>NC_088202.1:73841079-74150570 GCF_037126465.1 Ornithodoros turicata
CGCCGAGGCAGATCCTCAAGCTTCTGGCCAACATACACCGAAGTCTCTGTTCAGATGTTCTTGAGATGCCATGTAAGACCGGGAGGCTGTAGAAAATGGTTCCCCGAACCAATGCCCCATGAATCGATAGGAGCGCTACCTGATCAATCCCCATGCAGCGCCAGCGAAGTGAGAAATGGCATTGGTCCAGCGTTGAACTTTCGCTTCCAGGTACCTGATATGGGCGCTCCACGATGATTGGCATCCAAGATAACACCCAGGAATTTGTGGCACTTCAGGTCCTCCGCCTCCGCAGGTCCCGACGGCAAATCGTTTTTCTGTATCCAGCGAGGGTGCTGTCAGTCAGCATGCGCTACGCTGGAACGGCGGGCTCTACGGGCTCGATAGGTCTCCTTATATGTAGTAAAATAAGATGATTAGAGCTGTATAAGCACTCGAGAGTCATCATACGAGATTTTACCGTAAAATCGCTCTTGTACCCAGAACTCGCGCTGAATGAGCCCTCGGCTATCCGCCGGTAACAGGACTGTTCCATTTTTCCGCCTTCGTATACTCATGAAAATCGGCAGCAAATCGTTTGTTTCCATCCACAGCCAGTGTTGGACGAGCCCTCGGCCAATTCGCTGGTAATGGGCCTTTGCCATTTTTCCGCCTTCATATACTTCTGAAAATCGACGGCAAATCGTTTCTTTCCATCGACAGCCAATGCTGGATGAGCCCTCTGCCATTCGCCGGTAATGGGACTTTGCCAATTCTTTTTGTCGCGCCCAGAGCGAGCGCTAGGTGCCCCGCTGCTCCGCCCACTCAGGGTCCGACGGCAAATCGTTTTTCTGCATCCTGCGAGAGTGCTGTCAGTCAGCATGAGCTACTCTGGTACGGCGTGCTCTGCGGGCTGGAGAGGTCCCCTATACAGGGTGGTCCACCAACCATGATAGAAATTCATAGTAAAAAACGTAGGCCCCGGAGAGACATGCGGTCAAGGGATTTTTTCTGCCAATAACTTTTGCCACATATTGGTAACATCTTTATTTCATTTCAATTGACGGAAAGTTATTTTCTTGAATTGAACTCCTAAATTTCCCAAGGCAACCTAACGTTTTCTTTGCGGAAATGGGTTCCCCGTGGTCATTTTACTCAGTATAACACATAATCCCACTCGTAATGCCGAAATAATTGCCGGCAGTTGCCGAAATACATTCGCCGAAAATCCGTGGAAATGAGCCCTTTAGGAAATGAGCCGTTGCATTACGAGCGGGATTATGTGCTATACTGAGTAAAATGACCACGGTGAACCGATTTCCGCAAAGAAAACGTTAGGTTGTCTTGGGAAATTTCGGAGGTCAGTTCAAGAAATTAACTTTCCGTCAATTGAAATGAAAGAAAAATGTTACCAATATGTGGCATACGTTATTGGCAGAAAAAAATCCCTTGACCGCATGTCTCTCCGGGGTCTACGTTTTTTACTATGGACTTCTATCATGGTTGGTGGACCACCCTGTATATAGAAAAATAAGATGATTAGAGCTGTATAAGCACTCGAGCGTCATCGTACGGGATTTTACCGTAAAATCGCTCTTGTACCCAGAACTCGCGCTGGATGAGGCCTCGGCCATTCGCCGGTAACGCGACTTTGCCAATTCATTTTCGCGCGCCCAGTGCGAGCGCTAGATGCTCCGCCTCCTCAGGGTCCGACGGTAAAGGGCAACCTCCATGGAGCGAATGTATAGCGAAAAAGCTGCGAACTTCGGTCAGCGTCGGACGCCCTGCGCGAGGCGTCAAAAATGTGAGCGTCCGCCGCCGATCTGCCCATGCCAGATATTTTCGCCCAGCGTCCGCGATTCCGGAAGCGTCAACTGCAGATGAACCAATCAAAGTGCTCTTCCGCTACGAATATACGCCAGATCGCCTGCACGTGGTCGTCTGCTCTCGTGAATCATCGTCATCGTCCTCTTCTTGCAGCTGGATGCTGTCGTCTGCTCGCTGTTTCGCCAACAGCATCGTTAGAACGTGAGGCATTCTCTGCCAAGAAACATGTTTTCTTTTCACAGTAGTGAATATGCTTTTCGGTACGTTACTGGGCGCATCTTTTCAGACAGATGTTAGATTTAGTTGCAAAATTTGTGACATTAAATGCACTTTTTCGAGCAATTGATTTCACTAAGCTTTCACCTTATACCCTGGCAACAGTGACATCACAGCATGACTTCCCGACGCCGTCCGCTGGTTTTTCGCTCCATGGAGCTGGTGCCGGCGAACAACTGGCGGCGGAATGCGCGTGGCAGTCTGCCGCGCGAACTTCGTTGCAAAAATTCGCTCCATGGAGGTTGCATCCAGCGAGGGTGCTGTCAGTCAGCATGAGCTACGCTGGTAAGGCGGGCTCTGCGGGCTCGAGAGGTCCCCTTATGCAGGGTGTCCCAGAAAACGTGTCATTCAATTATAATAAAAAAAACTACACCACCTAGAGTCATGCGGTCAATGGCATTTGTTCTTACTGGGTTTTTGCCACCTCCTCATGTGAATGTCGTGTAACGTACGTTTAATTATGTAAATTTTTGCAAGCTTAAGTCGGAAATTTGCCTAGTAAAGGTCACTTTTTTACCCCACCAATGTGAAGAACGTGTCTAATTTAGTGAATTTAATTATAATTGACCGGGATATTCAGGAGCTATCCCATCGGAAAAAAATAGCCGAACATCATGCTCTACGGAGGTCGCACAGAATAGCGAACGATGAATTTTTCAGCGTAATCTTTGTCAGTCCGACGAAAGGAGGTTGGAAACCCAGCCCTCCCAAGCGATTGCGCTCAAAAAGTCATCGCGCGCTATGGTCCGGTGCTCCGAAAAGCATGATATTCGGCTATTTTTTCCGATGGGATAGCTCGTGAATATCACTGTGAATTATCATGAATTTGAGTGAATTCGGCACGCTCTTCATATTGGTGGGGTAAAAAAGTGACTTTTGCTTGGCAAATTTCTGAGTTCAGTTCGCAAATATTTACATAATTAAACTTGGAGTACATGATATTCACATTAGGAGGTGGCAAAAACCTAATAAGAACAAATGCTGTTGGCCCCGTGATTCTAGGTGGCGTAGTTTTTTTTATTAGAAGTCAATGACACGTTTTCTGGGACACCCTGTATATAGTAAAATCAGATGATTAGAGCTGTTTAAGCACTCCAGCGCCATCGTACGGGATTTTGCAGTACAATCGCTCTTGTACCCAGAACTCACGCTGGATAAGCTCTCAGCCATTCAGCGGTAACGGGACTTTGCCATTTTTCTACCTTCGTGTACTCCTGAAAATCTAAGGCTAATCGTTTCTTTCCATCCACAGCCAGTGCTGGATAAGCTGTCGGCCAACGGGACTTTGCCAATTAGTTTTCCCGCACACAAAGCGAGAGCTGGATGTCCCGCCTCCTCAGGGCCCGACGGCAAATCGTTTTTCTGCATCCAGTGATGATGCTGTCAGTCAGCGTGAGCTACACTCTTAGAAATGAACTTCACCGCATAGCCAACTCCAAGCCAACCATCATCTCGAATGATATCGCTATCTGCCCTGGGGGCTTAATCGCAACAAACGTTAGGAAGGTAATAAGGGGCGGAGGCTCGTTAAAGCCCGTCACGTGGCACGTTTCACGTGGCCTATGACGCACCATTTTCGTTAACGGCACAAAGGCGTAATCATTGGCATCGGTAAAGGTCTATCGAGTTCGTACCCGTGCATGTTTCACGGGCTGAGAAAGCGCGAGGCATCGGTAACTCGGACACGTGACGCACTGAACGCGACTTGTGACGCAATATTTTCGTTAAGGGCACACAGGCGTAATCACTCGCTCGACTGACGATCCGACGAGCTCGTTTCGCTAACGTGTGGTCTGGACCACTCGTCTGGTGGCTAGCTGCGCTTGCTGTCGCAAAGACGGGCAATGTTGAAGCGCTTCTTTGTGATGCTGTGTTTTACGCCATGCTGGGGAAACAGTTGCCAAGGGTTATTCTTGAGTAGCAAGTAATACGATGTATTGAAAATCTGGCATAGATGCCAGTGCAGCACGAACACAGGAATGGATGACGACGAAGACGATTTTGCTAGGCCCACATGTCCAGATAATAACAAGAAGAGAAGAAAAAGAAGAAGGAAGGCTCGATTGTAAAAGGCTGGGGGCCTATTCCGATCTATGTCGGTAGCGCGAACGTGTCGTTCGGGAGCGAGAACACGTGGTATGTGACGCAACGTAACGCTATCGAAGAGAATTTGGTATTCCCTGCGCTCCAAACGCGTCGCCCGTAAGCGACGGTGTCGCTCACGGGAACGACAGCCTCCACCCTGTCGATATGGTGGATGATACTGTCGTTAAGCGGAGAGAGAGCTGTCAAGACGGCTGCAAGTCGCGTGTCTAAACACGATCACGGTTGGCGCCGGTGTTTAGATTGGGCGACAACGGGTTTGTATCAGATGAAACGTCTTTATTGAAACCACTTTGCCACAGAGACAATTCTCTACTATCATACATATCAAACAATACACAAAGGTCTGCCTAAAGCTTACATTTATCCACTTGTTAACTGTTCTGACAGCTCCTTCTCTGGGAATTTAATATCGCGACTGATTCTAATTGCGTGTAGGTCGTCAGGAAAATGTCCGTGGCTAAACTGCGGTGCTCTATCACGAACAGCAACACAACTTCATATTATTCGTGCGTTGAGCGAGAAGCGCGAGACTTCTCCATCGTCAACGCGTCGTCGTCGTCGTCTGCTTCCAAAATAAGGCATTCCGCGTGATTCTCCTCCTGCTACACTATTGGCTCAGAGTGCGACGTCTCGTTCCCAGACGTCTTAACCTCTACCGACAGTCAGCAAACCATGGAGGAAGGAAACACAGGAGCGGCCGTTTCGAGCAGATTTCCGTGGGACCCCTCTGGCGGTCGCTCCTGTCAAAACCGCCATTACTTCCTGTCCACCACGTGATCCTCCCTAAAGTTTCGGTTTGGCAACGCTTTGTTGCTCGCGCTGCTTTTCGTGCTTTATGCTTTTCCAAAGTCACTTACTCTTAAAATGTGAGCACCACTGCGGAAACAACGTTTTGTTAACGTGTTCTTATCGCGGTTGCGGCTGTCGTTCAACAGAAAGCAGCTCGGTCACGGGAATAACGTTTCCTTCGTAAGTACGTACTTGACCGGTTGTTTCGTACCCCTGTCTGTGAGAGAGTCATCTTGAATCGTTCCTTTGCAAGCTGGCGCTGTGCTATAGCTGCAGATTCAATGATTTCCTAAATCGTTGTACAAATTTGATTACTGGCATGCTTTACCACTTCAGCAACAAACACACAAAACGCGGCCACGTCGTCACACAAACATCGCTGCCGCGAATGATGTTGCTAGTCCTGCGTGGTTGTCCTGCAGACCCTGACCGGTCTTGTAGTAGAAGGATAAACCAAGAGTAAACCTCCGGAGCACACAAATAAAGTTGGACGCGCGGCGTCACAATGCAGATATCTGAACTGGAAGACAATCACGGCTCCCGTCGTCTGCTTTGGGAGCTGGCCTGCGCATGCTCTTGGGGTCACGTGAGCGGTCACATGGTAGACAGGAGCATCCCAGAATGCAGTGCGAAGCAGGCACGCCCGTCCCAATGGCAAAAAGTTGGAAGGGCCGCTCCTGTGTTTCTTTCCTCCATGCAGCAAACCAAGCGCACTGTCGTTAAAAGCTACATGGGAATGCCAAAAGTGGCAGGTGTCGTTCCCGGTGCTCGTTATCGTCTTCTACCGATACTCCTCTATCGGCACCGTCGCTGCCGCTCGACAGCGGCTCGGAATAGGGGCCCTGGATCGCGGATAGGGAGCGCGAGCGTGCGGCAACCGGCCGCCATCTTACTGTACCCAAAACAGTCGCCGCAGCGATCATGGCAACTTCTTGCAATTACGGTCGTACCAACCGTACCGGCAAGGATACCGAGCCGAAATTTCTACAGGTGAGTCATTCTTTATCAAGGAATAAATAGGCGTCCATTCTGTACATTTATTTGACAATTATGAAGTGTTCTTTTTTTTTTTTTTTTCAAGTTGTTTGATCGCTCTTCCGAGGTTCAATCGAACACACTTGCATTTTACCCGCCGGCAAATACAGTTTGAGTGCATAATATGCTGGAGAGAACATGTTACACTACACTGATAGTGGTGTCATCAATATGTGCGAGCACTCGAGCGCTTTTCTGCATGCATTGCTAGCACGGTACCAAGTGTTCTCTACGGAAGCAAGTGCACACTCATTTCCTTGAACCACCTTCGCGTATAAGTTCAGTATTACGTATAATTAATATAATATAATTTCTATATATAATTAATCTATATATATAGATTAATCTATATATATATAGATTAATCTATAATATATAATCTATAATTACTATAATTTCTTTTACAACAGCGTTTAAACGTTGAAATTTTTAAAAGATATCAAGATTGTAAACCCTGTTTTAAACTGATGTTTTAAACATTTATGCGATGCTTTTACTAAAGAACATATTTATTTTTAACTAGTTGCATCCTAACCAATGTTCTCTCCTTCACTGCTGCCTCGACATACGCAAGAAATGGGTGCAAAACCCGAGCAGTGCCCACAAACTTCGATCACCGCAGCACCTCCAAAAAGTAAAAGCATATGTGTCACATGAGATTTTTAAAGATATTCATAGTATATAATACCTTGTATTGGCTGTTGTAGATCTAACCCACCTCTACAGTATACACCCTCAGGAATTAAAACTTGTTGTGGAACTGTGGTCATTGTTTCAGTTACTAGGCATGCACATTATGCTATAAGAAGAAAATTATTTCTTGAGAATGCACTACTGTTGATGAAACTCATGCAGCTGTAGGTTTACCTTCGGCCTCTTGGAACTCTCTGTAGTTGCCTTAGCTGCAGGAGGAGTGTCCTCCAGCATGTCAACTACTTGCAAAAATATTGACGTATTTAAAATTATGACACAGTTTGAAGGGTTTCAGTTCAGGAAATTTGCATTGGCAGGGCCTGCCAGAGTGAAATCTACTGAATATTTATGGTGTCGAAGGGGCGGTTCCTTCAGGACAGGAATATCTTGGATGGGAGCAAAAAACTTGAAATTAACAAAGTGTTGTTTGCATTACGCAATTTGTAATACACTGAACACATAGGCAGCAAAACAAAAATTTAAAATTCAGCATGTATGAAAATTGGGTGCAACAAATTTACATAGTGTACCTGTACGTTGTCATTTCTGTGATATATACTGTCATTGCAGAGAGGTCACAAAACAATAAATGTATTGTTTTGTCACTTCCCTGCGCATTCATTTTATCTTGAAATGCGTATATGCCAGAATAAATGTTGAACTTGAAAAATGTATATTCTCTTTATTCATAGAGCATAACATCACTTATCTTTACAAAAGCATATCGTGTTAATCTTTGTCACTCAGAATGCACAACCAAGAAATCCATCTTCCACTAAACATCACGTTTGACATGATTCAGTTGGTATCATTTCATACACAGGGAACACCAGGGCTCCAGTTTCAAGCTCCAAATCGTCATGTTGCAGTTTGGAAACCGTACATGTGTAGTGCAAGAGAGCCCTCGCACATGAAAATGTAAGATGGGAGTCACTGTTAATGCAAAGTGACTCCTATGAGAGAGACTGACGCTGAAGAAAAGTGTGCAAACTACGGAAAGTGCCATAGAAGGTCTTCAGAAATCGTGCCTGGTTTCACAGCAGTGCTACCACATTCCCTTTTAGATGACGATGATAATGATTGGAGTTTCAGATGTGCAGCTGCATTTTTTGCAACGTGCTCCACATAACAAGCATGACAAAGTCAGCAGTGGATGGCAGGCCCCCATCCTTACGCAGCTTTGTTCACGCTGCAGTTCTATTCAGCAAAAGCATGTGAGTACGCGAGAAGGACATTCAATTTCACCTGCAAATAATCAGAGCAAATGAAGGAAGAAAAAAAAAGGAAGTGCTGGCACTTCAAAAGGAGATAAGTCTTGTGTCTCAAGGAGATGTTATCACTTACTAAATAACTTAAGTTTACATCAATACCTAGATTAACTGGCCTAAGCGTGATCTAATTGCGTGCAGTAATTGTTTGGGATGCTTCGGTGTGTTCATATTTGCGAGCCATTACGTCGAAGACACCACTGTCGTTCACTAAAAGGCCCTTTCTTGCTTGAGATCAATCATATTAAACGCATACGCCTGTTTAAAACAACGGTTGTGATTCTACGGGGCGATTTCTTTCTACCATGCGGGTATATCCCTTCTGGGACCGTTCTTTGTGGAACAATTTTTGTCCAGAACGCAGCACGGGATATTATATACATGGTTGTTGTTAACCTCACATCGTTTCTTATTGAAATATTGACTGGGAAACGTGCTGTAGTACAATTCCCAGCGCTGCACCGCAGTGACGGTCTAGTTTCGGAATGCAAAACATAACGTTATTAAGAATCGAAATGCAGGGCACCTGCGAAACACTGTTAGGATACATCAGTATACTGGCACCTTACAAAATCGCGTGACGACAAACAATGATCAACACCTGTAGCGCAATAAATACTCACAATCTCTGTTGCCTCCCGTTGTTTCCAATGGGCACACACCATGGAGGTAAGAAACTAAGGAGATGCCCTAAGCGCCTCTCCCAATGCAAGCGAGCGTGCTGTGACCCGCGCATGGCATTGTGGTTAGTTGCCCACACACGTGACCCATAAACGTCACGGCAAGACGTCATAAAACATGGCGTCCTCCATGTCCGCGGCGTATCTTACCTGAATACAGAGACGAGCTGCGGCCGAATAACTTGTTTCCGCTTTCATAACATATTTAGAGTTCGAAGTTATCACACCCGTTGAAACACAAGAGAGAACATCTCAGTGTGGAAGCAATGGATCACTAAATCGCTAGAAGATATACGTACGTCATCGTGACATTGCCTGGCTTCTCTTCTGTTTTGCTATTTTGCTGCGATTTATCACGCGGCAAATGTTGAAACAACCCATAACCTTCAAAGTATTGTGCGAATGGACTCCTTGAAGGTAAGGCGTTTGCTGAAGATGAAGTTTGCTAAACTTCAAAGCCTCCGCGCAGACCGCCATAACGCCGAAACATGTGGGGATCACGTGACCGGGCAACTAGATGGGCGTGGTATTGCCAGGAGCGACCGCTAGAGGGGTCCCACGGTCTTCCGATCTTTTAGCCATCTCCTTAGTTTCTTACCTCCATGGCACACACAGCGTTTTAGGGCCCACCAACATGGCGGCCCGAATGCGTGCCTCTCTCCCACGAGCCCCTCTCCCATACGCGATCCAGCCTTTATACATAGAGATCAGTGGTGGACACAGAGCCATGTAAATAGCCTGGACAGATGTACCCAATTGGTCTGAGACATGATAGCCTCGCTAGCAGACTATAGTGTTCCACTTTCGTTGTGGCGTCACAACTAGGTTCTAAACGAGCACGCCAGCGCTAACGTGCAAGCCTAGCGACAAGCAGAGACTGCACCGACTGAGAGTGTCGGTACGACGGATTGTGTCTTTACCCCAACGAGCCTGTCGTAAGGTGAACGTGCAGCGATGGTACCACGATTATAGGAAACATGGCGGAAGGGTTCTTCGCATGGAAGATTACAGAATCTGCGAACCGTGCGCCACGTACACGGAGGCGGCAGGAGGCTTTTCAGTTGGGCGAAGTGGACTTTATAAAACTATTCCGCTTGCCCAAGCACGCTGCGCGCACTGTTTGTGAGGACCTACGGCCGTACCTTGCCCCATCGTCCTGGCGGCTGGGCGCTTTGCCTGTTGAGATTAAAGTATGTCAACATGCATTTGATTTTCGCATGGCATATGTTTCTATTAGGTCAGTAGGCGCAATAAGACAGAAGTCTCCCTTGACTTCAGCATCCCAACGGCACCACCACGTGTAATCCTCGGAATGAAAATGTAAATGACTGGATACACTTAAAGGAGCATTAAAGTGGTATCTAACATGGCCAAAAACTGCTGTCATCTTTTAAAGCAGTATGTGAAAAGCATTCCCACAAAATATTTCTGTCCAAAGTTGTTTCATCACGGTGCAATTAATTTGGAAAAGTCGCTGCCGCGGCGACAGGCCAGAGCGCTCCAACTGCAGACCACACCCACTCTACTGTGACGTTGGTGGTAGAGAGCCCATCATTCGTTCGTAGGAAAAACCGTCTGCTACGAACATTGCGAGCCGTTTCTTGTTTACTTCTAGTCTTTATATGATTTACATCAAGTTTTCTAAAAAAATACAAAGCATATATGCAGCCTGAGAAAATAAGATTACGATCACAAAAGTAATATATCCGTGGCTTCTGTGCAATCCTAGAATTCACAGTAGCAGAAAGCAAGCGATGGCGGCGGTATTGTGGCGCCACCTGTTAGCCACTGAACCAACTGCGCGGTGAAACCGGTCGGACCACTGATCTCGATTGTAAAAGGCTGGATCGCGGATTGGGAGCGCGAGCGTGAAGAAACCGGCCGCCATCTTACTGTACCCACAACAGTCGCCGCAGCGATCATGGCAACTTCTTGCAATTACGGTCGTACCAACCGTACTGGCAAGGTTACAGGGCCTAAATTTATACAGGTGAGTCACTCTTCATCAAGGAATAAATAGGCGTCCATTCTGTATATTTAGTTGACCATTATGAAGTGTTTTTTTGCCCAAAACGAGCACTGGATGCAGGTTGCTTGATCGCTCTTCCGACGTTCAATCGAGCACACTTGCATTTTACCCGGCGGCAAATACAGTTTGAGTGCATAATATGCTTGAAAGAACATGTTACACTACACAGGTAGTGTTGTCATCAATATATGTGCGAGCACTCGAGCGCTTTTTTGCATGCATTGCTAGCATGGTACACGGTGTTCTCTGCGGAAGCAAGTGCCACATTCATTTCTTTGAATTACCTTCGCGCACAAGTTCGGTATTACGTCATAATGAGACCAGATTGTCACCTTTTTTCATGTATTGGTATTGTTTTGTGCCTTGGTTTGATTTGTGACAAAGAATCCTACGTAACGGTGGTGTGGCGCGACTTGAATAACGCCTTTGTGTCTGAGCTGTATCGTCAGCTTGTTACGATAGTAATAATTTGTAGCGTGTCGTGCTATTTGTAGCAGTTTTTAAGGCAAAAGTGGTCTCTCAATACAGGTTTCGTCATGAGGGCTACCCAGTGAATAATCTGTGCAGTGTGATACGGCTGGGTGTACAGGTAAGTATCACGTTCCTCATCCACTGGTTTCTACTTTACAGGAAGGAACAACCTCAGTGCACGCACTGTGGTTAGCCTCTCTCAGTTTTGCATATTTTCTTACATGTTCACATCAGAAACACACCTTACACTTTAGGCTCCTTCACCCAGCAATATAATAATTAGAGATTATAATTCTTTTTAGAAGTTAATTTTTTTTAGAATAGTTTTTAATCTTTTTAATTTTTAGAAGATACAGGGATTGTAAACCATGTTTTAAACTGATGTTTTAACATTTGTCCAATGCATTTATTAAACAACATATTCATTTTTAACTGGTTGCACCCAAACCAATGTTCTGATGTATTATTTCCTTTGTTGTCGATGCACCATAAAATTGGAATAATCATCAATGCAGGTTACTTCACAGCTGCCTCGACATACTCAAGAAATGGGTGCAGAACCTGCGTAATGCCCACAAACTTTGACTACCACAGCACCTCCAGAAAGTAAAGGCATATGTGTCACATGGGATTTTTAAAGGCATTCACAGTATATAATACCTTGTATGAACTGTTGTAGATCTAAGCAGCCTCTACAGTACACTCTCAGAAATTAAAACTTGTCAGGGAACTGTGATAATTGTTTCAGTTAATAGGCATGCACATATACGCTATAAGAAGAAAATTATTTATTGAGAATGCCTCTGGCTACTCATGTTGTTTACATCTACTGTTGATCACATTCATTTATCACATATTATATTCTTATATATTATTATTATATTATCA
Organism: Ornithodoros turicata; assembly: GCF_037126465.1. Lineage (NCBI taxonomy): Eukaryota > Metazoa > Arthropoda > Arachnida > Ixodida > Argasidae > Ornithodoros > Ornithodoros turicata. The sequence continues at coordinate 73,853,121 of NC_088202.1, forward strand.
CATATTCGATCACATTAAATTTAAAATTTAGCATATATGAGAAAATATCAGGAGGGAAGTTGCTATTCATTGCTCATTCCAACCTAAAATTGAGTGCTACAAATTTAGAGAGCGTACCTGACCATTGTCATTCCTAAAATATATATTGCCATTGTAGCAAGGTCACAAAACAATAAATGTAGTCTTTTGCGACCTGCCTGCACGTTCATTGTATCCTGAAACGCATAAGTGCAAGAAATAAATCTTGAACTTGAATAAACTTGATGTTGTATAAACTTGACATAAAATGTTGAATAATATAATGAATGATATAAAATATTGAATAAACTTGAACTCGTATATTCTCTTTACTCATCATCAGTGATCTTCATTACAAAAGCATATCGTGTTAGACTTTTTTGTTTGCGTTTCACAGACTGGGTACACGAGGGCCAAAATGACAAAATCACAACTGTTTCAAGCTCCAAATAGTCCTGTTGCAATTTGAAGACCATACGTGGAGCTGCATTTTTTGGAACATGCTCCACATAACAAGCATGACAAAGTCAGCACTGGATAGCAGGACCCCGTCCCCAAGCAGCTTTTCTCACGCTGCAGTTGTATTCAACAAAAGCATGTGAGTGCTGGAGAAGGACATTCAGTTTGGCACAACGCGCCTGCAAATAATCAGAACAAATAAAGGAAGAAGCAAACAAACATAGAAGGGCTGTACTTAGTTCAAAAAGAGATAAGTCCTGTGTCTCAAGGAGGTGTTACCACTTTCTAAGTAACTTAATTGATTAAGCTTACATCTACCTGATTAACTGTCCTAACGAGTGTGATCTAATTGCGTGAAGTAATTATTTGCGCTGCTTCGGTGTGTCCATATTTGCGAGGCAAAGCACCGCTGTCGTTTACTAAAAGACTCTTTCTAAGGCGATGCTTGATATAAATCATACTAAACGCATACACGGCTAAAACAACGGCTGTGATTCTACAGAACGATCTCTTTCTGCCATGCGAGTATATCTTTTCCCGGACCGTTCTTTATGGAACAATTTTTGTCAGAACGCAGTACGGGATATTATATACATGGTTGTTGTTAACCTCAAGTCGTTTCTTATTGAAATATTGGCTGGGAAACGTGCTGTAGTACAATCCCCAGCGCTGCACTGCAGTGACGGTCTAGTTTCGGAATGCAAAACATAACGTAATTAAGAATCGAACGGCAGGACACCTGTGAAACACTGTTAGGATACATCAGTATACTGGCACCTTACAAAATTGTGTGATGACAAACAACGATCAATGCTAGCAGCGCAATAAATACTCACAATCTCTGTTGCCTCCCATTGTTTTCTATGGGCACACACAGCACTTTAGGGCCCACCAACATGGCGGCCCGAAGGCACGCCTCTCCCCCACGAGCCCCTCTCCCATGCGCGATCCAGCCTTTATACATAGAGATCAGTGGGTCGGACAGGCTGCACACTGTCGGGGAGCACAGGGTTTTCGCTGTACAAGCGCAGTTAATTTCGGCTGCACCAGTCGTTCTTCCCGTGGTGTCTGCGGTCCCAAAAAATCGTGGTTGTGTCGTGGACAGCCTTCAAACCCTCCGTTTCGGACATCACGTAGCCGGAGAACGCATGGCGTCTCCGAAGCGGTAGCAGACGCTCCGGCCTGCGCGATTTGCTCACCTCGATCATGTGATCCCAGGTCCAATGAGGAGCGTCCTCACCACTTACGTCACATAGTGACGCGCGTAGTGGCGCTCATCACGTGTCTGTCGTGAGGGCGAAGGAGGGTGTTTCGCGCACGGGAAGTTCGGGAAGCTATTGCAGGCGTCCCAATTTCGCTACGGTTGCACTAATTGTGGGAAAACTGGTTTCGGCCGCCTAACATTCCATACTGACCAAAAACAGAAACAAAGTTGCGGGCCTCTAGACTGCTCCTGTTCGTGTTCAGCGCGGCAGTTCATGTGACTGACAGTGTCAAAGTTCATGCGAAGTGATTTCCTATATTCCTTCCCCGCCCTTCTCTCTCTAGATTTTTTTTCTTTTTTTTTTTTTTGTATACCGAAGTGAGGTTAGAAATAGGTGAGATAGAAATGTACATTTCGCCTCTCCTTCCATTGCAGGTGCTTTGTGCACTACACTTCTACGGTTCTGGGAGTTATCAGACACCGATAGGGAACCAAGTCGAAATTGGGCTCGCACAGAACAGTACAAGTCGCTGCATTCGTCAAGTTACGAGCGCTATGCAGCAGCCTGTGATGGTCCAACGATGGATTAAGTTCCCCAGTGATGCAGAAAGCCTGATGGACATAAAGGAAGACTTTTATCAATATTATCAGTTTCCCGGTGTCATTGGTGCGATTGATTGCACACATGTGCCAATCATCGCACCACCATCAGATGAAGCGCCACATAGCATTATTGGGGAGAGGGAATGTTGCTGCCACCGTCTTTCGTGCTACCAAGCTGTTGCTAAGCACGCGCTATTCTCTCTCTCACTGCTTCGTCGTCGTTGTCACCAGCTCCGGTGGCGCAGCGGTAACGCGTGCGCTTGGAGACTGGGAGGTCCGCGGTTCGAATCCGCGGGCCGGCTGTGCCGTCTGGGGTTTTTCCTGGGTTTCCCTCAGATGTGTAATAGGCGTATGCCGGCACAGTTCCGCTGAAGTCGGCCCATGAACGCAGCTATCCTCCACTTCACCCTTTCCTCTCCTCCTCTCACCACCTTTCCCTTCCCGAGAAACATGCCGCCTAATCAGGCAGGCAGACCTCTCGGGTTCCTCCCAACGACACTCCTCCTCCTCCTCGTCGTTGTCAACTCAGCCCACCATGCATTGCCGTGGTTTCGGCAAGTCACGTGGTAACGAATAGTGCGAACTAGCGCCAAATCCCATAGCCAAGCGGCGATTGCCAGAGCTACTACCTCAGCGCCGGTCCGCTTTGCGGATGTCCGGGGCCTATTCCGATCTATGTCGGTAGCGTGAACACGTGGTATGTGACGCAGCGTAACGCTATCGAAGCGCTCCAAACGCGTCGCCCCTAACGACAGCCTCCACCCTGTCGATATGGTGGATGATACTGTCGTTAAGCGGAGCGAGAGCTGTCAAGACTGCTGCAAGTCGCGTGGCTAAACACGATCACGGTTGGCGCCGGTGTTTAGATCGGGCGACAACGGGTTTGTATCAGATGAAACGTCTTTATTGAGACCACTTTGCCACAGAGACAATTCTCTACTATCATACATATCAAACAATACACAAAGGTATGCCTAAAGCTTACATTTCTCCACATGTTAACTGTTCTGACAGCTCCTTCTCTGGGAATTTAATATCGCGACTGATTCTAATTGCGTGTAGGTCGTCAGCAAAATGTCCGTGACTAAACTGCGGTGCTCTATCACGAACAGCATTTCATATTATTCGTGCGTTGAGCGAGAAGCGCGAGACTTCTCCATCGTCAACGCGTCGTCGTCGTCTGCTTCCAAAATAAGGCATTCGGCGTGATTCTCCTCCTGCTACACTATTGGCTCAGAGTGCGACGTCTCGTTCCCAGACGTCTTAACCTCTACCGACAGTCAACAAACCAAGCGCACTGTCGTTAAAACCAGGGTGTCGAACCGCAAAAAATACGGGTTCGGTTCGGGTTCGGGTTCGCGTTGGTATGATTTCGTTCCGGTTCGGTTCCGGTTCGGCCACGCCAAGAATCGAACCGGTTCGTAAACCGGTTCGCAGCCCCGAACCGGTTCGCGAACCGGTTCAACGCTTCCGTTTTATATGCTCCATAAAACTGCTTTTATCAGGAAATGCGTGGCTAATAGCTTACTGCTGTTGTCCGCATTGACGTCTCTAGCGGTGAGGTAGCCCTTTAGCGAGAGAAATGAGGAATGGATGAACACTTATTGCAAATAGAGTCCACGCTGTTGAAGCGGTGTAGTCCTGCTACTTTCTGTTCCCAAAATATCTTTTTCACACGCACAGTGCCAGCAAGATACACTTAAAGGAAGCCTAATAAGATTGACAGCGTAACATAGACGACAGTACTAGCCGGCACACTGCCTTCGCAACGTGAATCTCTGAAACCGTACTGAAGCATGTCCAAAATAAGCCTGCCAGCCTTACTCTGTCCGAGCTCACAGCAGTGTACTAGTTAATCCACAACACAAGGCAATATGTCACGACACAACTGCACTACCAATAAGCAGAACCACATTTACTTTTCAAACCACGACCAATCAAACAGGCACCGTTCTGCGTACGCTCCTTCTCCACTTCTCATGTTTCTGACTTGTTTAATTTGTACTGCTCACGTGTAAAGAGAAATCTTGGGCGCTTATTTGATCGCATATTCGTCCTGTAGAGCTACATAACTGGCCTACTCCATTCCTGTTTCATTCTTCCGCGTGGCACCTCGTCTCTGAAGAGTAGATGTGGTAGATGCCGCACCGCGTGCGTGGGGCGCTAGCCGCGGCGCTCACAAGGACAACTGCGGTTCAACATGTTAAAAAGACGCTGAAAGTATACTTACTATACGTCGTCGTCTCACTGCTAGGTGAAAATTTCTGAAATCCATGATATAGGCGCGTGATGATGATACCAATGTGTCTTCGTTCGGGGATAGAGAGGAACTCTTATGCTGACTTCTTTTATGTCCGAACCGTTTTGTTGCGAACCGGTTACCGCTATTATTTTTTACGGTTCTGCTCCGGTTCGGGTTCAACAGTGTCATGAAAATTTCGGTTCGGGTTCGGTTCCGGCAAAAATAACGGTTCGGGTACGGTTTTCGGTTCGGGTTCGGTTCGACACCCTGGTTAAAGCCTACATGGGAATGCCAAAAGTGGCAGGTGTCGTTCCCGGTGCTCGTTATCGTCTTCTACCGATACTCCTCTTTCGACACCGTCGCTGCCGCTCGACAGCGGCTCAGAATAGGCCCCCTGGTCTCTAGTATAGTAGTAGGTCGTGCTCCTGCATGTATTGCACTATAATGGCGCGCTGCGCACTGCGAGGCTCGTGCACATGACGTTACGCGCAGCCTTTGAGCGCCTTTGAGCCACGTGACTCGGGAAAAAATGTGGATGCGTCACATGCGTCCTACTGCGGGCCGAATGAGGTAACAGCATGTGTTTTTCCAATTGCACGCATACCGCAACAATTCACGACATGCCCTCCTACTGTAACTCCGGTGCGGCAATATGTTTTCCCGAGTCACATGACTAAACGTGACGTCACTGCACAAGCCTCGTTGCGCGGGCACCACGACGAGAAGACGCCATGTTTTATCTTCTTCTTCTGTTCCGTTAACCACATTGTTAACCACACGTTAACCACATTGTGATTAACCACAGCCATTAACCACAAAGGGATATTGGCTATGGCTTGTTTTCTTCCCTCTTTCAGCGCAACGGAGGAAGAAGAAAACAGGAACCAGCGATATGTTCCCTATTGGTCGAGGAAATTGCAGCCTTGCACGCAGACTGTCTTCTTCTGGGGAACTGTGCCGACATGCCTAGAAGCATGCATGTGCCTAGAAGTCGGCCCAGGACGCACATTTCCCCAGGGCGTCAGTCGTGACGTTGCCCACATACGTGAGGCCGACAACGGCAAGCCCTTTCACCACCACCACCACCTGTCTTCTTCTGACTGTGGTGACGTCAAGTATCGGACGAGCATGAGCGCGAGTCTAACGAAAATCAGCGATTAGGACAGAGCGAAGCGTCGATAAGTCCGCTCGTTTCGTTAGCCTGAACGACTCGTTCAGCTGTCTCGTGCCGTTAAGTTGAACGTGAGAAACGATTAAGCCCCTGATTTGTTGAAAACGGGAGGCGTAAGCCTTTTTTGTGACACTTATGCTGTTCATAATTGTCACAAAAAAGGCGTACGCCTCCAATTGACTGCCTCAAATTCCATTCTCTCGCACTTTCGTGAAAACGTCTAATTAGAAAGTTAGAAGTCAAGTGTGAACCAGAAAAGGCTGTTATTGCTAACGCATTTCTCTCGCATTTACCGCTAAATCGCTAGTGATTTTTTTTTTCGTAAAAAAAAGCCCTGTGTATTCCAGGGCGCCTAGTTCCAATTCCTACTACTCCCATCATTGCTAGCGTTGTTTCTAAAAGTTGAAATAACCCAAGCCTCCTAGTATGTTATTCGGGATGATGGTTGGCTTGAAGACTTGAGTGTTATGCGGAAGACGGTTTTGGACTCAGGGAACGGTAGGGTAACAGAACCATAAACGGTATATGACCAAAATTGGAGGTGGTGACGATAACGGAAACGCATACCACGGTCCTCCATTTCCGGAAACAAAAACGCAAATGAAAATAATCGTCCGGGTTGAATTCGGGTAATGGCTATTCCTGTTATGCGACGACAGAGTAACTTTTTATTTTGTGTTTTGACGACTCCGTTCCCTGTCCGTGAGAGCGCGGAAACCCCGGGACGAGGGACGAGGAGAGAAATGCACACGCAACGTCATTGTGTGTGTCCCTCCTTGCCCCTCGTCTCAGGGTTTCGCTAACATGAACACTTTAACCCTGTCGCTGTCCATTCCTGTAATACACAGAGTGTTTCTTTCTGTGTTTTTTTTTTTTTCTTACAGATAAAAAAAAAAGCTGTGACTGCAGCACTTGTGCCATTTTTGCGTGTGGGTTACGCCGCGGCCAGGGGACACCCTGTAGGAAATAGCGTATAACTATCGGACGGACTACTTACCTGAAATGTATTAATTAACTTTTTAATTAGATGTTTTCGCGGAAATGCGAGAAAGTAGAATTGGAGGCACGCGTTATTGGAATCCGCCCTTTTTCTTAAAAACCTGCAACGAGCACGTACATTGAGAAAAAAAATGTCCAGCTAGCTAGCTTTCGTATGCAAATGAGGCGAAACCAGATATACGCACCGTTCGAGCACAGAAACGACATTTGGGCCGGAGAGCGGTCTACCTGGCCAACAGATCAGCGTTTATTCCAATCAGCTGGATCGCTACAAAACCCGTGGCCCTCCGACGTGAAAGCCCTTTCCCTCTTTTTTGCGCTCGAGAACTGTGTGGTTTCAGTTTCGGTCATTTCCATAGCAAAAATGGGTTATTTATCTCGCAAAGTATGTGCTCGTTGCAGAATATTAAAAAAAAAGGAGGGATTCAAATAATAGCTGACTTCAACTCTGCTATCTCGCATTTCCCCGAAAACATCTAATAAAAGTTAATTAATACAGTTAAATTAAAAATGTTCGCTTAACCCATCCGTGAAAACTGCATCTAGGTAGCTCTAGCTTTTTTGTAAGAATTATGGAAAGGATTTAAAAAAAAAACGCCCTGTATGAGCTGAATACTACACGAGAGCAGGGAAAGCGCAATATTGGATCTCGAGGATGCATCTGTGGCTTACTCGTCCCAGTACTCACAACTTCATGACGTCGACACATGCGACCTACACAACAGACTAACTAGTGGTGTCACGAACCTTACGAGGTTCGAGTTCGCAAAAGTTCAAAATGCAAAAAAAAAAAAAAAAGTGGGGCAAATTTTTCCTCTTGTCCCCCCGTAGGCGAAAAGTAGCCGCGTAGCAGACCCAGTGCCGGATTTACAGTGGTGGGGGCCCCGGGCAGCGTACATGATGGGGGCTCTTTTGCTTGATCAGTACATGGTGCTTCATAAGGATAAACTATAGCCGCGTCTATATAGACACGCCTGACCTCAGTGCGACTATTCGTTAAGACATACATATACGAGGGTGTTCAAGTCAAACCGGGACTTTTCATTTTTCGCAAAAGTAAAATGAACTTACAGGCGAGAAATTAGTTTTATTTTTCAACGTAATCTCCAACTGCACTAATGCACTTGTCCCAGCGTTTCACGAGGGCTTGGATGCCAGCAGCGTAGAAATCCTTACCGGCGCATAGCAGCCATGGTCGGACCGCACTCTTGACCTCCGTGTCGTGAGATGCGCGGTATGCGGGCGTGCATTATCCTGTAGGAGGAGGACTCCTTTGGTGATGAGGCCCGGCCGCTTTTGCTTCAGCACCTTATGCATATCCCTGAGAACATGGCCGTAATATGCACTATTGATGGTGGTACCACTGGGCAGAAAATCAGCACGAACAACGCCAGCCCCAGAAAACCGTGGCAATGACCTTACCCGCAGATGGGGTGCTTCGGAACTCTGACACTGGGTCTGAGCCGCCCCGACCGGGATCGTCCTGCACTGATGCACGGCCGTCTCGGAACCGTTTGCACCACTCAAACGCTTTGCTGCGGCTAAGTGTATCGTGGCCATACTGAGCCTGAAGTCCTCTGTGAATTTCAGATGACTTTACGCCTTCATTCACGAGAAACTTCATGACAATTCGCTGTTCGATGTGCGCGCTAACCTCGTTGTCGGCCATCTTGTCCAGCACGCGTCTTCTGTTTTGCACAAACTTTGGACGTGGTGAACGCGGAGGCCTGTCGCGTGTGAAAATGACGAAAAAGAAGTGCGCGAGCCATTTGTACACTCGGGAGACAGAGAGTCCCGGTTTGACTTGCACACCCCTCGTATGTACATGAAAAAGTTCAATGTGCAGTAGTTGGTCCCTGTATGTCCCTTTCTATGCATAACTGTGAGAAGATAGTAGATCTGCCGTGCGTCGTGGTTACCCGATGATGTTCTTTATGAGCTTCAGCTTCCAGAAGCGCTCATAGGGGCTGCACCACCATAGTGATATATATAAGAAGATAGCGTTCTCTTTTAGGGAAAGCTTCCTTCACTACTCCCCATTCACCATCCTAAAATAAAGATGTTGCTTGTTGCTTCCGTCACTCCCTCCTCTATAATCAGCGTGTAGAGGAACTGTTCTGTGTTCTCGGCTCCCGACCTCATCTTGCAAAAATGCCTTGGCAGAGTGAAATAAAAGTGAGGATTCGGCAGATTGGGATGTGACCGACTGAAGTATACCTCGTCAGGAAAACGTTAACCTAAATCCTCTCTGTAGACTTCTTCCAGGCATATTCCCTTCTTCCGTATGCCTTCGGTGCCGATGGATGCCGATTTCTCCGAAGAGACCAAACCTGGACGACACTTCTTCATACGCGTCCAAACGTTGACCAAAAGAAGCTAGAAACGTCATCATGACGTTGGTAGACAGACTGAAACCGAAACAAATCGGAAGAGGGGGGGGGGGGCTGGGTTCAACGAATGGACCGTGCGACACCTAAAGGGGGCGCGCTGCTCCCTCGCGACAGCGCCGCCAGTGGCGGTCTTGGAAGTATTCGACGTGATACCACGCCGCCCGTTCTAGGCATTCTCAAGTGGAACCTAGCTTGCGTGGAAACCGCCGTAATTAGAAGGGCTAATTTTCGAAGTGCAAATAATGTGGAACCTTTCTGGGGCGCAAACGAAGAGAATGGAGACAAACTGCACAGAAGCAACCGCCGTATTTATAATGTATCTAACAGTGCGGAAGGAGAACAGCCACTGGCGTCTCGCGTCTGTCTGGTCAAAACACCTGTAAGTGATACGTCGAGAGAATGGTTATTTGACGCCTCACAAAATCCTGGCTTGCTAGCGAAGACTATATACGTGTATTTCTCTGACTCCAGCCATTTGTAATATCATGTTGTTGAAAGAGTCTTGTATTCCTTTCGTCCTCCTTGCACACACATACCTTCGTCACTGAAATCTACATCGTGCGTCCGTTTTATCCACACAAATAAACACGTAAGGTCACAACTTATTGTCTGAACTTGTACTGCAGTTTTTCCAGTATCTTCAGATAACGCTAAAGAAATCCTCAAAGAAGAAATCCTATGAGTTTTTACCTCGGCTACCGCCGTAGGCTTGCGGCACGACAGCTGTGAAATGATCAGTGCGTAAATACTAAACATTTTGGACAACGTAGAACTCCCGTTCTCACTGTGAGACTCGTCAACCAGATTACCGGGAGCAATATCAGCTCTGGGCGCTGGCGATGAAACACCTCAATCATTATCTCGAAATAGGTTGCTGTTTGGTCGGTGCATTTGACGGTGATACAGTATGCAGCGGCGTTTCACCGTCACGAAAGTGGCAACTGTAAATCATTGATCATTTTGCAGGTCCTCATTCAGTTTCATTGAAACTAGAACAAAAGAAATAGAATATATTCGCTCATGTTGTGCACACCTCATGCAATGGCCGAACGCGCGTCACAAACGCTATTCGCTGCGAGTCTAGTGCCCTCGGTGGTATTGGAAGCATAGAAATCACGAGAAATGAAACACCTGGTCCCTAATGAAGAGTTTTAGGTGCGGACACAGTTGGCGATGCAACAGTTCCAGTGTGGCAAAAAAAGACGCCCGCACTTCACATGTAAACAAAGCTGGCTACCCGGCGGCTACACGCAAGGTACTTTCTCCGGAGGCCGCATCGCGGCGCCACCAGTTTGTCGGTTGCAAGCGTAGCTCAACTCTACCAAATTGGTGGCGCTGTCGAACACAATGACGTCATTTGTTTACAAACAGGGAGAGGTATATTGTTGTCAGGAAGTTCTTTATGCGGAACTCCTCTGAAGGGCAACTCAATCGTAGCGTGGATCGTCGATTGCGCTTTCTTACTGCAGTAAATTCCCTCGTTCTAGTAATACCTTCCCCAAACAAACGGATGGTTCACGCTTTGTAAAGTTTTGCTGCTGTTGTCGATTATGTCTAAAATATCGTCCCGTGACGCATGAATTCCCGTTTCAATTCTGGACAATGTGTCAATGACACCGCCTTCAGTTATTTCGTCTCGATCGCTAGCAATCGATATAGTAGCATCCGCTCTGCATGGTCATAGTGTGCCGGTGACTCTTTTCGGTACTGGCACGGGCTGCTTTCCTGGCCAGTCCTCGGAAAACTGTGGTGAGGCCGTTCACCACATTGTGTCTATGCGTGGATGCTGCAAAGAATTCTAATTCCTGCTCGAGGAAATAAAAAACATGCAACAGCAGCGGGGTAGCACTCCTGATTTTGACACAACATTCCGAGAGTGCGCCGAACAAGGAACCCACGTGGCCAGAGGATTTTCCTGCCGCACATAATGCTTGAAAACATTTGTATTTCCCACTTATGAACGCAGCCTGTCGTAAGACATGATGTAATGATGTTCCTGCCATATGCTTCGAACATGAACATACTCAGCCTCATATGCCCCCTGATCAAGGCATGAATTCTACGAATCTTTCAGCTGGTGTAGTATTTTCCAAGTTCACGGCAGTTCTTGCTGCATATGTGTTTTGGCGAGAACCACATATCGTTTACACAAGAACCATATCGTTTACAGAAGAAACAGTGACAATTGCAGTGGTGGAGCCCCGAGGCATATGCCCGCTGTAAAAGTGGCCCTGCTCACATGCGAAAGTTCGGAGGAGTAGCAGAGCAAGGCTAAAAACAATGCCAGGAAATCTGGTTTTATTCTGGTTTGTTCTGGAATTGGTTTTGAGAACTTCTGTTTGGTGGTCTCCTATTACGCCTTTTATCCCCCCTTTCGCGCACCCTCATGGTACAGCAGTGCTCCTCTTTTTTGCTACTTTTACTTCGTTTTTGCTTACATTTTTTTTTCAACGCATGCGTCCACCGGCCATCCTCTCCTGCAGCGCTCAGGTGTGGGTATATGTTGCTATATGGCTGTAACTGTAACCATACCTGCGTTTGCGCCCCTCTAGGCGGGCTCAGGGGAGGATCAGTTGCCCCCTCCCCCCCCCCCCCTAGACGGCGGTCCTGGCTGTAAATATTTTCTTCACCTTATGAAATATGAAATGCAGTTCACATGAAAGCTGTGTCAATAAACAGTTTAAAGCTTCACTGTGCACTTACGCAGGTGGTATATGCAAACCTGCCGCAACTTCAACCACGGGCGCCGTCACGGAGGGGGGGGGGGGGCATGGGGGCATCTGCCCCCTCTGGCTTCAGCAAGTAATTGCCGCTGCAACACACAAATATGATCCCCCTTTTTTTGTACCTGCTCGGTGTGGTGTGTTCCGAAATTTTATGTTCCTCGGTTTGCCTTTTAAAGTGAGCGCGGTTATAACAAACAGATCGCGATCCGCGATCCACCACCCCAAACATTCACCCCCGCCTCCTGGAAAGAAAATATCGGAGCGGCGTCCATATGACTCGCGATTCTTGATAAACCGAGCCAGACCGCACTTGTCCTACAGTGCCAAAACACAAGGAGTGACACATTTATACTCCTTATGATTCCTCTGGTACCAAACGAACGACATTGTGGCCGTTGGTATTCGACCTTGACAGTCAGACGCGACCAGCCCCTTGCTTGCGACTTGCGATAGCCTCAAGCGATAACACGAGAGATGAGAGTGGCGCTTCCCTTGCCCCCACTTGACCGGCGTCTGCGTCTATCTTGGCTCGGCTGCCAGTGCCAGTATACAATCTTGTCTTTCGTTCAAACACGACGAAGAAAATGTCTTTCGTTCCAGTAGCCGACGGTTGTCACTTCACCTATGCAAACTTGCCGTATGGAATATTTTCCACGCCTACGAACGTAAGTGCATTGCCGGGTACGGGTACATCTACCGCATCCACATCAATGTGAGAAGTGTCCCGCGGGGCTGTTGTATTGACCGTATTGACCGTGTAATGTGCCGGCTCGTTGACGGGAGGTGTTCAGGTATCTCCGCACGACCTGTGGACGTTCCCGCATTATTATGGTAGAGCGAGGGATATCGTTGAGTAAAGGGAAACATGACAGCAGGGAGAGCACCGGCACAATCACAGAGTTTTGAGCGCAAAAGCTGTTTTCAGACGTACAGTGGTGGTCAAAAACTCGGGCATCAGAGACGCGGCAAGCTTTATCTGTAACTTGGACAGCAAAAAGTAGCTCATGTCGTTGTTAAGGTAATTTCTCCTGCTGTTCAGGTGTGGGTTTCACAGGTTCATATGTTCCATAGTTAATATAAATTGCACTTAAACAACAAAAAAAAAAGCTTCTTGATGAAGCCCATATACATTTTTGGAAATACTTCTTTTGGTCAATACAAAATTAATTACTGCAGCATGATCATGCAGGTGAAGCAATACCTATAAAGTGATTTCTAATTGATTGGCCCATCGAATTTGACTCTGGACACGATAGTTACGAGTGTAAATTATCATACAGCTTTTGTACCCAACCTTCTCCACCAATTTTCGATTTAAAGTGATAAAGGGAATTTCCCACTTGTCCCCGGAGGCGAAAAGTAGATGCCGGTACTGCTGTACTCCATGGTGCGTTGCCATCCAGAAAAGAGAAATCTTTGTCTGGTATATTATTTCCTTTGCAAAGTGAAGCATTTTCCCATTTTTAGTTATCTGATATGTACCTCACCTTGTTCGTAGTTAATAATACAAATTGAAGGGTGTCCTACACAAGTGGGTGACATGCACCCTCAGACCATATGACTTTTACTGGGTGATTCACACTCAAGCCTTAGTCTCATGTATTCAGTGGTTAAGTTAATACGTTAAGTTAAGTTAAGTGGTTAAGCAGTGGTGCTTAAATAATCACCATAATACAGCTTATAATTCATAAGAGACGTACACGATACATGTCATACGTAGCGTATGTCATCCCATTATGGGTCCAAGCGCATAAGATCGTACGTTGTCTACATAACTTCTGAATGAAAAACACATGACGAAGAGATCTAATTTAACGGAAGCACATACTACACCACTTATCATCATAAAGTGATACAGATATCGCATCGATAGGTGTTCGCATTCATGCTTGAACCGATTCACATGAACCGGTAACTGAAAGCACTTTTTCGGTTCAGGTTACGGTTTCGGTTGATTGCTGATGGTGAATTGCGGTTTCATTCCGGGTACGGTTCTTGAAAAAAAATTGGGTTCCAAGCAGTTTTCGGTTACGTTGTTTCAGTCCCTGACTCTGGGATGAGTAGAAACACATGCATATTACCACCTGTTCCACTGCAGCTGGTACAGCCTGGGTTGGTCACATCAAAGTTTTTCTCTTAAGAAATATTTATGTGAAGCAAATGCCGGGGAAGGCAGCAGGTGTGATAGCAGTTGTGTGCGAAGCTTCGAGCAGCTGTGTCAGTGCCAAACCAACATAAAAGCCTGTCATGAGATCCATGCTTTGCAGAAAACAGCCTAGGCCTGGAGTGGCCATTGGTGAATATGTACTGGACCTAAGTGTTGTTAAGTCCTTTCTTCACGGGTCCATACTCCGGACTAACCAGCATGTCTTCGAAGAGGTAACTCCCCACAATACGAAACTGTCCAAACTCATATTGAAAGCCAGTGAAAAGCAAACATGTCCTTTGCTCATTTAGTCGACACTCAATGCTTTTATGGCGCTTGGAGGCCAGCATGGTTGGAAGCAAGAAAGGTCATACAGAAGCTACTGTCCAAGGATGAACCTGTGCTTCGTGATGATATTGCACTCAAGGGAAAGTAAGTCCATGGTTTACAAGCATCTTTCATCTGTTGATTGCATATTTGTCACAAACTTCAATTTTTATTTCAATATGCATTGGTGTGCTTTTCTATAGCAGAGCATACCCCTATCTTTGGGGGGACAGTCTTTTCATTTTCCTTATAATATTTGTGCAGCCTGGTATGAAACTGGCTCTTGTTTTTTTTTTTTTTGTGTGTGTGTTGGTGTGTCGTGAATGAATGCATCGAAGTTGTCTTAACGCAGTAGGCCCCAGAAGGGGTTAGTGCAGAACACCAGGCATCTGTGAAGGCACTTTCCAGGTTCAGTGAAATAACCTTGCTTGTTTGGTCTGTACAAATTAGTGCAGTCAAGAGAACAATGTTCGTACAAATCTGGTCCCCAAGTACACTTTCACTCGTTCAATGAAGACACCATGCTTAGTGGCAAAGGTTATAGTCGTCCCTCGTTAATATGGACACGTTTTCTGGGAACGAAACTTCTCTCGTGTATTTGTGCCTCGATAATATGGAACTCGCTTTTTTGACAATGGACAGCGCAATGGCTACCGAAGCGGACATCGAAAAGGAGTTGACTGATGACACAACTATGGCGACGGTCGAGAGACCAGAATCCGACGAGGAATCGTAAAACTGTTTGGACGTTTTCTGTGACAATGCACACTGTGCTAAGTCAGTTGTCACAGCAGCAATGGCTGAGGAAGGGCTGCTCCAATTCTTCGAAGACAACGGGGATGAGCCTCAAGCAATTAAAAGTTGTGGATATTCTATAGACTGTGAATTCCGCGCACAAGCAGACACTGATAACAGAGTTTGTTTCACAATAAATCCTGTCTGGCCCGATAATACGGACATTCGCTTTATGGACAATTTTTCCGAAGGACGAAAGTGTGCATATTAACGAGGGATGACTGTATACATAGGGTTCTTTGTTTTCGGGTTAAACCCGATTTATCACGATACTTCCCCCCTGAACAAATTTTCAAGAAATCGGGTAAAACCCGATATCTACCCGAAATCTTTGCGGTCCTTCAACTTGTCACTCTCGGTGAACCGTCGGAAAAGTGAATCATCATATCAGCAAGGAGTGCTAAGTTGCGACAACCACTTTGTCCGCTGTTATGATCCCTCCTGCAGGAGGACAAAGACGAGCCTTTTGTGGAGCTCGGGCAATGTTTTATTAGCGCGGTCAGTACACTCTCCCTGTCCGAGCTGAAATATAGAAGATGATTGTTCTCGTCCCAGTGTCTACAGCAGCGGCTGTTTCAATATGCCATTTTGTTTCACCCAAAACTCCATCTGGTGACCTATCAAACTGATGATTCATAGCGCCCGATTTTCGCCCGTATTCTCTGCGTGTAAACGAACACCAGACTTTTCCCTCCCGAATTGTATAAAATCATGAAACCTCGAAAACGAAGAACCCTATAGTGTACACAGTGCAAAACAATTTTTAGTTTTCCACGTGCTCCATTTTATTTTTCCTGACACCAACTATTTTTACTTCTAGAGCACTAGTCCCAATGTCACAGACAACAATGCACTTACCCGCAAAAATTGGTAAGTGCCGGACATCCATGTTGTGCTCTTATTGCTGGTCGTAGATAGGAAAGCACAATTCACTGTAAGTACTAATTTTAAATGGTGTGACATACCTCTGTAGGTGACTACACTGACTTCTACTCATCCCTGGAGCATGCCACGAATGTTGGCACAATGTTTCGTGGAAAGGACAATGCTCTCATGCCAAACTGGTGAGAACTCAGGTGCAACGAGCACCTGTATGACTCAGTGAGTGGGTTATAATGAGTCGTACTCAACAGGAAATACCTGCCCGTCGGTTACCACGGGCGTGCATCTTCGGTAGTTGTGTCTGGCACCCCCATTCGCAGACCCAATGGGCAAACTAGACCAGATGATAGTAAGCACCCACTCTCATTTTAATATAGACATACCGAGAATCTTCTTCCAAAGGGCCGCGCCGACTCTATGTGTGCAGACCGAAAGTTTACTTTCTTTTATTCAATACAGCTAAGCCACCAACATTTGGGCCATGCAAGTTGATGGACTTTGAGCTGGAAATGGGATTTTTCGTTGGTCCAGCTTCATCCCTGGGAGATCCTATTCCCATTGAAAAGGCCCATGACCATATTTTTGGTATGGTTCTCATGAATGACTGGAGCGGTAAGTAGAGCAGCACATGGCACAAGTAGGCAGTACCAATATCAGTGTAGCCTAAATGGCCATAGACAGTGGATATAGGGTGCGTTTTCTTATTCAACTCTGGCAACTCAAAGTTACTTTGAGGAGTAACAACTCTTCCCAACTCTGCTCTGAAGCAGGGTACGCCAGCGCTATGACATCTCACACAAGCTAGCAGACGACGCGTCGTCTGCAACCAACCATCCTGTTGACAGACAATTTGGGTGGTGTTCTCTCAGAGATTTGGAAGTGGAAGACTGGTTAAAACTGTAGAATATTTTCAAAATGTGCATGGAGTGCACGCAGCTGCATTAAACAGTAGGTTGTTAAAGAGACAGTATGACGAAGCTTGAGAATGCCACCACTTCCACATAGTCTCGCCCGTCAGGGTCAGTCCGCCATTTTGAGCGCAGAGTAACTCTAGGTGTTCGAAAATTCCGGTCAAAGGTGGTTACTCTGGAGCCATGTGATGACATAGGCTCGGACGTCATTACCAACTCCCTGGCTACTCGGGTTGAATAAGAAAAAGCAGGAGGAACAGATGCTCTTCATAAGTTTTCATCCCTTTTTTTTTTTTTCTTTTTTTTTCACTCAGTACTATCATCCTATGCTATAGACATTTAACTTATTATTGTGAATTTGTGACATAGCACAGTATTCCATGCAAAATGGTGCATGTTCTCAAGAAAAATTATGTGCAAATTATAATGAATGCAGCATGCTACAGCACAGACTTACCATCATGGTAGTTGCAAGAAAATTCTCGCGCACACTGTTGCGCTGTTTGCCTCTCCACAAATTTTGTTCCATCACCAATGTACAGTGATGGGGAGTACAGTACATTTTCAAATTATGTACTTTGTACTCTACTTTTCTTTCATACGTTCCCATGAAGGTACTCAAGTACTGAACTGGAAATGCAAAAAAAAAAAAAAAATACCCAGCAAGTTTTGTGTCTAGAAGCAGAATTTTGAACAATAAAATGGATTGTTGTCCTTTTTCATAGCATACCACGAGATGCACGGATAAATAGATCAGGAAATAAAAATACTGTCACAGCTGGCTGCCCCTGCAGATTCAAACGGAGATTATGCCATCTGTTATACTTCATACTGATGTGCAAGCACTAACGAGGTGGGCTTGGTGGTGGTCACTGTAATCAACTGCTTGCTGTAGTCAGCCACGCTTAGTCGGGTAACATCACGACTGTCGCAAGGGGCACCATGCATCTAGGGCTGAGGAAAGCGTCTGAGGAAAATCCCAGGGAAAACACCCAGGCAGCACCAATCCGCCTGGATCCACCAAACAGTGACATGCGGCACTATGCAGACATTGCAATGTAATTTGCCCACATGCCAGTGCATGCAGGGTGAAAAGCCTCAGGCTTTCCCTCTACCTACCAGGTTGCTGGATTTTTCTGTTGAAAAGAAGCGAAGGCAAAAGAATTTCCTTGATCAACTTACCCAGGCTTTTTGTACCTTTTCCAGCAAGAGACATCCAAAAGTGGAATATGTCCCCCTAGGCCCCTTCCTGGCTAAAAACCTTGCACAACTATCAGCCCATGGGTCGTAACTATGGAAGGCCCTAGAGCCATTCAAGTGCTCAAATGTTGCACAGGATCCAGCTCCATTCCCATACCTACTTCACACTGACCAGTTCAACTTTGACATCAATTTAGAGGTGGCCATCAAGCGTAAGCACCAAACATGTGTAATTAAAGTGCCTAGGTTAATCCATATGCAGCTGTATCTAGTGGCCCCTAAGCCTCCCCCCTTCACTGTGCCCCTGCTGGGTACAATACAGAGTCAGTAACAGCCCATTTGATATGCCATTTGGGATACTGAGGTTAGTCGATTTTTTTGTCCATGCAAAGACCTCTACAATACCTAAATGCATTTGCTAAGTCAATGTTTGAGGGTTCTCTGTTGGAGAGGCCTGGGAGGTTTTGGGCCTAGAATTCACTTTGTTCAGCCAACCGATTGAAAGACTGGAAATCTTATCCCTTCAATGAAATTCCTTGCAGCTAAAGATGCCCAAGAAGCCAGTACATTTGCAAAGTCTAACTTTAAGGTTTGTATGATATCTGCACCTGCTTGGACATGCTTACACTGTGGTTCTTTCAGTACATGTACTGGACAATGAAGCAACAGCTGGCACACCACAGTATCACTGGGTGCAACATTGCAGCCTGGAGATCTGTTGGGTTCTGGCACTATAAGTGGCCCCAGTAAGTTCCATGCAGGGACCAGCAACCACTTGCTAGGGATAATCGCTTATTTTCCTTCTCAGACTGAAGATTCTTATGGCTCGATGTTGGAACTCTGCTGGGAAGGGAACTAAACCATCCAACTAAAAGCTGGAGATACTAGACATTCCTAAAAGATGGTGATGAAGTGATCATGACTGGTATGTACAGCTCAGGGCACAGAGTTGAATCCAGCATAGGGAACCATCTACATTAGACTAGAGTTTATTCTACAGGTTGCTGATCAATTCCTTAATCATGCCCAGGTTACTGTCAAGATCGCCAGATTGGTTTTGGAGAATGCAAGGTATCTTGTTGCTGCCATCAGTAGAAACAGTTAAGACATAAGGAAGTTTATTAAATAACGATTTTGAAAATACACACGGCCACAGTCGATACTTGCTAATCTCCAACATGCTCTGGGCTAACCTTGGTGTCTGGAACATACCTGAAATGTATAACCAAGTGCACATAACTAGATTGAATAGGATATGCATGCAGAAGTTAGACACTAAGCAGGACACCTCCAATGCAAGGACCGGCAGAAAGTAGAGCACAGAGAAAGCAGTGGTGCCATTGTTTTATTAAGTTAACTTACAGCGAAGGACGAGGACAAAGAAACAGGTAGAGCCAAGAGAAATACAGTAGAGGTCAGCAGAAAAGCCAGACCGACACAACCTATCATGTGTGACAAACTAACCCGACAAATCACAGGCCTTAGTTTACCTGGTTCCCTGCTCCTTTTTTCTGGAAACACCTTCGGACGATCCTCCCACCTAAGCATATCTAGGGATATTTCAATACACGCATGAGATTCCTACAACCACAGTTTGTCCCCGGGAGAAAGCCATGTGCAACCCAAGGCTCAATTCAGTTCACACATACACGATGCGCAGAGTGTTTGGTAGCACCGGCCCCCTTGCGCCAGCCTGTCACCACAATGACTGCGTCATCTTTGCGCAGAAATCCCCTCTTCTTCCCAACTTCAATTGCATACTCAATGCGGTTGTCCACATCAACTGGCCAGTCAGCGTGACGCTCGCCTGAAACGAACCTTGGTCCCCTTTCCAAGCAGGAGGGCTGCTAGAAAACTAACCTGTGAAAAGTAGTGGCAGAAGGCCCTCGGTAGAGATGAGCCTGTCTCACTGTCTGTTCAGCTCTCGACACAGCCATGATGGGGCAACGTGGCCTGTACTTTGCAATTAAGTGGGCAGTCCTGCGCAGACAAAAGTAAATATGAATCTCTGGAGAGAGACTACGAATGAACGGTGATAGTGTGTCAGAGTACCGCAGATTATTGCAAATAAATTGCTACACAGACCCACACAGAAGCCTGAACCAAATGCCCACATAGCTGTACCTTTGCAGTTGCTCACCTAAAGTGACCATCTGTATCTTACCTTCCAGTAGTCTGAGTCACAATGATTGCTGCTGCCAAGCATTTAATGGAGGCACTACAGCTGCTATGGCAATGGTGTGCGTTCCATCCGTTGGTACAGGAGCAACTGTGGGACAGATGAATGAAAACATCCTTCTGTAGAAGGCAGCTTCAGCCTCGCAGCAGACTGCTGCCATCATCTTCAACTGTCTCCAACGGGTAGTCGCCCTTTGCAGTCACTCCCGACAGCATTACACGTCTGCACCCACCCGAACCTGCGTTTGCCACGTCAGAGACCTCTGCACGAGTGGGGGCGGGTTTGTGTGTCATGCTTTCCAACATCTGGGTGGCGCAGATCACTGGCTTTCCCATCATGTTGCACTTTGGCAATCATCATCTTCTGTGCCAAAAACACTTTCTCTGGCGGAATCTCGATGCCCATGTCACCCCGGGCGACCATGATGCCATCTGTCTCCTCCAGGATTTCATCGACCCTGCACATTCAGAACATGGGCATCAGGAATGCGCACAGCACAGCTCACAGCACACGGCAAATTCACTATTTTTGGGATGGCATGTGGGAACAAAAAATATTTGTAAGCCTACAGATTCAAAGCACTGTTGTGGCTCAGCATTACATGGTATCTCGTGTTCGTATCTCTTCTGACAGCGAATGCCGTCTGTCGCCTACGATCATTTTATACCTACTGAAAGGTCTTTGGGGGGTGCGCAAATTGCGCGCGAACGTTAGTTACGACGGTCGGGTGGCAAAACGCCGGCCCACTATAGCTCATGTACCAGTGAAATACCTCGACGCTGCTAGAAGACCCCGCTAGTCGCACTTGTAACTAGTCGACTACCGAACTTGTCAGCCAACTTTGTCGTGCTATGCTGTAAGGTTTGTCACAGCGTGTTTGTCCAGCGTTTCTTTCCGGGTTTGGTCGTGTGACATCGTCCATCGCGTCAGTGGACCATCACATGAAAGTGTGCGCAAATCAAACAAATGCACCGCAATAACTTCGATAGCACCGACGGCGTCGCGAAAAGCAATGGCGCGCAACGGTCGCTGACGACGCCCGTGCCAGATTTTTCGTGCTGAAGTTATACGATGGCGCAAAATATGCGAATACGTCGGTGGGTCAACGCTAGCAGTTGGGAGCGTGCGCAGCACTTGCTTTTATCCAAAGCCATTTTGCGTGAGCGTGCAATACTTCCCCTAAGACGCTGCATAACAGTCCACATCGCGCCAATCGCGTCCTTCGACCCAATCTGAGTTCCGCCAAATCGCGCGGACAAAATTCGAGCGAAATAAGGGATTCCGCGAAATTTAGCGTCCAACGAAGGATTCCGTAGACAGGAAACAAACAGCGCGAAAACAACAACCACGGGAGGAAACATAAGACACACACGGGCGCTATTTTGAAGAAGGAGGGACACAAAGAGTAGGGCCCACAGACGAAGAGATGTAGTTCAACAAAATGCTTTGTTGGGCTAGTAGGTAATTCATTGTATTTCCTCCCGTGGTTTTCGCGCTGTTTGTTTCCTGTCTACAATGAATTACCAACTAGCCCAACAAAGCATTTTGTTGAAGGATTCCGATTTGCGGAATTACGGAAAACCCGGGGCCTTACTCATGATATGCCCAATACCACCGTCCATGCTGGTCACAGTGAGTGTCCTATTGCAAGCAGATCAATTCTCTACACATAAGACATGGTCAATCTGCATTATGGAAATGCCTGACAGCGCCTTGCCAGCTGAATCACAGTGTGGTATGTATGATTACGTGAGTACAGCACACCATCGTGGTGCACAAGAGAGCCTTGAATCTCGTGGGTCTTTTTGCAGTTGTATTAAGGGGAGTGGGAGCTGCCCTTCTGGCATCGCGTTGCCTTGATTCCACACCAGAAGGAGGTGGGAGAGATAGTTGCCATTGTGCACATCAAACCTAAGATCAAAGCTCCTCCTGAAATCTGAAACCTATACTCACTTTCGCACCCCTTCATCGTTCTCCAATTTGCACATGATCTTGATGTCCTTGCCCTTTTCACCAAGTACACTGCGGATTTCCTTAACGCCATTGGCGTTTCTTATGAACGATGCGAAGATCATGTCCACCTATAAATAATTCAGTTTTCTTCTGTGCTCACATCAATGTCTAGGAGTGGTTATACTAACCCCTTGCTCAACCCCAAAAAGCAGGTCTTGCTTGTCCTTTTCCGACACAGCGGGCAAGTCCACCATGGCCCCTGGCAAGTTCACTCCTTTCTTGCCACCAAGCATGCCACCATTTTCAATTGTGCATTTCAAGAAATCCGCACCTGGAAAAGTAGCTGTTGTAGAAACCTTTTATGCAAAGCAAACTCGAGCAGCTTACCAACTTCTTCGACGATAAGGCACATTAGGCCATCATCAATGAAGATCCTCATTCCCTTGGACAACACCTGGTGATATTTTTGTAGTCTACATACAGGGTGCTTGCGTCGCAGATATCCCTGAACTTTTCGTCTGTGGTGACAGTGATTTTTTCTCCTTTCTTCAATTCTACTTCCGCTACAGACCCTACTCCACCCTGCATGAATCCACTGTTAAAGCATACCTGAGCCTGAAGTTTCGGGAAATAATTCGGGGAGTAAAAATTGGGTGCGCTCTAAATTCATGCAAATTCCAGTATTCGGGGAGAAATCTGCTCAGTTGCTCGAACTGAACTGGTTCAGTACAAATGGTGATTTAACTGTTTGCTGCAAAACAAGTTAGTGTGCATTCCTACGCAAGTCTCAGTGAGGGCAATTTGCCAGGTAAAAATTGGGTTTTACCCTAAAGAGGCAACTTCAATTCGGGGTGCAAATTCGGGGAAGAATCTGGTTAAACCCTAAAAATTCAGGCTCTACTTATAGAGCACTGCACAGGCTGCAGTCTTAGGCCCAGGCGGGTCAGAGAAATTTATGGCTACCCAGCCCAGTGTTATCAGGCTGTAAAATTTACTAACCAACACACACGAGCTCGAGCCCGACCTAGGCTCGGCCCCATAATGGTCAAACCCAAGCCAAGCCCCGCCAAAGGAAAGCTTTACCCAGCCCGAACCCGTGCAGTGATCTAATCCCTGATACAGCATGTACGTACCGCTTTGAGAAACCCTGTTCGAATCTCAGGCCCTTTGGTGTCAAGCGCAATGGCAATGTTGTAAGCATCTGGTTTAATTTGCTCATTCAGCAGGCGTTCTGCTTCACGTACATTCTTGATTGTTCCCAAATGGTACTGTTGAACAATTCCTTGTGAGAATCTCTCCAAGGCTTCATCATGTCCGCTTACCTCGTGTGTTCCGTGGGAGAAGTTTAATCTGGCAACGTTCATACCTATCTTCATCATCTCCATCAACTTGGGAACATCTCTGATGCAGGCCCTGTAGTGCATCAACAATGGTATAGTTAGCGTGTTGCTGAACCCAAACCAAAACTAAAAATGCTCTTCAAGTGGTCAGAGGCATTAATTAAAGGCATATATTAAATTTGCAGGCAGTTATTTACACTTGAATTCTATAGCCAACTGTCATGACTACACTTTCCATAGCTTCCGGGACAAAACTCACGAAAGAAAAAATACACCCTGCTCAAATATTTCAGGAGGGTTTCTATGGGGATTTTACATGGGAACACCAAAGGATCCGTATGCATATGTTACGCACATATGCTGTCTATATGTACGTGGACAGCATATGAGTTTGGTTCTATGCATGTAGTTGTTCGCTTCAGTGTTAAAATTACTATCCTATAGTTAGCCTTAAAGGGACGGTTACATCTGTTCCAGTGGTGTAACATGTGGTGGTAAACTATAGTGTAATTTTATTCGTGGACCACTGACCACAGTATCGAAAATCCCTTTCACTCATCCGGTTAGGGAGTGACGTCACGCCGCCGGAGCCGCTATTTCCAAGCACTTTTCTGACCAAAAAATTAGCCAAGTAGATTGTCGGCCGATGCCGAACATAGTGGTATCGGTTTCATAGATGGGTTTCCGGTTGAGGTAACGGTACGACATCATTCCGTACCGTATGGTATTTCTCATCCCCAAGCGGCACAGATAAATAGAAAAGGAATATTTTCCTTTCAGTGATTAGGTGCTAATCCACGGAAAAGCAGTCCAGCAACACTGGGCTTTACCTCACCGGTATTCCTCGTGTACGGCTTCGTGGGTTTGCTTTTGCCGCTGGCGAATATTTTAGAACGAAGTCGAAGAAACGGATGGCACGAAGAAGTTCCAAAGCGCGTGCCCGAAAAACAGGGCCCACAAGAGACAACCGGTGACGTCACGCATGGTACGGGGGGGGGGGGGAACCTTCAGAGGGTTCGGTTTCTTTTTGAGCTTCCTAGCTCTTATGGAAACTAACGAGTCCCCAACTGCCAAACTAAATTTATTTCAGAAGAATGTAGCGAACTAGTTACACAGCCATTATGATAGTTTCGGATTGTCCCGGAGTCTCCTATTCGCGGAGGCTAGTAACGCAGCCTCAACATGCTCCTCCTATGTCGTCATGTAATTGATCACTTCATGTCACGTCAGTCATGTGACAGGCGTTCCAAGCACGTCCCAGACGAAAGTTTTCCAAATCGCTTTCTCCCGTGTGATACCTTGCGCCATACAGCCGAACAGGTTATAGGATACTTTAGAACACCCACTACCGGGTCCTTTACTAATTTGAAATCCACTTCACACACACGAGTTTGGTGAGCGGCATAGTACAGAAGAAAAATTAGCCTAAAAGCGAATACAAAGCCGCGAAGAGCCAGGGTTTTTGCTTACCAATAGTACAGACGATTCCAGTGAGCCGTGTGAAGTTTGGCTTCTGGTTGACATCGAGGTGGCTAAGATGCTCCAGTAGACTGTTGGCGTTCACTGCGTGAACTTGGTGAGGCTTCGCCATTTCTGCGTGAGCCATTCTTAACGAAGAATCGGTCTGGTATCTAGAAGCACAAGAGACAACTGTACCTGCCGTTCGCCACACCGGTGACGAATGCGCTAGTCTGGTCTACCTTGCCGAGTAGGAATGCTATCACGCGTAAGCAGAACGCGATCTCAATGGCACGAGCTAGGCACGCGCGGCGCGAACCTAAACTTTCGGCAATTCAGCAACAAAACTTCTTCCCCATGTAGAATGACCATCGCAACAAAACTAGCACCTCAAATCTTCATTGAGTCTGATTATATATATATATATATAAAAAGGAAGATATTCAATTCGTCACCTGACGAATTCTGCTACTCCCACAAAGATCCCCTAAATGAACGGAAAAGGAAAAAATTAAAATAGAAAAACATCACCCCTCCCGGTCACCGAACTGTACGTGCACATGCGTAGCTACATCCCGCAAGCAAGCCGGCACTTGCCTGGCTGACATCTCCTTTTGTGTGAATAAACATATACCCCCCCCACACACACACACAAAAAAAAAGAAGTGAAATGAATTTCGAAAAACTAACAGTAACGGGGAACTTGACGACACATGCCTAGAATGCGGTCCTAAAATACAGATTCCATATCACTGCTCACTATGAAGTTGACAAGCGCTGATAACGCCACATCTCTCTTCTAATCTTCATTATTTTTCTCATACAACTTGAGTTGTTTTACACAATAAAGCTTGAAAGGTTTAGAATGCTGATGGCAACAGCAGAAGCTGTCACCCCTTCAATGCTGCAGACACAATGAATATAAAACGATGAAGCTTTGTATGTTTATTATGCACAAGCTTTCGTGTAGCAGTCTACTACATCCCTTCACCTTCACCTGAAGGTATACAGATAGCACTAAAAACTGAAACCCCCACATAGAACTGCGCAACTGAAAATATGCATTCCATAACGTAGATGAAAAGGTATATAAACGCGATGCCTGTCTCTTACTCTCAGCTGTTTCTCTTTTGTTGAACCTAACAGAATCGCAAAATACGACGTACCAAACGATTCTAACGAGCATTAACGACTGTAGATCCAAGACAACGTACAAGGACACACTTCAAGCGCACAACATCGCCGGAATGATAACGTGCAGATTACCATGCAGGCACACACATATCAATATCTTGCTACGATCGATGTCTTTCAAGGCTGGGGTTATTTGCTGCATGCATGGAGGACTTGTTTGCCCGCTGAGGCGATGACTACATGCTTCGCCGACTGATATAACTCGAACGCAACCGAAGAGAGATCTTCAGAGCTGGCTCAACAGTGCAGGCGCGCATTCAATGGTGCAACTGAGGTCGTCCTTTATTTGTTTAGCACTGGTCGCGTTGCCTGGATCGGTACTCGCTTTGAGAGGAAGCAATTACACTGAGTAAGAAGGCGGAATGCTAGAAAGTTATCACCATTTACATAAATTGTCTACCACACAATCAGTTCGACACACAAGGCTCGTTTCAGACGAATTAAACGTTCACATGTTTAAAAAAGTGCCCTTTTAAGTTATACAACACCCCGTTCGAGAGACATGTAACGATAACAGTATTTATTTATGGCCGTTGAATGTTCCAGCGACATAAGCTACATCACATCATGGCTTAGTAAATTCACCATGCAGGTATTTCGCTTATAGCCCATTGTAGACCGCCATTTTTTATTTTTTTTTTGCTTCAACTGTGTGGTGCTTATATAGGCGTGTTCCGTTTGCATTAGATATGGCTACAGTGACTGTAGGTATGGCCGAAAGAAGAAAACGGGAAAAAGTAGCAATTTTTTTACATCTCATGATGTACGACACCCTACACAGGGCAGAAGAAGAGGAAGAAGTTTGAATAATAGGTAGGGCCACTGCTCCGAGGACGAAGAAGAAAAAGGGTGTCGTATTCTATAGGCAATTTCTTCTTCTTCTTCTACCAATGAGATAATGGCCGTGAGCCACTAAGGGAGATTGGCCAGGACAAAAGGGGCGTGAGATGTTTGTTTATGTCTGTGCAGTAATGATGGGGACTAAGGCCAAGTCGGATCCAAGTATCTTATGACATATATGACATGTGATGACTAATGCAGGAGCTGGATATGCACGTATGTAGGAATATGCGTATGACGACTATACAGGGCCAAAAGGATGGCTGTATGAATTTCTGCCATCTTCCTGGGGAGAAGAAGAAGAAGAATTTCTAGCCCTGGCCAATCGCCCTCAGTGGCTAACGGCCATTGCCCTGAGGTAGAAGAAGAAGAAGAAGAAGAATTTCTAACGGCTAACGGCCATTGCCCTGAGGTAGAAGAAGAAGAAGAAGAATTTCTCGCTCATCTCATACATTTTCACGTATGTACATTCCTACATACATACATGCTTACTTGTTCATGCATAGTCGTCATACGTCATATATGTCATTAGTACCCGCGCCTAACCCTGCCTTACATCCCACCACTACCACACTGATGTAATTACGCCCTTTTGTCCTGGCCAATCCCCCTTAGTGGCTCACGGCCATCTTTTGATTGGAAGAAGGAGGTAGGAAAACTACCAGTAGGGTGCATGAATCCGTACTATTCACCCCCAGGCACCTTAACTACCAGACCTCCTGGATGGCTAACCTTCCCTTCCCCATAAAGAACAGAACACGGCCTGCGTCGACGGGAGGGGGGGGGGGGGGCTGAGCCCGCCTAAATGGGCGCAAAACAGACGCCTTTCGGGGAGCAAGAATACCGGGGTGGGGGGCGCAAATTTCCCACTTGTCCACCTGGAGGCGCAAAGTAGACGCCGGTACTGCTACCAGAGCTTGCAGCGGTACTTAGATGTCTTATGCACGTGGCTGTCTGGCATAGGGCTTTCTGTGAACGTGAATAAATGTGCTCTACTTCCCTTTTCATTTTCTCATTCCTGGTCCACTATATACCATTGACTTGTTGCTTGCGGGTGTTTCTATTCCTCAGGTTGAATCTCTGAAATATCTAGGGATCTGGTACGATTTCCAGTTCTCCCTGTCTACCCACATTCAGCAAATCTCCTCTCGTGTTGCAAGGGCAGTACTTTTTTGTCTTCTTTTCGTGGCAGTCGCTGTGGTCTTCGAAGGTCTGCTCTTCGTCATATGTTTAAAACCAACGTCCACCCAATTTTAGAATTTGGCTGTGTACTCTTTTCCTGCCGTCCTCAGTACAGACTGCGTCCCCTTCTGCTCTTAGAGCGGAGAGCGCTCAGGAAGCTCGTTCAGCTGAAGGAAAGTCGTGCCTTTTTCATCCCGATTCCGCCTTCTTACTGCAAGGACATACTTTATCTTTTCTCAAACCCGAGTTCCTTCACTTGTTTTTTACATTAATCTGTCCATACGGTCCCTTCGCAGCATTCAGTGGAGACCTCGGGCCCGCCCGCAGCTAGCTTTTACTCAGAAGACCTGTCACTGTCATGTTCTCGTTCTATATCCCTCTTGAACCTGTATCCCCCTTTTGTGATAATCCCCCTTTTCACATGAAATGCACTCTTGCATGCGAACTGGAAGCGATTATTAGACATTCTATGATTCACAGTCTTGCAATAGCAGGCGCAAGAAAACCGCCGACGTACGAGTGTTATTGCCCCATGGGCCTTCTCGTGCATCAATGGTTACTGCTGGTTGAGACTGTTACCCAGTATCAGTATTCAAGTACGACAAGCCATCCGAACTGCAAGTCGGGAAATGCATATAACGTTACGGCTCGTGTAAGGAGAGACCCAGCCTGTCTATTCTCGTACAGTTGTTTTGGACTTCTGCAGAGCAGCTTTGCCACTAGTCTCGGACGTGCTACGGGAAAGCCCACCCTGCAAAACCGAAACACTCAGACTTCATAACACTGAGCGTTGGCACAATTATTTGATTTATCGCCGGCATCCTTTACTAGGCATTGTTTCTCAGCACTAGCTCCTCTGCACGATATTTATTGAGCATAGTTCTGGGAGCTAACCTCTACAGTGTCGCTGCACTTGTACGTCATCGGAACGCTACTAGGCGACCGGTATGAAATTAACTACACAGTTTCTTTCTTCCAATACGTGCGATGACTTCTGCACTTTCATATTGACCTGTCGTTGCTTTCACCCCTTCTCTACTTTGTACGTGCTCTGAGGTCGCCAGTTCTGAAAGCGTCGCAGATGACGTCTCCGCGTTTTTGTGAATCGCCTTCTACGCAGCCCTTCTGCGCTTATTTATGTTTATTTCCTGTCACCCTGACGGAAAACGACGGGAAAATTCTCTTCTTGGCATCGCTGCAAAGCCAAGGACATGAAAGAGGCATTACTTTCAAGAGGCAGACGTACTCGATGTACAGGCTCCTGTTGATTGACCGATTAATTTCTTTGCTGTTTAGTGGCGTAACAACAACAGGCTACTGTGCAGCGAGCAAATGGTACGCCAGACGTTATGAAATGCCACACTTCCAGTCGGGAAGTCGTCGCGTTGGCCGACCACTTTATGCACACTGAAGCTTGGCAACCGTTTCGCAATGTGCAAATCAGGAAAGATGTCACAGAGGAGAACTCTTCACAGGAGGGAATGGTTACAAGAGCAGTCTCAGCAGCATAACGAAACCAGTGTATGAGCAATAAACGTAACTCATGCAGGAGGGTAGAAAATCCAGTGAATCGGTAAGGAAATGTTGAGTGAACTGCCTCAGCATGAGAGCCGCGCCGATATTTCGAATAGAGACTGTTCCCTGTTCGAAATATCGGTGTGCTGACATCGTACATGCGGCTGACGTGAGGGCACTCGGAACAGTTCGTGTCACGAGGTCACAGTGTCGGAAGGTCAAATGAAAATAGCAGTTACCGGCGATAGGCCCTCTCGGAGCAAAAATACACAGCAGCCAATCTCACTTGTATAGTACGTCGGAATGAGCAACGAGGGGGAAGATCCGGCCTTACAAAACCGAGCAGGTCCAAGGTGGATATTATTCTAAATCTTGGGTCTCGCAGTGTACCATTACTACCTTTGTATTGAACACCAGTTGGAGTGAGGTAACAAATGTTTGTCAATGCCTAAGCAGAAAAGCGTGCAACCTTTTTGATGACGATTCAGAAGGGCAATACCAGTGGTCTATTCAGAATCCCAAGCAGAGGTGGAGTGCAAAAACAATGGGGGTAATTATTACATTGACCTCGTAACAGCTTTATGTAGCATTGCCGATACGCATCTAAAGCTGCATTAACCGAGGTCCCCCACGTAGGAGGTGCACAGAAGAGAAGGGGTGTCCGGATAAATTTCTCGACAGTACTTTGGTCATATTTAACGGTGTTACATATGAATGCTTTCACTAAAAGACTGTGCGGTGTGGTATCTGTGATGCTTATGATTGCATTTATGGTAACTTTGGATGTCAATTCTACTTCTTACATCTCCGACACATTTTTCACCCATCGGCATTGGCGTTTGCTACGGCATATCTGCTTTTGACCACGAACGCTCGGGCGGGTAAATATGTCAAAGAAAGCTTCATTGTCAATCAGTGCATACAATTTTTGTTTGCATACAATGTTTGGGGGGGGGGGGGGTTCGTTGAAGTATATTTGAACTTTATCGGCGGCGCAGGGGATTATGTTTAAATCCTCCGAGGCGGGAAACGCGCATAACCTGCGTCGACATTTTGATGGTAACACCTTTACCATTTGATGGTAACCACCGGCAGCTAGAAGTGTAAAATTTCATAGTTGACAGAAAAATACACCATAATGCGTTTGAGTCTACTCTCGCGATTGGAACTTCGGGGACGCCAGAGATTGCGTGGTATTACATAAAGCGGCGAGGCGTTTCACAATAACCGAACGACGTCAATGGCGGTCAAAGAGGCGGGGTCATTCCTATCCATCGTACAAGGTTTCATGAGACTATAAGAATAACCGGATTTTTTCTTTTCTTTTTTTTTACTACAGCGCTGTGAAATACACGCAGTCTTGACCTGGTAAAGTACTCGGATCAAGAATAATGGTCATTTTTCACTAGGAGTTGCGGTAAATGAATGTAAGTAGGTACATTTCGGCATCATTCTCTAATTTTTATATCGTCCTCTGAAAACCTGAAGTGTGAATTTCGTACTGAACCATTTCTTTATCCTCAAAGTGACATTCTCACAGCGAGACCGAACGCAAAACGATCGCGTATAGCAAGGGAACAAAGCATACATCAAACAATGTCGAAAACTCGCCCGATTTAGAAACCAGCGTTGCAAATTAGAGCGCTTTCTCGAGTAAGGATTTTTCAACGACTTGCATCTTACAGGGGTGCTAGAATTCATTGGGGGACGGGGGGTACCATTATCAGTTGGCTACTGTTGGTTTTCTCATAAAATCTATTCATACCAGAAAAAGGGATGTAACACACAGCTTTTTTTTCTTTTCTTTTTTTTTGGAGGGGAACTGAAAGAATCTCTGTCGTCAGGAACTGCACAGTCAACACTGGTAACCGCAACACAAGTTCACGACGGTTTCTCGAATTTCTCGACTTTTATCCGTGTGTGTCCAGGCAATGCGATTTGTACTGCAGAAGGACCACGATGCAACGCACCAAGGATGCATAAATAACGAGAATTAGCCAAATAAGGGGGCGGGTCTACGTTCGAATCCTGGAGTCGGCACGTTTTTCCCCGAGTTACTTTAATTTCACCAAGCGTATGTGATAACATGGCTATGTTGTCATTTTCACGAGAAATGTCCACTGCGGGTAAAGTATACGCAAACACCGACAAAGAAAGGTGCGCTCCGTCGTGCTCGCTAGTGACTCGCAAAATACAAGTACGTGTTTTGTACAGCGTAATGAAGTTCTAAAGTACTGTCCCAGCCATTGGCATTTAGGCTGTTTAAAAATCGGACATATAGGTTGAATGTTACGGTATGTTTGGTTGATTTTCAATGGCCTATATTTCGTGTGACGGGACGCCGTGACCTTGTGACAACAGCCACTTCTAACAGGTTGTGGCACTTGGTATCCAGCGTGATGTACTGGCGTGTCAGTGCAAATAATAACGGCATTCATCATGTTTCACAGAGCGTCACAGTGTGCCAAAGGGCAATTTCTCTAATTTACACTCAGTGACTCAATGGCGGTCAGCACGGAGTCCGTCGCGCAACAGCAAGCCATGCGCACAACAAACACATTTTTCATCCTTTCCGTAGTACTCACATTTATCAGTCGGTGTGCGCGCAGAACACGCTTATCGGAACTCTTCCTCTTGGGCAGTTACTCTGATCACAGTGAGGTACGACCTTGTGTACGACACGACGTTTTGCCGGCTCCGGGAAACCGAAGAAGGAAGAACTGACAGAAGCTGCTGACAGATGGCGCAGCAGCGGACGATCGAAGTGGTGCCTGCCGGCATCCGGAAGAAACTGGCGAAGAAAAAAAAGGGGGGGATGATGATGTTTGGAAAGCCTTGTGTGCAAAGCCGCAAAGCTTTCTTGTGTTTTCGTGATCTTCGTGGGAAGGTGCGGTTGATCAACCCATGGAGGAAGGAAACACAGGAGCGGCCGTTTCGAGCAGATTTCCGTGGGACCCCTCTGGCGGTCGCTCCTGTCAAAACCGCCATTACTTCCTGTCCACCACGTGATCCTCTCTAAAGTTTCGGTTTGGCAACGCTTTGTTGCTTGCGCTGCTTTTCGTGCTTTTCCAAGGTCACTTACTCTTAAAATGTGAGCACTACTGCGGAAACAACGTTTTGTTAACGTGTCCTTACCGCGGTTGCGGCTGTCGTTCAACAGAAAGCAGCTCGGTCACGGGAATAGCGTTTCCTTCGTAAGCACGTACTTGACCGGTTGTTTCGTACCCCTGTCTGTGAAAGAGTCATCTTGAATCGTTCGTTTGCAAGCTGGCGCTGTGCTACAGCTGCAGATTCAATTGTTTTCCTAAATCATTGTACAAATTTGATTACTGGCATGCTTTACCACTTCAGCAACAAACACACAAAACGCGGCCACGTCGTCACACAAACATCGCTGCCGCGAATGATGTTTATAGTCCTGCGTGGTTGTCCTGCAGACACTGACCGGTCTTGTAGTAGAAGAGTAAACCAAGAGTAAACCTCCGAACACACACAAATAAAGATGGACGCGCGGCGTTCGTCACAATGCAGATATCTGAACTGCAAGACAATCACGGCTCCCGTCGTCTGCTTTGGGAGCTGGCCTGCGCATGCTCTTGGGGTCACGTGAGCGGTCACATGGTAGACAGGAGCATCCCAGAATGCAGTGCGAAGCTGGCACGCCCGTCCCAATCGCAAAAAGTTGGAAGGGCCGCTCCTGTGTTTCCTTCCTCCATGGATCAACCACTGAAACCGAAACCGAAACTACTAGAAACAGTTCATGCCATGCCCGCACCCAGATTTAGGCCCAGAGTGTGCTGGCAGTTTGATCACCTTTCACAACTTTCTTTTTATGAGTATTTTTTGTTTAATATGGACGTCTGCCATTATTCCAGTATTCCAGTCTATGATTCTGGTATGGTGGGCTAAAAGGACTGGTGCTCTGGGTATCATACTCTGGGTGTGACGAGCACGAGACGCGAGCGCCTAATCTAATGCATGGGGAGCGCGTAGCGTAGTCACGGCCGTGGACAAGATGGCGGCGAATTGCACGTGCTTTTGCGCAATTACTCGCAGCGCTCTTCTTTTCTTGGTATTTGCTATGGTTGGATTACCTGGGACCACATTGAGTGTTCCAGAGTCAATCCTTTTGTCCCGGATCGGGTGCGCCGGTTGGAATCTCATTCTTATGCCATTGTATAGGTGCCCCAACGCGCTTGTGAACCTTTTAGGGACGTGACGTCAAGCAGAATCACGGTCACCGGCCTTTAGTTGCTTAGTGGAGAGGTTACGACAGTACATACACCTCCACTTTCCACGTACGGCGGTCCCGTCTTCCCGCGGCACCCGAGATGGTAAGAAAAAGGAAGAGGGCCTCGGACTACGTTTACGAAAATCAAGATTTTGAACTCGCAGGCAAGGAAGATGCTGTCGTACGCAAGTATTGTCGCGTGACAGTTAATGTGGGCTACTTTAACGAAACCGCTGACCTCGTTAATATGTCTCTCTCTGGGGAGATACTTCCTCTCCTGCCAGTTCTTGGGCGTACTTCTCTCGCCAGGTATAGACGGCTTACAAGCCTGTCTCGAGCTGCCCTTCCACGACCGCCCTATCAACATCTTTCCTTTTCGTGGAACCCTAACCTCTGCAGCTCCAGGGTGACGCGAGCTCGATGCCTGGACGCTCTTTGTCCCCTGTTTGCTCCCATCGTGGCCAGGATGAAACAACTGAACACTTTTTCTTGCTTATCTGTTCTCATTTTGGCCAACTACGCCAGACCCCTGGACCCCTTTGCGTTTGTTAGGAGCCCCACTTTCGTTAGCGTCAGTTCTGTCTCTCGGTGCATCTCATACTGCGCTCTGTAGTAGGTCTGTTGTAGCAGGTCTCGTGTCGTACATTGTGCTCTCCAACCGGTTCTAGACACTTTCTTCCTCCACTCATAGTGCCACTCCATGCATAGTGATGGGACGTAAGGCCAGGTCAGGTGCCCGTACTAATGACATATGCATGACGACTGTGCATGAACAAGTAGGTTCATGCATAGTCGTCATACGTCATACATATGTCATTAGTACGGGCATCTGACCTGGCCTTATATACAACCCATCACGGCTCCAACAGCTCCCCATAGAGCCCATAGTTTGAGATAATTCACACAACACTGGGCACACGACCAATGAGAGTGCAACGTTGTAGATATTATGCAATGCCAGTCGGCCAATCAGGAGCCTTAACTTTGGCTGAGCTTTCGGTCGGTTCTGGCTACCATCGACTTCTACCGGATTTCACTCCTACCGCCGTTACCCGATATTCAAAATAATTGAAGCTTCTTTTGGCTAAAAGAAACATTTATTTGACACAAAGCACTGATTCAAAGATCTGATACATGGGTGCACTGTGAATACAAAGTCCACTACGTTGTTGACGCACTGTAACTAAGTTCGAACTTGAAGCAAAACGAACACACCCCTCGAAATCCGACACGGCCTAAGCGTGTTCTTCACTCTCCAACCGCCCCAACTCACGAAGCATTCCAGTTCCGGAGTTGATGACTGTTCGTGGGATAATAGTCGTGTCCAGGAACAGCACAACACACGTTGAATCACATCGACGCATGAATAAACCAGCGAACACTTCCACAAACTGTTCTGCCGATTGACATCACTGAAACACGGAACACAAGAGGACGCCGTGCCGGCCGATTTTATGATGAGCATCTTCTTTCGTTGCTTGCAGAGCGGAAGGCACTTGTGTGGCACGTAATGGTAATCCTGTCTTTGTTGTCAGCCCTCAAAATCCAACGGCGCTCGAACGCGTTCTTCACTCTCCAACCGCTCCAACCCACGAAGCATTCCAGTTCCGTAGTTGATGGACTGTACGTGGGATAATAGTCGTGCCCAGGAACAGCACAACAAGCGTAGAATCACAAACTGTTCTCCCGACTGACATCACCGAAACACGGAACACAAGACGACGGACGCCGTGCCGGCCGATGCGAGCTATTTCGAAACTATGCTGGAAGTGTTGAAACCATTGAAACGACCGCTGGACGCTGCACACGCACATGCGCGCGTAGAAAATGCGATTTCAAAACATTGTCGACCAATCGGAGCGCGCACACAGTCTAGGCCAATGAGCTTGCAACGTTGTAGATTGGCGTAGTGGTACATACTCTACAGCCGCATCCTCGGTTACCTGAGGAGGACTGCCATCACCACCACGCAGACATAATTACGCCCTTTGACCTGGCCAATCTCCCTTAGTGGCTCACGGCCATCTTTTCATTGGAAGAAGAAGGTGCAGCACTTATAGAACTCTGAAAGGCAGGAGCTGTTTCTTAGAGGCACTTAATTTTGGACATGTTCTTAACATATTCTCGTACTCAGCAGTGCTCCTACCAAGCAGCGTTAGACGCGCACAGCACTGAAGTTACATTGTAATTGCTATTCGCCGATAACTATAGGTTAAACCATGTACACGCAAGGAAAAACATAGAAAATCTCCGATTTCGCGAGGGTCAATAAACATCGAAAAACATATACGCCGAATCCGCCCAAAAATCGTCAAAGACATGGCGTGATCGGTACAGCCAACAGTGGGTCAGCTTGGCCATTTGGAAAAAGCATACAAAGTCTATATGAGGTTCTCACCCCTCACTTGCCTCATACTGAAATAATGTGTAAGAGTGTTCTCCAGTGCTGGGGCATTCAGTGCCCCAGAAGGGTACATCAGAACTCTCTGGTCAGAGCAGAAGCGGGTGGCACTGGCCCACCTTTTTTCGCAGAAGCTGCTGGCAGGACTCGCTGTGCACTTTGCTGTGGCAATAGACCTCTCCCTGTTTGTAAACAAGTGGTGTCATAGTGTTCGACAGCGCCACCAATTTGGTAGAGTTGAAACGCTCGAAACTAGGGGCGAACAAGGTCGCACCCGAAAGCCACGGTCTTGTGGTGATTATGATCGTCCCTAAGGGACGCGACCTTCGGTCCTACTTTTCTTTCAGTAGGGGGCAGCGCACAAGTGCCCGTTCGTGGAATCCAGCCCTCCCCTTCCGATTTGGATTGTATCTCATTACGGCCGATGTCTCAATACGGCCGAAAGTCTCAATACGGCCGATAATCCTTTAATCCCCAAGTGTCTCATTACGGCCAAAGTCTCAATACGGCCGAAGGCAGTCTCATTACGGCCCAAGATGTCTCATAACGGCCAAATGTCAAAATGTGTATTGTAACCTGCATTGATATGCAATGTCGCAGCCAGGTATGGATATATATTCAGCAGGGTATAAGGCATGCACTGTGCCCTTAGGGCCCTTATCATATTTATATACACATATTGCGAGACAAACGGTATGTTATCATACCACAGCACAATGCAACATATTGTGTAATGTACTCCCTCAAGGTAGTGTAGGCTGTGAAGCAGGCTACTATGTGGAGTTAGCTACTTGTAGAGAGCTAGATGAATATTGGCTTTGTTGTGACGCTTTTGGAGCCATCCTACAGTCATTGGCCATGACAGAGCACCTATCTCAGTCGATGTCAGTTTATTTCCATTCGCCTTACAATGATACAATTCTTGCTTCTGGAATGAGTAAACCTGCAAGAAGCGATGAGCAACCATGAATAGGCTAGAATATTAAAAAAAACAACAACAAGCATTGTCTCTACATGGCTCGTTTTAATGTGCACAAGCTGCACACGTGTTGATACGTGTCTGCTATTTCATGCAAGGTTAACATAAATATCCATTTATACAAAAGAATGACAAGCCTTAAAAATGTGACTTCCAGGTAAACACAGAGCATGACCATGATATGAATATAGGTTCAGTAGTTCATTCCCTTAATGGAAACATGTGAATATCAAATAGTAATACATTACAATTCATGAAATGATGCATGCATAACTTTCCATTTCTGGTTTCTTTTTTATAAAAGTAGTGCACGAATTAATATTCGTGCACTACTACAAAATTTCTCACTTGACAACAGAACCTTATGATGATCTTAACAGCTCACCTCTTCGCCAGGACTCCCTGGGCAGCAACATCCTATTAGCCATGTTGTTGTTTTTCTTTTTCGGAATCCTTCGTGCAGCCACATACCATGCCTGGAATGGAAAACCAGCTATAAATAACAATGTATTTGAATGACTTCCTCTTGAAGTATTTATTCTAATCAGATATGCTTTGTGCCTACTATGGTGCGCGAAGGCACATAAGTACAACATTTGCAGACGTTCGACGTAAGCAGTTCTTGGAGATCAATTCAAGTACGCCGACTTGCGCTTTTATTTTTGAAGAAATACGACGACAAATTTTAACAAATGAAATATGGCTCACAATGATACGAGTAAATGCTGCTGTACGGTGATGCATTATCGGTATCTTACGTCTTCGAATAAATTTGTTGTTCCTAAACGCGCAACCAACTAGAAACGGCGCAAACCTACGAACGGATACCGAGTTACATCTATTACAGGCACTTCAGCTGTTTTGATTAATTTAAATTACTCTTATGAGAATCCAACTATGTGTGGACGGTGTGGACAGCACACTACTAAGACAGGCAATCTACGAAAGCATTACTCACCAGAATTCCTGCTTGACTTGGTCTTGGTCAACACTGCGCGATATACGTTGGGGCTGTGGCGATTCATTCAACTCAATTTTTACCGGAACAACAGGCGCTGCTCGAAAGACAACGACGGAAAATAGAGAGCCGCTATAAAGTCCGCTAATTTGCACATTACAGCACTACAAAGCGATATATGAACACATCGTAAACAGCAACCACTCGCTCACACACACAAGAAACGAGGTACCCAACGTTGCTAGACACCATCCGAACTCCGAAGTGAGAGTAGCAAAACAACAAGATATCAAAACACGAAAGGAAGAGTATTGATCCCCCCTCCTTCTATAGCATGCAAAACGTGATTTGCGCTGAGATGAACATATATGTTCATGACGCGAGTAATTTTCACTTTTCACTGATCCAAAGGAGGTCACGTGGGATTGCTCGACGCTTGCGAAATCAACAATGAAAATGGCGAAACGAAACTTGTGAATCGTGCATTTGCTCTTCATGGTAGCTGCCAAAAAATCGAATCAAACTTATGGGACACTGGATTACAGGTATGTTGGCATCTTTTTCATTCCTGCATATCATTACACTATACGTGAATACATGGTGTCATGTCATGGGTGTCATGTCTCACGATGCTGGGGAAGTAGTTGCATGGGGAAGTGTGCATGTTCTAGACTTTTAATTTTTGATAGCGTAATCGAAATATCGGCACCTCTCGCATTGTGGCTTGCATGTGACCAACCAAGTGCTGTTCCCTTACTAGCGCTTCCTACAAACGACAAAACGAAACATGTGGGAATGTATATTTTTGATTACTCATATGTAACAAGAAAATGTATCGTTTTCAGGTTGCTGCCACTACTCCATGTGCCCGCAATTGTCTTGCGTGTATGATTACACTAACGGCGTCGCCCACCACGGCGGAAGTGTTTTGCGTACACGCGTTTCAGCATGAACCCTGCCGGTAACATCTGATGTTTACCCTTCGGATATTCTGAATTTACATATTGTAGCTTAGAGGAATTCCGAATGCCCAGAGTGACACACACTTTTAACATTGTGACATCAGTGCAGTGGCATAAGCTCTAATGTAGTGCCCCACGAAAATGAACAAGGGGTAGTGGTTTATCCAGAATCCCAAGCACGAGAAGGGTGTTGGAAAAAATTGTTGGAATAGTTACGTCATTACAGCTTAACATATCATTACAGACGTATCTGAAGCTGAAATCGCAAGGGCACCCCCTATAGGGGGTGCACAGGCAAAAAAGTTAGGGGGGGTCTGGATAAAGCACTGACGAGGGGGACTCCTCCACCCCATGTCAAGCCTCA
This sequence comes from Ornithodoros turicata, assembly GCF_037126465.1. Classification (NCBI taxonomy): domain Eukaryota; kingdom Metazoa; phylum Arthropoda; class Arachnida; order Ixodida; family Argasidae; genus Ornithodoros; species Ornithodoros turicata. Next base: position 73,892,750 of record NC_088202.1, read on the forward strand.
TAAAACACCTCCTGAAATAGTTTCCTGGCTATGCAGCTGCATTATTATGACGTAATTGCCATTGTTGTCCATAATTCTTGAATATGTTTCGAATATATGAAAAAAAAAGTCTGCTTGACAGCATATGTCTTATAGTTATCATCAAACAAGAGCATATGTCATTTTGTTCAGTGGCTTATGTACTTTTTTGTAAATTTCAGGTGGACGTAAATTGTAGAAGGCAGCTAGTGGGGGAGAAGATCATGGTCATAGGTCATGTGACTCCTGGAGCTCCCAGTGGGCTCCCTTGTGGAGTACTTTTCAGAACACACACACACACAGTTTGCTCACAGAACCAACGAGTAGGATGTTGCTTGAATACTGAGAGAAAATCGCGTAACACATACAAATATCGTGTGACACATATGACAATAAAAACATTTTTCACGAGGGATGCATGAAACACTGTCGCAATATTGTGTGCATGAACCATTGTGTGTGACACAAGCCGTGGGGGCACACCGCCTCGGACACATTTTGGGAAGCATAAAACACAGTATATACAGAGCTACTATGGTGGATGCTTCTTTTTTCTTTTTGGCCGTTATGAGACATCTTCGGCCGTAATGAGACTACCTTCGGCCGTATTGAGACTTTGGCCGTAACGAGACACTTGGGGATTAAAGGATTTTCGGTCGTAATGAGACTTTCGGCCGTAATGAGACTTCGGCCGTAATGAGACTCGGGCCGTAATGAGATGTTACCTCCGATTTGTGTCGGTTTCAGCCTGTCTAGAAACGTCATTATGACGTTTCTCGGGTAGAGGTCTATACTCTATATAATTTTAAAATTTTAGCACATTTCTTTTGAAAACGCACCTTCTGAATTTGCGTTCTGCTCCTGCAAACTATTAATAGTTTCTTCACTCCGAATTTAAAATTTGAGCAGGTTTCTTTTGAGGACGAAACTTTCTGAATTCGCGTTACGCTGCTGCAAATTATACATAGTTTATTCACTCCTAATTTATAAATTCAGCATGCTGCTTCTGAAAGTGAAACCTTCCGAATTCGCGTTTCGCTCCAGAAAACAAACAATAGTTCACTCACTGTGACTTCATGAACTTTTAGCATGTTGCATTTGAGAACGAAACCTTCCGAATTCCGTATTGCTCCCGCAAACCATGAATAATTTGCTCACCCCAAATTAAAACTTTGAGCAGGTTTCTTTTGAAAACTTTTGCTTTTACTCCTGCAAACTCTCAATAGTACTACGAGTTTAAAAAAGTACTAATGTTTCTTTTTAAAACGAAACCGCCTAAGTTCGCGTTTCGGTCATGCAAACTATCGTTTAGTGATGAAAGATGAGAGTCACTGAAAAGGTTAGCCAGCTGTAGGGATCGAACCCACATCTTCTGGATTGCCGGTCCAGGGCTCTACCAATTGAGCTAAGCTAACACGCCTCTCCCGTGACTTTCGGGGTGCGTCATCTGAAGGGACGACAAACCAGCCACTCACTCTCACTCACCCTCCTTTCACTCTTACATTTTTGCTCACTCATACACACACTCATACGACGGAAATCGACGCAAGCGGCACCTGTTGAACAAGAGATAAACTGATGTTCCGAGGCTGGAACAACATAGAAGGGACAGATACAAACAAAGCCTCAAATTGCCTAAGCAATCAACAATGAAAGATGGAAGTCACTGAAAAGGTTAGCCTGCTGTAGGGATCGAACCCACATCTTCTGGATTGCCGGTCCAGGGCTCTACCAATTGAGCTAAGCTAACACGCCTCTCCAGTGACTTTCGGGGTGCGTCATCTGAAGGGACGACAAACCAGCCACTCACTCTCACTCACCCTCCTTTCACTCTTACATTTTTGCTACATTTTGCTACATTCTTACATTTTTGTGTATGAGTGAGCAAAAATGTAAGAGTGAAAGGAGGGTGAGTGAGAGTGAGTGGCTGGTTTGTCGTCCCTTCAGATGACGCACCCCGAAAGTCACTGGAGAGGCGTGTTAGCTTAGCTCAATTGGTAGATCCCTGGACCGGCAATCCAGAAGATGTGGGTTCGATCCCTACAGCTGGCTAACCTTTTCAGTGACTTTCATCTTTCATCGTTGATTTCTTAGGCAATTTGAGGCTTTGTTTGTATCTGTCCCTTCTATGTTGTTCCAGCCTCAGAACATCAGTTTATCTCTTGTTCAACAGGTGCCGCTTGCGTCGATTTCCGTCGTATGAATGTGTGTATGAGTGAGCAAAAATGTAAGAGTGGAAGGAGGGGGTGAGTGAGAGTGAGTGGCTGGTTTGTCGTCCCTTCAGATGACGCACCCCGAAAGTCACTGGAGAGGCGTGTTAGCTTAGCTCAATTGGTAGAGCCCTGGACCAGCAATCCAGAAGATGTGGGTTGGATCCCTACAGCTGGCTAACCTTTTCAGTGACTTTCATCTTTCATCGTTGATTTCTTAGGCAATTTGAGGCTTTGTTTGTATCTGTCCCTTCTATGTTGTTCCAGCCTCAGAACATCAGTTTATCACTTATCTATCGTTTAGTCACTCGGAATTTAAAAGTTGAACATATATAGAGCTCTCTTATTAAAAGTTGAACATATTTCCATAGGGAAAACAAAAGGAAAAAAAAAAAAAACTCCTGAATTCTGGTTTTTCGCATGCAGTTCGACGATCGCGTTTCGCTGGTGAGTGATAGTTACCTCTCGGGAAAACAACATAAAAAATAAGTAAATAAAATTAAAAAGATCGTGGAAAATAAAATATTAAGTACTGAAATATGAAATATCGGAGTATACATAGACTGCTATAAAGGTGGCATTCTTGAGGAGGAATTCGTGGCCCTTATTTGTCACAAGCCCACGAAATCTCTTGTTCTGCTTCTGCTTTGTTTGAGTTTGAATATATATATATATATACATATATATATATATATATTTACTGATCGAGCGTGCCACAATCCCAGCTGTGGACGGCCGTTTCGAGCTTCTTGGCTCTCATCGGCACAGCGTAGGGATGTGACACGCTCTTGGGTCGGCACAAACACTGTGTCTCTGCAAGACATCAATGTTCCAGGGTGTTAGCAACACCTCTGGAGGCCGCAGTGCAAAGCCAGTAAGTACAGATACAAATAAAAAAATGAGCAAATGCTCCATGGCTGCACGTGAGGCATATATTAAAAGGGAGTCTGGCCATTAATGGGTCATGCCTGTACCCGAAGCTCCGCCCACTTTTTCAGCTTTCCGACCAATGAAGTCTTGAAATATGGGGCGCTATCAATCAGCCTATCCTCACTATTTGTCCCCTTATCCAACATGGGCAGCGCCATTTTGGGTGGCAAGTGGATTGGATGGGATTGAAATGGATAGCTCTCGCAATCTGCAAAATTGGTGGATTTTTGGTGCCAGTTTTGATGAGCGCCACCTAGGGAGCGTAAGGCACGTCGGGAATTGTCGTCTGCTTCCGTCGTTGTACCGTTGCCGGCAGAACCACCTCTGTTACACCTCAGGGACACACTCTGTTGTCGGTAGGATTTTTAATCAAATCTACATGAATAGTTGGAATATAAGAGGCAAGAATATTTATATCCATGAAATCCAGCAATTAAATATAAGATTGTACAGCACAGCGCCGTTTTTGTTATGTTTTCGTTGTGATTGCCGTGTTCACTAGGCCTAACACCGGCGACAAAACGTATTATTTTCGGTTAGATATCGATGGATGAGCATCAGTTGAAACTGATTTCCGAGAAACGTATATGAGGATGTACATTTGCAGCGTAAAATCAGAGTAGTCTGTGAAAATTTTTTGTCACGAAATCCCCGCTTCACTGTGTTTGTTTTCGTCGCCATTTTGGGTGGCAGTGAGGTGTCATGGCGACCCCCTTGATAAAGAGCAAACCAATCAGTGGAGCGAAACTGTGATTGACAAGTCAAGCCTCTTTTTGTGACTCCTCCCAATGGCCAGACTCCCTTTTAATATACGGCTCTCTTATTGGGGAGAGGGAATGACACTATCACTCTTGCCACCGTCTTTCGTGCTACACAGGCTGTTGCTAAGCACGCGCGCTATCGTCGTCGTCAACACAGCGCACCATGCATTGCCGCGGTTTCGACAAGTCACGTGGTAACGAATAGTGCGAGCTAGCGCCGAACACTGATCTCTATGTATAAAGGCAGGATCGCGTATGGGAGAGGGGCTCGTGGGAGAGAGGCACGCATTCGGGCCACCATGCTGGTGGGCCCTAAAACCAGACTTGTACGTATCTTGGGTACGTACTCAAAATACACTATTTTAAATACTTTTTCCGGTATTTTGGTACTCTACTCAATACTTTTTGCGACAAGTATTTTTAATGTATTTAAAATACTTTTTTCGGTATTTGCTACTCAGTACTCAGAATACTTTCCTTCCTCGTCAAGCCATATCCAGCACGCTTTCCGCCGTGCCGAGATTTTCAGCTCAATGGAATTTAACCCCCTTTTTCTTCTTTTTCTTTTTTTCGGGAATTCGCGAATCTGTCATTTATCCTCTTGTACAATAGGCTGGTCGCAAGCCTGGCCTTGCTTGTCAATAGCCAACTTCGTCCGAAAACCGTTCCTATTCATATTGCCAGGTGAATCACCAGGGGATTAGGTACAAGATAATCCCGGCATTTATTTCCTTGGTCATCAAAGCAATAAACACGTGCCAGAGGTTGAAAGACCCGAACCGACAAACAGGAGGGATTACGAAGTTTTGGGTCGGAACATATCAACAAAGTTTACTTGGGTTCACCAAAGTTCACCAAGCATTACTTGACTCCAAGACGTTGCAAATGAAAGATATGCATGGCTGATGAAGTTTATTCCTTTCATTTGTAAGGCCACGTTCAGAATACGCGTTTCACTTACTGCTAATACTAAAGTACTTTAAAGAGTATCTTAAATACTTCTTAGAGTATTTAGTACTCTACTCAAATTACTTTCAGTTTTGAGTATTTTGTACTCTATTTTAAATACTTTTTCCGTAGAGTATTTAGTATCTTATTTTAAATACTTTTGCGCAGTATTTTGTACAAGTCTGCCTAAAACGCTGTGTGTGCCCATTGGAAACAATGGGAGGCAACAGAGATTGTGAGTATTTATTGCACTACAGGCGTTGATCATTGTTTGTCGTCACGCGATTTTGTAAGGTGCCAGTATACTGATGTATCCTAACAGTGTTTCACAGGTGTCCTGCCGTTCGATTCTTAATTACGTTGTTTTGCATTCCGAAACTAGACCGTCACTGCAGTGCAGCGCTGGGAATTGTACTACAGCACGTTTCCCAGCCAATATTTCAATAAGAAACGATGTGAGGTTAACAACAACCACGTATATAATATCCTGTGCTGCGTTCTGGACAAAAATTGTTCCGTCACGAACGGTCCGGGAAAAGATATACTCGCATGACAGAAAGATATCGTTCTGTAGACTCTCAGCCGTTGTTTTAGCCGTGTATGCATTTAGTATGATTTATATCAAGCAAAGCCGCAGAAAGAGTCTTTTAGTGAACGACATGGGTGCCATGCCTCGCAAATATGGACACACCGAGGCAGCTCAAATAATTACTTCACGCAATTCGTTCGCGCTCGTTAGAACAGTTAATCAGGTAGTGATGTAAGCTTAATCAATTAAGTTACTTAGAAAGTGGTAACACCTCCTTGAGACACAGGACTTATCCCTTTTTGAAGTACAGCCCTTCTATGTTTGTTTGTTGCTTCCTTCATTTGTTCTGCGTAATTGCAGGCTCGGTTGTGCCAAACTGAATGTCCATCCAGCACTGGCTTTGTCATGCTTGTTATGTGGAGCACGTTACAAAACATGCCGCTCCACATCTGAAACACCAATCAGTATCATCGTCATCTAAAAGGGGCACCGTTGTGAGACCAAACACGCTTTCTGGAGATCTTCTAAGGCACTTTCCGCAGTTTGCACAATTTTCTTCAGCATCGAAGTCTCCCATAGGAACCACTCTCATTAACTGTGACTCCCATCTTACCCTTTGATGTGCAAGGGCACTCTTGCACTACACACGTATGGTCTGCAAATTGCAACAGAACGATTTGGAGCTTGAAACAGTTGTGCTTTTGTCATTTTGGACCTTGTGTATCCTGTCTGTGAAGCGTAAACAAAAAAGTCTAACACGATATGCTTTTGTAAGGAAGATCACTGACGATGAGTAAGAGAGTATACGTTTTTCAAGTTCAACATTTATTTCCTGCACTTATGCATTTCAGGATACAATGAACCGTGTCTTCCCATTTCGCCTATTCCCATTTTGCCTAATGCTTCTTAGCGGATTATCTCGGCATCCCTTAGCAGATTCACTGACCTCGAACTGCAGGGGGTCCCATTTGGCCTAATGTATGCTGCAGACAGTCCCACTTCGCCTACTAATCCGTGTTACGTAAGAAAGAAGGCAGTCCTCTGGCATGCTGCCAAAAGTCAATTTCGGATCTTCATATAACTTTACATGCAACCTTGTTGGTTTCACTGAAGCATGAGGTCTGTATTTATAATTCATATTACACTAGGGTTTCTTCCCTCATCTGTTGGTTCACAAATATAGACTGTGCAAAAGTGAAAACATAGTTTTTAATTACATTTTTTTTAAATTAAAAGGGCAGCTTTGTTTTCTGCGCTTCAAAATTCTTCCAAATTTGCAGCTCTACTCAATATGCATTAGATGTCCCACGGCATCGAGGTACGGCATCATGTCCCGTTCGCCATTTTGAATTATTGACTGCTCAATGACATTCTTAAGTAGCATCACAACTTTTTCTTAATTCCAACGCCCTACGCCGGCTTTTTCAACTGACCCTAAGTGATTTGGGAGAAATTCACAGCACACCCTGGAGGAGACTAGAATTTGTACGACACCGACTAGAAAAGGAATTCCTGTCGGAAATATTTCCGTGTATAACTCCCACCGTTAGATAATGGGCAGGCCCTCTTCAGAGCACCTTTTTACCGAAAAACGCGCGCGTTATACACCGGAAAATACGGTAGTTAGGTTGAACGTGGGTTAAGGCGTCTCGCTCGGTGGTGTCGTGCTAGCTGGGAGGCGGTGGGTTCGAATCCTACCACCGGTTGTGCTGTCTGAGGTTTTCCCTGGGTTTTCCGAAGACTTTCGAGACGAATACCGGCACAGTTCCCCCTGAAGTCTGCCCAAGACGCATATTAACCCCCTATCCCCCCACTCCTTCCTGCTGTCCTCTCTCCATCTGTTCTCATCTGTACGTCGCTCATAGCCACCTCTCATCTCCACATAGCCACATCTCGCTCATAGCCACCTCGCCGTCGCTCATAGCTTCGCGGCGCTAACACGAAAGAAAAAAAAAGAGTTAAATTAAACACGACTATAGTGACACCAGTTTCCATATTTAACATCGCTCAGGTGACACTGAACATGGCTCGAAGCCTTGTTTCATTCGTCATGCTGTCCATCAGGAGTCACTATGTAAAATGTTTGTAAAATGTTTTTGTTGCATTTGTACATTATATTTACACCTTATATTTGCAAATGTAAGGGGTCTTTGTTTCGGACGACGTAAGGTAGTTGTCCGACGAGCACATTCATTTCTTGCACACGTCATCATCGGGTCAGAGCGTGTAAGTAACGCCCACTTGCCGACAGTCCGGTTTTGCCTAATGAGATTGCACGGCAGTCCCATTTCGCCTAACGGCTGTTACCCCTCCCGCCTCTTTAATCCGATAATCCGGGTTAGGCAAAATGGGAATAAGCGAAATGGGATGTAACCCAATGAACGTGCAGGGAGGTCGCAAAAGACTACATTTATTGTTTTGTGACCTTCCTACAATGACAATATATATTTTAGGGATGACAATGGACAGGTACACTCTCTAAATTTGTAGCACACTATTTTAGGTTGGAATGAGCAAAGAATAGCAACTTCCCTCCTGATATTTTCTCATATATGCTGAATTTTAAATTTAATGTGATCAACGGTAGATGTAAACAACATCAGTACCAGAGAAATGCATCATCAATAAATTTCTTCAAGCAACCTGCATCCAGTGCTCGTTTTGAGCAAAAAAACACTTCATAATGGTCAACTAAATATACAGAATGGACGCCTATTTATTCCTTGATAAAGAATTACTCACCTGTAGAAATTTAGGCCCTGTATCCTTGCCAGTACGGTTGGTACGACCGTAATTGCAAGAAGTTGCCATGATCGCTGCGGCGACTGTTGTGGGTCTTGTGGGTACACGCCTCGTGCACAGACTAAAGGTGGCGCTTTGCGTGGCCATGTAGCGGTGGGAATGCGAACTTTTTGTGTGAGTCGTCCGATATCGGAACCAGTCAAAAGTGTATGTGGCGGGCGTCATGCAGATCAAAAATGTGTGAATCGGTTGTGTAATTTTGCTGGTTCCAATCGCTTTAAACTGCGAACGACTAATTTCTGTCCTCAGCGGCCAATAAGGCATAAGACCATATGCAGAAGCAGGTTTGTCAGCGTTATTACATTTTTTTAGCTTTTCTTCCAACGCACCGCACTTGCGTGTGTTTTCTTTTATACCTTTTACAGTAATTTTGCAAAGGTTGCACCCACACCAAAAGGATGTAGAAGTACCTGAGCGGGACAAAGCGACAAGGTCCAAACTAGTTGGAAGTTCATGTGTGAATTGAAAACATACATCACGAACGATATACGGTCTGATTACGGCAATCAATTAGGATCACTGGCCCAAAAAAGACGGAATTCGTGGAGTAGCTTATTTTGTGACACGTACGTTTCACGGCCCACACCCATCTTCTACTCCTGTTCACTTCGTGTGGATTTGGCGGGAAAGCGATTACATTCGCTGCACCGGCTGTATTGAGCGCATTGCCGACTGTTGCTTCTGTTCCTCTCTCTCTCGTTCTTTTTTTTTTTTTGTGGGGTACAGATAATGAGATTTCTTACAGATATGTGCGAAAAATGGTACCCGCATTCTTTTATAACAGGAGGGATTACAGAGGAGTAAGCAAAGAGGTACATTACCTTCTGTATATTCGTACCAATAAAATAAAACACAGATAGACGCTTGCACTGAGCTCACTAGCCTGGCTCCCACTTCGCAATTGTTGTACGGGGGGGTCGTTGGATGTAGTTCCCAATTCAACCTAGTGTTACGATTCCCAATTCAAGCCAGTGTTTTCCTATTGTTGGTCAGAAAGGTTTTACAGTTGTTCTGTCATACTTTCTATGTCGGCGAACCGTATATTCAGCAGAAACGGAGTTGAAAAGCCAATGAATCACTGAATGAGAGGGCAACAGCTTTTATTGTCCATAAACATCAACACGGAAAAGGCGCAGGGGACAATTGTAAAACTCGTGTCTCCTTTTCTTTTCTTCTTTTATAATGAAGCTCAAACTTATAAACTCAAAACTCGTGTCTGACCAACAGTAGAAAAATACTAGCATCCAGGGAACGATATCGCTAGCGAACTAGTGCTGCGAATGATGTCGCTTTTATGTTACTCATTGAATGACCTGCAGATTTTATTATCTATTAACAGATGAAAAAGGCCTATGCCTCGTTTTTCAACGAATGGGGAGAGCGAGTGGTAACACTCGGTCGGCTGTGATTTGTTTCATCAGTTATCCGCAACCACGCCCCTGTATTTTTGGGCGCGCAGGTACATGTGGGACCATTTTTCTGCCCACACAACCAGGAACCATCTTTTTGCTACGCCCGGCGTTCTCGTACGTATTTGTGCACCCAACGACGCAACAGTTCGTGCGCTACGGCATTACTTTTAGCAGCTATCAACTCGGGCGCGGCGTCACCGAAGCAAGGTGAATATTGGAAGCGTACGAATAGCCCTCGAGAACCGAGCGGACTCACACAACAAGTTCTTATGGCTGCCGCCAGGATTCTCCGTGGCGCGGCGGACGCTTTGCACATTTGCACGAAGCGTACAGTAAGATGGCGGCCGGTTTCCTCACGCTCGCGCTCCCCATCCGCGATCCACTTTGCGCCAAATGCCAAATCCCACAGCCAAGCGGCGATTGTCAGAACTACTACCCCGGTGCTGGGAGCTTTGCGGATTTGCGGATGGCTAGGTCGCTAGGTCTTGGAGACAAGCATGGAGACAAGCCGTTCCACATACGCAGTCATTTCTAGCCATGTAGAATTTCTGTGCTGCCATGACAACCCCACATTGCCCACATGGCCCACATACTGCCCAGAAAGAACCATCAAAGAGGCCTCGTTCTCGTTTGTGGATCACAAACGGATGAACGGATCGTTCACTGTGAACCATGGAGGAAAGAACAGCGAATATGTACGGATGTACCTCAATGAGCATGCTCAATGAGAAACCGAAAATAAAGGGAAGTAGCAACAAGTGACGTATGACTTGGGTGTGAGTTTTAGCTGCTCTAAACTCACGTTGCCTGAGAAGACCAATCAGAGGACAGCTATGGCTATGCACCTATGCACACGCCACGTTGGGAGTACACGTTACAGGCACATCGATCCAGTGACTCCTTCAAAGCATTGCTTCAAAACGATATGCAACAAGTTTGAAACCGAAACTAGTTTTCTGCAACATCCGTGGTAGCATCACGCATCACTAGTAAATACAAAACCGCCACTGCATCTACCTATACCTATCTCCTTGAGATTTTTATGACATCTGCAATGTTTCGAGAGAGCTAAAACTCATCCCCTATTTGTACGTCACTTGCCCCACGCCGTTTGTTATCTCCTCTCAAACACTTCGCGTACCGTGGTCTGCAAGGTCAGAGGTCGGTGTAACTGGTGTAACTACTGTAGCGGCGCAGGCTGTGAATGTACCGTCGCGTCCTTGCTCGATCATTCAGCACTAATATTTTAATTCGACTTTTATCGCAACGAAATGGCATGCTCTCGTAAACTTAATTTCGCAGCGGGGCCTTCACGTCTCCCACTCGACGTGAGTACATTGATTGCATGCGAATATAGCTTACGATACACGATATTTCGGTTTTCTTGTGTAATGCTGTAATGAATGTTTGATATATAAAGTTTTATGACTTCTTCGTCGTCACGATTGTTCATAGGTGCTGCAAATAGCAAAGGATGAAATGCTGGACTACCAGGGTGCTGGTGCGAGTGTCATGGGTACGAATAATTCAATTCAGCTATTTAACCGTTAGTCGTAGGCAGCGGCGTAGCCAGAAATATATTTTGGGAAGGGTTCTATGGGGACCTTACATTGGGGAGGATCCCCCCCCCCCCCCCCCCGGGCCCCCTTTTTCAAATGAACTGCCATAGCCAGGTGAAAAATGTTTACAGTTACGAGTATGGTGTATGAAACAATTTCTACTTGAAACCGCTTCGAACCACTTTGTACGCAAACAGTTTAAAATGGAAATTGTTTCATAAACCATTTGGAATTGCAGACGTTGTTCATCTCGAGAAGGTAAAATTTTCTTGCCCCCCCCCCCTCCCCCCTCCCCTCCTGGCTACAGCAGTGGTCATAGGGGCACAAGGTGTGACCACATTGATCGAGTAGTGTAGAATGTGTAAGTACGTTGCGTGTGAGGACCTAAGCAATCAGTCCAACTCTTAATTAAACCATTCAATTTCCCCAAACATGACTATTAAGGACTATTAGGTGCCGTCACCTCTGTCTTGCCTCACCTGAAGTTAAATGTTTCACGTACTCTAATGTGAAATTACGTGTATCGGGGAGACAAACGTTTTTGTTCAGCAGTGCACTACCTATTTCAAACACCTTCCGAACCGTAATAACTGTTTAGTGGTTAGTGTTAGTTAGTGTTCCTTACTATCGCCCTTGTCATTGATATTTTCTGAAATCACTGAATTATCGGTTGTTTTTCTGCCGTATACTGCTATGTAGCCCCCACCTTATGTAATGCCCAGTTCAGGGCACTTCAGGTTAAAATAAATGAAATGAAATTAAGATAGCCTGACATTGTAGTAGGTAGCACAGCTTCTAAACAGTCAGTGTGGCGTTCTAGAGGATGACTTGAATTTCAACAGAACATGAAATTGCCGATATGTATAACCTTTTGCACCATTTCCAAATCTAGAGCTAAGCCACAGGTCAGCTACCTTTGAGAAGATCATCTCTGGGGCTGAGAAGGACTTGCGGGACCTCATGTAAGGCACAAAAGTATTAAGAATGACATGAAACGTTGTAGACAAATTGCCCTTGACTGGGCTGGTATGTGTGGTCCTTATCACACATGATAAGCATGGCAGTCATCTTGACAGACGAGTATACTGCGTTATCAGGCGTGTTGTAAATGAGATTGCGTTCCCTCTCTGTAATTCGGAAATCTCAGTGTGGCTATCAAAAGGTGGATTGTGGTGTCCAAACGAATGTGAGCAAATAAGGTGGACGAAGGTAATTTATAGCAAAATGAAAAAAGTAATCTTCCAGTCCAGTAAGCTTTACTTTAGTAAGGATAATTCGACGTGTATGCCCTTTTCGGGCCTTAAAAAGGTAGAATGGCTTTTAATGAGGATTGTCTCCCATTCTGCTTTCTCACTTTTGCCCGAAAGCCTTTAATTAAAGAGTTTGTTGGTTAGTGAATTTTAGGTAATTAGTCATCTGGTAGTTACACACTCTCTTCGAGAGGATGTCTCTCAGCACGTTGTAGAGAATTGTATGGCAGCATGGTCTTTCTCACACTGCACCACAGCAAAATTGACGATTATCTTTCCTATGTTGTGTACCCACAGTTATAAGCAGACATGCCCAGCATTTCACATCCATTCCAGTTGCACATTGAGCATACTACATTTGGACAGGTCCTAGAAGCACTGTGGTGTTTATAACACTGACATTTCCACTGTAGAGAATGGCCAAAAAACCAAGAGGGCTGGTGATTAGAACTCGTAATATTAAAAATCATGAGACTAGGGAAGTACGAAACTCACACACACATGTGTCTGTTTCATACTTCGCTAGTTTCGGTGTTTTTAATATTATGATTTCCGCTTTATTTTGGTTGGGAGCATCCTCAGACCCTCCCATTTTGTTAGTATTACCAACTTGTTTGCATTTATTTGATCGTGCTGCATGTGCCACTACTTAGACACAGAATTGTTCATGGGCACTGTGAAAGAATAAATACAGTTCCTCAAATACGTACACATAGATTGCATATGCTTACGTTAGTTCTGGCAGTGGCAAAAGTTTAACTGTAGCGGAACTGAGGAGAGTAACATTGCTACCGACCTAGAAGCCATGGCAGCCAAGACCGAGGTTTAGTAAAGATAGTAAAGACTCATGTTTAGTAAAGTAATCTTTTAATAAAGAGTAAAAATTGCAGCTCAGAGCTTGTGTGAAGTGGGTGTCTAACTACGAAACACTGCACATATTGTGTGAGGGCATGAGGGTTCACAGTATATTGCAGCCCCATGGTGCATGTTCTGTTCAAGTGGTTGAATGCACAAAGAAAGTAAAACCAATTTTAACCCGCTATCGTCGCACACATTTCTTGCCAAATTTTTATGCCAGGAGTGCGGAAAAATGATTTTGGCTTTTCTTCAGAACAACTGTTACCTATACATTGTGGTGGTGTTTGGAGGGATAATACTGAGCTTAATTCTTCCATTCTCTCTTTTTCACATCTTTAGGGGGATTCCGGACAACTACAAGGTGCTGTTCTTGCAAGGAGGGGGTACAGGACAGTTCAGCGCTGTGCCTCTCAACCTGTGTCCACGCCTCAAAGAACAGAAAGCTGATTATGTGGTCACGGGAACATGGTCAGCGAAGGCAGCTAAAGAAGCAGAAAAGTTCATCCAGGTCAACAGAGTGTTACCCAGGACTGACAAATACACAGGTATTCACTATTTGGTTTAAGGAGGAAAAAAAAAACATGAAAATGAGATAGGGTTATTGACACGAGGCCATCCCTTTATTTTGCTGTATAATTTTTTCCCATAGCAATTCCACCTCAGACGGAATGGAAACTCAGTCCAGATGCTGAATATGTGTACTACTGTGATAATGAGACAATCCATGGTGAGTGGAGTTCAGATGCGGCGACTGTATATTGCGCATCAGGTGATTTACGTTAAAGCCATCATGTTTCCCTTTCAGGTGTTGAATTTGGCTTTGTGCCCGAAGCTGGGAATGTTCCACTAGTTTGCGACATGTCTTCCAACATTCTCACACGGCCAGTTGATGTGTCAAAGGTTTGAGCACCAATACCATTTGTTCTGCAACCTAACCATATATTCTAAAGCAATATGTTTGGGGCCTTGTTTTTAGGGTTAAACCTCCTAAAACTGTTTTGCATCATTGTTACTTCAGGTAAAACCCGAAAATCTTCGAAAATGAACTAGCAAAAGTGCCAATATACAGGCGCATTCAGCACAGCTGCTTGGCATCTCGGCGTTTGTCTGAGATGCAAGACGCACACTTTATTTAGTTTTCACCCGAAAATTTGCTTCTCCACCTAATACATACTGTGTATTCACACGAGTGACGTGCTTACGGAAGATTCTAGTGGGAGAAAAAGTGAAAACACTGCTCACAGAGAAGTAGTTCCGTCCCGTATTACGTTGAGCATTCACACGGTTCGGAATGTCGGGTGTGGCGTACTGCGCACTTAGCAGACGACACCATTAGCGTCTTTCCTGTCGTCTGCTACTGTGGCTGTGTCGCAGGATATTCCCCACGGTTAGCAGTGTACTTGAACACTGGGCATTGGGCGCTCGCGCTCAGAAAGCGATGACGTTATTCACATCTTCCGCTTCTGCGGGGAATGTCGCTCATGTGAATACGCGGATACTGACGCCGATTTCACCTCGTTTTACAGCTCCTGAAATAAAACCCGATTCTTACAGCCGATGTTTGCTGTACATAAAACCTGAAAACACAAGGACCTAAATATGTAGTGTCTTGCAGGTTTATTAACTAGCACGATCCATCTGGGAGTCCTATTGACATAAGTTCCTGCATGTCTAACTGTTACCTATCCTGCTTGTAGTTTGCCCTTATTTTTGCGGGTGCCCAGAAGAACTTAGGAATGGCTGGCATTACTGTTATCATCGTCCGCGATGATCTCCTTGACAGAGCCTCATCTCTCTGTCCAACGGTGCTAAACTACAAGATCAATGCTGAGGCTAAGTCCCTGAATAACACGCCACCAACATACGCGTAAGCTTTTGCATTGTGCTTTTAGATTACATGTTCAGTACTCGTTATTTATGTATACTGGGTGCTTCACAAAAATCACTCAGCTGAATAATTTGAGAATGGAATCGAAGGGCTCTATTTTTCGTAAACATCCTGCCGACATCGGCAAAGGGCTGACCAGTGAGTGGTTCATTTGCGTACACTCATTAATTAAATAAAAATCCTGAACTTTTCAATTATACAGCTGATGCTTTCAGCACACATGCCCTAGTGGCTGGGACTTTCAGCAAAAAATACTGAAGAAAAAAAAAAGATAGAAATGTATGGCAATACTTAGTGGTCCTTTTTGAGTAATTAACTCAGTAATTTTGAGTAATTTGAGTACTCGTTTCACTTTACTTATTCCTTATACGGAGCAGTGTAGCAAAGTGCATGTTCAATTGCGTGTTCATCCACCTGGTTCACACAGGGGGAGATGCAGTATTTCCTCTCTACCTGACTCATACGCAGTGCTTGCGGCGCATTACTCATCATTATGATAGAAACTGGAGCTGTGTGAATATTTGAAATTTTGAATATGAAATGAATATCTGATGCTATTCTAATGCTATTCGCAACCTTTTGTCAGGATTAGAAAATTTTCGATTATATTTCGAATAGTACTGAAGTGAGGTGTTATCGCTATTCTGCAGGTGGGCTTCGCCTCATTACATCTAAGAGTTAGGTGAAGCCCACTTCACATTACTAACATTGTTCTTTTAGTGTGCAGCTCCATACTGCAAGTCGGCTTCACCTCATTACCCTGGAGCTTAGGTGAAGCAGCCCGCTTTACACTGTTTACAATATTCTGTCACTAAAGTCTACAAATTTTGTGAGTTCATGGTCAACACTATACTCTGGGCATTGCTTGTTCCAGTAAATGTACTCCCAACTTTGAGAGTCATGCTCAGTAACAGATACGTACAGTTTCTAAAAAAAGTACAGGAAATTCACAATGTAAACATAGAAATGAGGAGACGTACACAAAGCAGGCTGCATGGAACATGTTGACTAACACCCAATACAGCTAATCCCACTAATGCAGTTTACCATACACAACACAGAGGGAGCCTTCTCTCATGGTATGTTATGCCGGTTGAAATGGCTCACATGTTTGGAGCAGAACATCATCTAATGAGCACAACACCAAGAAATTTTTCACCATGAGATATTCGAAATTATTCAAATTGGGCTTTTTCTGATTATTGGAATTCGATTCGCCATCTGAAGAAATTATTCGGATTCGATTTGCAGTGTATGAGAAATATTTGTAAACTATTCGCAATGGAAATTTTGCTATTCGCACAGCTCTAATAAAAACACATCATGTTGGCTAGTGGTGAGTGTTGTGTTCTAGATAGTTAGAAAGGAGAAAGAATACCTAATTGTCTCTAGCCTCTGTTCTTTATCTTTCATCACCCCGGGGATAGCTCTTATAGCTAAGGGAAAGGGCACGTTACTGCTCTAGTCCGCGCAAGGAATATTAAAGCTGAAACCAATTAATTAATTGCTGTACTTTTCTGGAATATATTTTGCTGAAGGTCCCAGTCTCTATGGTGCAGGTGCTGAAAGTGCCTTAAGTAAAACTTTGTAATGTTTCAAGTAGTTTTTTTCAAGTAAAAGTTGGGACTGACCTTTAGTTAATGATCATATGCAAATGAGCCACTCAGTGGTCAGCTCTTCACAGATGTCTCAAGGACAAACAAAGTTGTTCCGTATTGTCATCTGCTATCATAGTTATTTAGCTGGCTAATTTTCGTGAAGCATCCTGTACACTCTATATGCATGTCCAATTAGGATCGTTTTAGTGCATGTGACCTGTGAAAAGTAACCAAACTCAGGAGTGTGACTTGTCCCGCTTTTCAATTTAACACTGTGTGCACAGGCAGGGCCAGCCTGGAGAGCTTGTAATTGTCAGAGAATTTTGATGCAAGTGGAAAAGTCAGGGGATTGTCAGGGAATTCGCTAGAAAGCAGCTGAAGTCGGGGGAAATCGCAGACAAGTGCTGTGGCGATGCACAGCGAATCGCGAGCGCCGATCAGTGGTTGAGCGGCCACGTTGCAGCAACGTTGCCGCGATTCTAGCAGTTCACCAATAGGACAAGCTCGGAGGCAGAAAAGTAGGGCAGCCGCATTAATACTCAATATATGATCTGTTATATGGGAAATCTGTGGTATCAAAACATAGCAGCACACACCAAGTTCCCTTTTGTTTTGGTCAGGAAATTTGCTAGAAATAGTCAGTGAAAACTTGGAAGAGGTGGGAAATTTAAAAGCTGCAATTTGGTAGACACCCTGACAGGGCTTTGTGGAACTGTGGAACTGTGTGGCTTTGTGGACTGTGGAAAAAAGCAAATTTTCACAAACCAGACCGTGATGGCTCAACAATGGTGACGCTAGAGATTGACACGGGCTGGGCCAGCTCGAGGCCAAAATTAGTCCTTGCATATTATTTTGGAAGTTGCAATCTGCAAAGCTTACAGTAGCAGATACGAAGTTGTACAGAATTTGTGGTGGGGCGGGACATACATCCATCACGTGACACCGCAGTACATGTGCACTCTATAATAAATTGTACCTGTAGATGGTGATAACTGCATGCAGTTTGACCACATGCAGTGCATTTGACCACAGGGAGTCTTGCACGGATTGGCCGTTGGTGTTCCATATCTGCTGCTTTTCTGGCTTTTTTTTGTTTCTCGCAGCCAGTTTGGGGGAATGATGCAAGATCTTTGGAGGGCCATTATGGGGGTGCTTCTGGGGGATGGGGTGCTGGGAAAATCTGACTGACAGTATCAATTATATTGTAGCAAAACCATAAGTGGTTTTAATAAATTAATTTTAGTTAACACATTTACAGGGTGCTTCATGTAAGACTGACCAGAATTTTTATAAAAAACCTATGAGAGCAACATAGATGGTGTTTTTGCAGTTGATTTCTACGGCCAGGCAGACATCCTCTTGAAGAAAGTGTGCAACTACGAGATGACTAATTAACTAAAATTCATGAATTAACTTTTTAATTATGGGATTTCGGGCAAAAGCGAGATGGCAGATTAAGGGACTATCCTGGTTGCAAGCCACTTCACGTTTAACAAATCCTGAAACCCGCATGTGCATTAAAATATCCATCCCCGAATTTTGATATGCAAATGAGCCGAAAGCGAAACCGCGGCGTCCGGCAATGCGGGGAGTACAGCACTCATTTCACGTCAGAGGACCACGTGATGACCCAGATGATGCGCTTCTCAGGCGCGCTTTTTTTGTTTCGGCTCATTTGCATACAAGAACTCGGGGATGAATATTTTAGCGCACGTGCGTGTTTCAGGATTTTTTAAACGTGGAATGGTGTTCAACGAGGATAGTCTCTCAATCTGCTATCTCGCTTTTGCCCGAAATTCCTTAATTAAAAAACTAATTAATGAATTTCAGGTAATTAGTCATCTGATAGTTACATGCTCTCTTCCAGAGGATGTCCGCCTGGCCGTAGAACTCAACTGCAAAAACAACATCTATGCTGCTCCCATTGCTTTTTTTATAAAAATTCTGGTCAGTCTTACGTGACGCACCCTGTATATGTGTAGTGCTGTAACAGTAGTTTATATTTGTAAAACAATAAGCTGACCATGTGTTTAAGTGATAGCAGAAGCCAGAGTTGTTACAGAAGCATGAAGGGCCTAAAAAAAATGTCAGGAGGGGTACAAATTACGATTACAAGCCCTGGGACACACGTTCACACAAAGCGTGCAAGTGGTGCACAAGAGAGCTTTCATCTTGCGGGTCAGAAAAGCTCCTTCCCTCAGCTACCAGTCTGAGATATCATATTTTCTCCCAATAGTGAGGTTTGCGCCTTCCATTTTCTTTCGTGGTTGTATTTTATACTGCCCATCCCGTGTCTAAAGCAGAGCAGTCGACCGTAGCAGATGATTCTCGGCAGCCAATGTAAGCACTTGGCTAATCTCACATCGTAGCACACCAAGAGGAGCTAGGGGGATAGCCACTGGTGTGCACTCTTGCAAACTAGTGATTTTCTCAGGAAATCCATGGTTCAAAAAGAAAAAAAAAATTGTTACATTTCTTTAAGGTAGTATATGCATATCATGTGGCAAAGAAATATGTTCGAGGTGCCTTCCATGCTCCTTTAAAGCAGCACAGAAGTCATTTTCAACACCCTGTTTTCCCTCTGTAAAATGGTTAAGCAGGCTAGTAAAATGCACCATGTGAAGTAATTTACCCCACAGAGTCGTATTTATCACAGAAATTGATTAAAAATGAGCCACAAAAAGCGACCATGCGCGACAGTGGTGGAGAGCAGTACCAACCATCGACCTTGCGCTGGCGTCAAACTGCCGCCGCTCGCTGGCTGATGCAGAGCAATGTCTGCTATTCATGCCATGTTGTACGAAGTAATGTTTGTCGCCGTCACTTGCGCTACGGAGTTCAACAGTGCAAGGCAGTGCAACAGTTGCTGTAATACAGGCCGCAGCAAGCAACTGTTTTGTTATTGTCGTAGGTGTCACTTTGAAACAGGGATGAAAACAGAGATTGGAATAGATCAATAGATGCATATTTTATTTTGTTTCTGTCTATTTTTGAACATGAGTTTATGCTTCTAGTAACCAAAAGAAACGTACTTCTAAAGAGATTTTACAGTATGACGGATCACCGCATAGCTAACCCTGATACTTACTGTCACCCGTCCCCAATCAGCGGGTTTCAGCCAGTTTCACGCAAGTCCAGCATGGCTGAAGTTGCACACGGCAATCAGTGCTTTGCATGACACAATCCGTTGCAATCCTGCACAATGCCTCTGTGTGTTCCTGTCTGTGTAAACAGAAAAGTAACCACCACCGCCAGACGAAAAGGGCGGATTCTTGCAGTTGTCACTATGCACTAGCAGCAGCATCACAAGTGTGTCACCGTACGGCCGACTATTTTGTGCACTAAAACCCTGCAGTGTGTGCATTTCACAAGGGGAAAGCAGTATGAGGTGTTGATACTCTGGCAGGACCACGAGATCCTCCATTGGCACGCTCTCCGTGGTCACCCCTTCAATCCTCAATTCTCCAGAGAGAACTGAAAAGAACAGGCGCTGACCCCGATTGGCCAGCGAATCAGAATGTGCTGGCACTATTCCGGTCATGTGCGCATCATGCTTCTCCTCGTTTCACCCAGAGGGGCGAGTCAAGGGTGAATGTGCAACGCCATTTTTGTGCGTATCAAATCGTGTGTATCAAATCCTTTCGTGCTGTTCGGCAAATTGACGCGCACACTTTCATCTGATGGCTTAAACTGAAGATGTTTTGGATGGTCCTCTGTGCTGCTTTAATGTTGTGAACTGTTCGTGCTTAAATTAGTGTTGCAACCAGGCAGCTGGCATGATAAACGTAGACATTGCAGATCACTGCTGCGAATGTTCTCGAACTTTTTTTTCAGTATCTACATCTTGGGTCTTGTTCTCCAATGGATCAAATCTCAAGGTGGCGCGGAAGGCATGGCCAAGAGATCGGCTGCAAAGAGTGGCGCCCTGTATGACCTGATTGGCAGATCAAACAACTTTTATTTGTAAGTGAACAATTTTCCTTTTTTGATTCCGTGTTAGTGCCACAAAGCAACTGTGGCTATGAGCGGCATACAGATGTCGACAGATGGAGAGAGGACAGCAGGAAGGAGTGAGGGACAGGGGGGTGTTAGTGCTCCATGACGTGGCATGCGCTGCATAGACTAAAAACACCGATGCACAATCTGAAATGACGTTCACTGCTTAGCTCCGAAGCATGAAAGAGTCCGGTATAATTTCGATTGTAGCTCCGTAATGGAATCAGAGTTTTGAATTATGATAAGAAGGTCGAAATGAACATAGCGTGTAATGTAATTTGAAGTGAACTTGTTTTTGCAGTTTATTGCCCCTTTAAGCCACTGTAGACAGAAGTTCTTTCAACATGATCATTTTAGGCTTCAACTAGTTTCATCACATTACTGTGTAGTTTGGTGCACTATAGCCTGAGCACCTTTTTGCACCAACGAAACTAAAATCATCAACATCAAGTTGAATGATACAAGAGTTGCAGAAACCTGTTGTAACTGCCCAAAATGTTAACAATTGCAGCTCGCACGTCAATCCTGCCGCACGTAGCAGAATGACCATCCCGTTCCGTGTAGGGGGACCTGATGGAGACGATGCCCTTGAAAAACTGTTTCTCAAGGAAGCTGAAAGCCGAGATATGATACAGCTGAAGGGCCACAGGTATGTTACTCACATGTGCTGCATGAGTCATGAGGAAATGATGAGGGCATATCTGGTGCTTATGTGAGAGAGATGTTCATCGAGAGCAGTAAGTTGGGCTAGTTGGTATGTACTAAACAACATGGTAGCACGCCAAACAGTACACGAGGAACAGGAACGACAAGAAATGCGCTTGTCCCCTTCTTGTCGTTCCTGTTCCTCGTGTACTGTTTGGCGTGCTACCATGTTGTTTAGAGATGTTCGTGGAAGGGGGATAGAAGTGAGCCTGACTGGCCCATGTGGATCAGTTGGTAGCGTGTCAGCCTACCGATCCCAATGTTGCAGGTTCGATCCCAGCGGAGGACGCCAGCAACTTGGTGATAGGGTACAAGTTGCTTAGATGAATTATTGAGTGCGTCTGACTGCCACTGTTCCAAGCTTGCTTTCCTATTTTTTTTTTAGTCCACTTTCACTAACACTTCTGGTCCGGGGGTAGTCAATCTAAATCAGGAGAGAGTGAAGTACTCCCCTGTCCCCAAACATTTTAGAGATCACATGCTGTAACATGCACCTTCTGCTCCTAGTCTCTATGTTTTGAAACTTTGGAGGTAGCAGATCAAAGCCACCGCCCATGCAAGCTAGTAGCCTTGCTGGTGGAGAGGGCCTGTTGCGATATCGTACCAGCATTAGCTTCTGTGTTCACATATCCTATTTGACAGGGGGTTATTGTCCCTAGGGTTCGCTGGGTGGACACATTTTGTAAGTAACCGCACAGAATGTTTTTAGTCTAATCCAGACAAAAAAGCCCTTTGAAAGCCACATAAACAAACTAAAGTTATGACTATGATAATTATAAATATATATATATATTATAATATTTAAATATATACATATATAAATAATATATAAATTATAAATAAACTATGATAACTGTATGCATTGTATGAATGAATGAAATAAATGATTGCTTGAAATGATTGAAAGTATTTTTTTTTCTTGTGTGTACAGCTTGAAGAAAGCAGACAGCTTCTAATGGAAACAACAAACCTGAAATATTACTAGTGACCACAGGTTGGCACTTGGCTAGTTCCATCTCAAATCGAACAAGCCGGTACATTTGATATCGCGGGAATGAACGGGGAAAAATTATATGTCGGAGCCATTTCTGAGTTAGGAGAAATAAATGCTTTCGGAAATGCCTGCGCTACACAGTTTGGGAAATAGGAAAGGAGGAGAAAAACCGCCTCTCAGAAGATAATGTCATCGCATGGGGCCTTGAGTAAGGGGGCATGGGGTATGGGGGCATGCGGGCTTGAGACATTGAGACAGTAATGGAAAATGAACAGTCACTGTCTATTTTATTACCTAAATTTGTATTTTGGTGTAATCCTTTGCAATTTCGGATCATACGAATGTTTTCCACTACCCCGTGAGGTTCGTATCATCGAGATTATACAGTGGAACCTCGTTAGCGCGTACCTGGCGGGGACGCGGGAAAAGTACGTGCAAAGCGGTACTACGTCATAACCGAAAATTACTAATTATGTCACTTATCGTCACGAGAAACCCGAAAAACGCATGCCGTTATAGAAGCCACCAATTCACGATCTTTACTTCACGCTCAAACGCAGAAATCCGTGATTTTTGTTGAGCGATATGCGCCGGCCTCGGCACGGCACGGCACGGGACGTCGTCCTCGTCACCAGTTGGACGCCGTTTCGGGAGCAACAGCGGCGATAATGTCGTAGTCCGTCAATTCGGCTGATGTCGCGACCTTCTCCTTTACGTGCCTTACGCTCAAAACGCGTGGCTTGGCCATTGTACGATATTGCAGCAGGAACGAACAAGCGACGCACAACCATAGCTCGCCGTTTCGTGCCTTCGAAGCTCACTATCACAATCATCTGATAAGGCGTGAGATCGGGCCCCGCTACTCACCGATACGACAAGTCGACCTTCACGTGAGTTCGTAGCAGGCCCCGATCTCACGCCTTATCAGATAATTGTGATAGTGAGCTTCGAAGGCCCGAAACGCCGAGCTCTGCGCACAACGCGTACGCTTACTGGCAGCGTCCCAAGAAAGAAAGATCCCAAGCTGACATGTGGTCCTGCATGACCTTGCCAGGTCATGAGCCCCATTCTTTCTCCCAGAAAGAAGGAGATTACAGATAAGAAAGGGGAGATATGGGGAAGATTACGGAAACAATCGCCGCGTGTTCTAGAAGCCGACAGGCTTTTTGTCCCCCCCGCGTTCGCAAGGACCGGTTTCGTAAGAACAGACCAACGAAAATGGTACGCGATAAGCGACACAGGCGTCAAGAAATGCTACGTGTAAAGCGGTCATGAAATGCATTGACTTCAATGGGTGTTCGGTCGGGGAACCCGAATGACTACTTCTAAACCGGAACTACGGCTTATGCGGGTACGCGCTAACGAGGTTCCACTGTACTGTATTATTCACCTGAATGCCCATCTTTTAACAGATTTTGCACACGTTTTTCAAGTCGTCTTGTTGTCTCGTGTAATTTGTACACCCCCAACATTTGCATCATTTTTTGGTAAAAAAAATTGCGCAAATTATGCGAGTAAATACGGTATAATTTGTTGCTGTACTCTATCAGAGACGTAAGCGATACCTCTTCAAGTAGCACCATACCTCAGAAAAATGACTTAATTTCTGAAGCCTTTATCCTAAAATCCCCACCAGAAACTTGCCTAAAAATTTGATATATTGTAGGTACAGCCTTAGACAACACACAAAAGAAGAATCAGAATTCGGACTTTATCAGTTGGCGCACTGTTAATTTTTTGCCGGCCCTATAAGCGGAGCGCAATCAAGAAGTGGCACCGTGTCCCACGTGTGGCAAAATCGAATTTTCCAAACAGACTTTCAACTTCTGTCTTCACATGAAAACTAATTGCTATCATTTGAAGCTATTCTGAGGGTTTGCATTCATAACAGTGTCATAATCGCTGAATATAGATTGAGGAGCAACCAGATGGTGCTTGTATTTTTCACTGCATGTCACACATGCATTGCAAGTGCTGGGAGCCCGTGAAGAACAGAATGCTTTTGCATGTTTTTAAGATTGATATTTGTTCACAGTGATCATATAGAAGCATATTTACTGTACACGTAGAGCCTGAAGTTTTTGGGAATTTTTTTTCTAACTTCGGTGGGTAAAAACCGGGTAAATATGCATGTGCTCTAAATCCATGTGAATTCGGGGGGAAAATCTTGCAGTATGCTAAATTCGGGGAGAAATCGGGCTCAGATACTCAAACTAACTGTGCTGGTTTGGTACAAACGGTGATGTGACAAAGGACAAAGCCGATGTTGGGACGCTTTTATTTGCATATGTAACAGGAGCACACTTCACCCCAGCAGGCTCATTGGGCACAAGTTTTACAGCAACGGGATTTGTCCTCTGCAAGGATCTGAGTGTCAAGCTGTGACCAGGCTATGACACTTTCTGAACAGAACGTGAAGACACAAAACTATGTCTCTGCTCTCTTTGCGATGCTGAACTGCCCTCACGTTCAACACTACTGTGTGTTTCCGACTCCCGACGCTGCAAAGCGGTACGCTTTGCAGCGTCGGTCAGTCCACCTTTCACGTGGAATGCTGGTGTCGCAACCGTAAACTGTGCAGAACACATGGTGCCCTTCCTGGATGCGATCACGTGTCCCAATTCATCCGTGTATTGCTTCAGAAACACGTGTAGATACTTGTTGCGCTTACACTGAGCCGGGACGTGCAATACGCAAGGCAGAAAGAGTGCAAAGGCACCTTTGTCGCCCGAAAACATGGAGGAAATACCCGGAAACTAGAAGTACTAGAACTAGAACCATGACCAGAACCCCCGAACTCCGTAACATAGAGGCTCCGGGAAGCGGCAGCGATGCTGATGGCAATTGGGCTGGTATTGTATTGACGCTTTCTTCTATGTGTCCAGAGAAAAAGCAGGCGTTTGAGATATAGCGGGGGAAATTGCATTTTCCGGGAGATTTGCTTCTATGTCGTACAATCGTACAAACAGGTCCGAATCCGGGAGTCTCCCGGATGAATCGGGAGAGTTGGCAGGTATGCACGACGTAAACTGCAGGCCGCTTTCAGTGTTGCCTTGCCAGGAACATCCAGGAGTAACTGAGTAACTATCATGAGGAGTAACTATCATGAAAGTGCATCCTTTCAGGAGCGTTGTCGAATTTTGACGCTGCTGCCAACATTCTGGTCTGAGAAGGAAATCCTGGGTGTCATTCTAGAAGCAACACAGTACATGGTGCGCAAGTCCAGGAAGCTTCGCCTGACCTGTACCAAGGCGTTACCTGACCTGACCTGAGTGGGTGCCAAGGGCACCCACTCAGCGAGGATCACTTGAGCGCGGCTGCTGAGTTCTTTACAAACGATGAGCTCAATTGCTCCGTTCAGAGTCCCGGGCCCGATCCAGGGACGTAGTGCAAGTGCAAGAAGGAGAATGAAAGTAAAACAAAACGCTGCATGT
Source organism: Ornithodoros turicata (assembly GCF_037126465.1). Lineage (NCBI taxonomy): Eukaryota > Metazoa > Arthropoda > Arachnida > Ixodida > Argasidae > Ornithodoros > Ornithodoros turicata. The sequence goes on from NC_088202.1 coordinate 73,918,642, forward strand.
CTCGTTCCATCCGTAAGGCCTACCAACTCTTTCAAACAGCCCATCCGGACATCAATCTATGCGAACAAAATTCTATTATTTGTGCCTAAAATGGGTTAGCACTAGCTCATGCAGAGGGGAGTGTGTTTGTTGTACGTATTGTGCTAACTTTGATCTATGCATGGTGGCCATAAACCACATTTCCGATGCTGTGATAACGATGGACTACCTCATGAGACTGTGCCTCTGCCCAGTGCCTCACAGCTGTTGCTTCCTCAGTGACTGTCCAGCATGTCCTGGCAAGGAAGCCCTTGTTGCCGACAGTGTACAACTTTCGGATGAAGTTGATCAATTTAGGGGTGGTGGTTTTGGAGTCTGGAGGGCTTGTGAAGAAACTTGTGCCCGTCAAGGGATTTGTGGATCTAATTACACACTGCGCAATGTGTTACATAGGCCATGATTATGTAAGGGGAGTATGACCTTGAGGTCTCCCTTATGTAAGGGAGGATGCGTATGACCTTGAGGTGCCGGAGAGGATTATCTCTGTCTTCACTAGATGGCGCACTATGGGGACGACAGAAGTGGGGACTAGTGGGGAGACCGCACGAATGTCGCAAGCTTGTCTGCCCCACTCCGGACCAGTTTTGGTCCTTTGTGCTACCCACGTGCATTTGTTTTGACGCGCGCCGAGCATGGTTCATTGGAGAGCCGCTAGGATACGACGCGTATGTGAAAAAGGTCCATTGGGTAATTCCATTTTAATCGACAAGGGTGGGAAATTGACAGTTTTTAATTCCAGCAAAAAATATATGTTGAATAGCGTCTTGAATTATTAGAAATGCAATAATTATGAGCTTTATCCAATAAACCGTTTCCGATATGGGGACGTGGAAAGCTGCGGCGGCAAATTTTTGTCCCCAACTTTAGCCGCCTTTACTGCGCTACTGGTTTCATCACGTCCTTCAAATTTGGCTGATAGAAGCTATGGGTGGAAGACAATATGCAGAAAAAATCCTGTCTCCCCTAGCTTAAAAGGGCACTACAAAACATTCCTGAACATGGCACTTTCAGCAAAAAATGCAGGATTTCGAACTTTTATTGCTCATGTACCGGTGCTCGCATTCCCTTGAAAGCAGTAACCTTGGAAGCGTCAACCAATTCACTATCAAATGGTATAGATGTCATTTGCGTAGCTTACCTATGTGGTAGAGCGAACACACGGCTGTAAATACAAGCAACTCGCCAATTTTGCTCATATTGGACGCCGCCTCTGCCAGCCGCTGCAATAGTTATTTCGTTCATTTTTATTGAAAAAGATAGTCCCACATGTCACCTATCAGGTGCAACTAAAACATGTTGAAGTATATTTTTTGGTAAGGACACCACAATTTTTTTCCTGAACCCATGTTGCGGTATCGCGGTGGCAGGCGCCGTCGCTTCTTCCAACTTGGTGTGGCTCGGCTCTCGGATGTTCCATCCCGACATAAAGTATAGTATATGGAAACAGGAAATTAGCACGATTCTGGAACCATTTCTACTCTTATATAAAACTGCAGTACACAGACGTAGTTTTCATAAAAAGATTTATAGTGATAACATTCATGTACAATCCTTCAACTGTAAGCACTGCTTATGCCATAGTGCACACACACACGGACACATTCAGAACCTCTTCATTGGAATGAAGCGCACCTCTGGAACACCACTTTGACAGAGTTTCCTTTTCTTTTGCACAAATGAGGCAGCTACGTATCCTTGGACGTATCCACACTTTCTCTTTCTTCTCTCTGAAGCTTGTTATGTGGTCCTGAGAAAGATGAAGGCACATGATGTTGGGCATCTTAGTCTACAGGCCTTCAGCGAAGGTCTTAGACAACTGGATGACATCAACGGAGAGACTCGCAGGTGGTGCATCGTTTCTACATGCTTTACAAGACCTCCTACGCCATCGCACGCATTCTTCCCCTACGAAAATTCTGTTGGTAGTAGATCACACTTTTGTGTCTGTTACGGAAATCCGCACAAACTATTCTCGATGGGGACGACATTGCTGTCACTACCACAGGTACTGAAGTTAGGAGCCTCGCATTCACCTTCTGTCGCCAGAGCACAGCTTTGCATCGGAGTGACTCTAAGCAGGGACCAAGTACACCACTCGCTGAAGACTTGTGTTACTGAGATCTGACCCACAATTAGCAATGCGCTTCACTTACTTCAAGTGAGTAAATATTTGGACTAGCTGCATAGCCTCCAGGGCCGTTCCCATGAGTTTTGCACACCCATCTGAGAACCCTCATAGATTATAGCACACAGAAGGTCACTATACTGGCACTGAGGAACAAAACAGGTGACAAGGCTGCCGTCCAGGGATTATGACCTTTACATTCGGATCATCGCAAGGGGAATGGAACATCCGAGATTTGCCGCAATATGCGGGAAGAAGCGACGGCGCCTACCGCAACGACAGCGCAACATGGGTTGCGAAAAAAAAAACTGTGGCGTCCTTACAAAAAAAAAAAAAAAAAGAATATGCAAGATGTTTTTGTTGCACCTGATAGGTGACATGTGGGACTATCTTTTGCAGTAAAAATGAACAAAATTAATACATATTGCAGTGGTTAGTAGAGATGGCGTCCAATATGAGCGAAATCGGCAAGTTGCTTCTATTTACAGTCGTCTGCTCACTGTACCACACAAGCTATGCAAATGACTACACCATTCGATAGCGAATGGGTTGATGCTTCTAATGTTGCTGCTTTCAAGGGAATGCGACAATCGGCTCATGACTTTGGCCGTTATAAGACACTTGGGGATTAAAGGATTATTGGCCGTAACGAGACTTCGGCCATAATGGATACAATCTATGGAACAGCCTGATGTGATTTTGGAAAGGGTGACAGCAAAGTGAGCGACAGGAAAAAGTGTCTGCAGAACTCTTGCAACGCTCGAAAATAGTGCATGTTTGCATATTTTTTACTAGGGCGCAGAAAAGCGCTGCACTTTCCATTCTAGCAGACTAGACGCCACAGGATTGTGTGCGATCAAGCTACTTTCGCTAATTATGAAGATTTATTATGAAAGTCAATTGACTGATACACCACTACATTTGACTAGGTCCCATCGGGAATAGATATATTCAACGACTTTTCCGTAAGAAAAACAAATTGCTCATTTAAAAAAAATTCTGGTCAGTCTTACGTGACGCACCCTGTATACCACAGAGGGTGTAGCAATGCATTTAAAAGATCCGTGTTTTGAATAAAAGCAGTTACAGTAACTGGGTTCTACTGTAGTGGCACTAGAAGTAAAGCTGGTCTTCAAGCTGTGCATCATGAATACATGAAGCGCTCTTCTAGCATGCTCACAAAAACAGTTCAGTCTTTAGAACGTTCTATCAGCGTGCTGAAGACAATCTGATGTTACCCATGATGTGTCTACTTCCGTGTACTTTGGCATCAAAGCCATCTTCATTCCATGTGGCCACTATTTCCGACATGGTTCTTATGCCTATACAGCCCCTACCTCATTTATTTGACACTCTGGCACTTTAGTCTGACATCCTTGCTCTATGACCATTTTGCTCTAGAACCCTTCTCTCCCCACGTAAAGCCCTGTTGTACCATGCCGTTGTACCAATACCACGAAAAAACTGTGCTTGAATTGCTCAGGTCAACACCTCCGTGGCTTGGCAGTGAACACGTCTGTCTAGTGACCTCAGTATATTCGTCATTGCAAGGTGGCCTAAAAATTTGGCCTGAAAAAGAAGTAAGGTCTGGTGGTCCTCCAGTGGACACAATCAACTGTGGCATTGTGCGGTGAAAGCTATCATGCAACACAAAACCAGAAATTGATACGTGATAATTCATAAGGTGTTTCATTAGGGTGACTTGACTGTTTTTACAGGTCTGTTGGAGGAATCCGTGCATCGATGTTCAACGCGATGAGCGTTGAGGAAGCACTGACATTCATCGAATTTGCAAAGGAATTTATGAAGACACACCAGAAGTGAAAACCTGTGTATTTGTATAAATAAGGGTACACAGCCTTTCTACAAGATGGCAGAAGATGCATTCTAGCATATGCAATGGGTCACATATTGTACCTAATGCTTGAGAGCCCTTGCCTACATAGTCAGGGTTATACAAAAGTGCCTTATATAAACCTGTTGAATTTAACATTTATAGAATAAAGTTTTTAGTGGAGAAAGTGTTTTCACAGTTACCTCTACAGAAAATAATGAGAGCCAGTGAACTTTAATAATACTAAAATAATAAAATTTTTATGTTAATGGACAGAATCTATCTCCATAAAATGGTGGATTACAAGACTCAGCTCAAGGAGGACAAAAGCAAATAATAATGCATCAGCAATATTACGTCGTGCATTCAGGGAGGTCAACTTGAAATGCTTTAACAAACCATTATAATCATACAACTTAAAGGCCGGAATGTGCCATAGAAAGAAATGATGTGAAGAGCTCTCTTCTGAATAGCTTCAAGGTGATTGACATCGTCACGCAGAGAGAGTTCCACACAACTGATGCATACTCGAGTATAGGAAGAACACAGGATTTATAAAGTGAAACAAAGGTACTTGGGAGATCAAAACATTTTGCATTTATAGGTTAAAAGACCCAGTCCAGACCCGCAGTGCTGAGGATCTAACCGCCGTGACACGTTCGCGGAAATGCAGTTTGGAGTCGGAAGTTACTAAGATCACGAACAGTGTCCGCACGATGTATCTCATCAATGCAAGGGTATGGAAAGATAGTAACGTTCTTTTTACGAGTGAACAAAGCAACCTTAGTTTTTGCTGTATGCCAAGATCAGGGGCGGATCTAGGGTTTTTCCGAAGGGGGGGGGGGGCACTATGGACAAGTGCCTGGTGCATGCTGGGATTGGTCCATTGAAGCCTATGTTCAAGACTGGAATTGAGGGGGGTCCGGACCCCTGGACCCCCCTCCCTAGATCCGCGCCTGGCCAAGACACATCCTTTTGTAGCAGTACACAGACAGAGTGAGAAGATATAACTTCCATTACTTTAAGATCATCGGCATACTGCAATATCGTGGAATGCTCAATACGTGATACATTATCATTTACAAACATATTGAACAGTAACGGTCCAAGATTTGATCCCTGAGGAACCTCAGAGGTGGACCAAGTACACATTTAAATACTCGCCATCGATGCAGACAGAATGGGAATGACTCAAATACGAATATAAAAAAAGCGCACCAAGCAGTTGCATACACCATATGATGCTAACTTGCATAAAAGTACATAAAAGTATATAACATCAACTTGACCATGCGAATTGACAGGGGAGTGGGGGGGGGAACAAATGACATGAAGGATGCCAAGTTACTGAGGGTCGATCTGCCCTTCATGAAGCCATACTGAGTTTCCACAATTTTGTTTGAAAAATGAGGATAAAAATGTATATATAATTTTCTATATATATATATTTTCTATATATAACACTTTCTAAGATGAACCTAATATGCACATGATATGATGCCACCTGGAGCCATGTAAAGGAGGTAGAGCAGTAATATGCCGAGTGAACTCAGCTAATTTTGACACGTTTATGTTTATTCTCTAAGACAAAATGGCATAATACCTCTATATAAATTGTAGTACAGAGCACTGTCACATTAACTGCGTATCACTGGGAACAATTCCCGTAATTTCACGCGTATAAGCCGCACCACAGATAAGCGGCAGGACGCGTTTTTAGGAACGTTTTGAAAATTTTATAGCAGATAAGCTGCGGGCAATACGAGACGTCTGATTTGTGCGACAAAGAAGACCGTAGAGAAGGCCATAAACCCTGTGGTTCATACTCCAGGGTTGGCATAGTGTACAACAAAGGAGGTCAGCTCTATAGAGTTCTACCAAGATCGGACTGTGCCCTTGTTGGGCGTTTTTCATGGATTGATGGGTCAGTGGTCTTCCAGAAGATGTGAATCACTGTCAAGCTGCTTGGGGGAATGCACCAGGAACATCAACCTACTCGAATGTGGACCCGTCCCTGTTACGCACTGTTCGTGCATCAGCAGGGCAGTGCTGTTCCAGAGACACTGTCGGCCCTTTTGTTAAAACCGGCGTATGGGGAAAATACCAGGAAAAAAATAGTCATCAGATAAGCCGCAGAGCGGCCGTGAGAAAAAAAAATTGCGCATAAGCTGCGGCTAATACGCGTGAAATTACGGTAATCTAATGCGTTATGGACACAGCACACATTTTCACGAAAACCCCTCTCTTGCTCTTAAACTTTCCCCCTATCCGGAACAACAAAAGTAAACTTCTCTTGGTGTAAGTCCTGACTGACGTGACTCATATATTCGAGCATCATATCCAAAAATACTAGATACTTCCTTATAAGCCGCTGCTTATTAATACACAAATGAATGTCATCACATACTGCCGTGTCTGGAGCTCAAAAAGCTATAAAGCCACAGATTCTATTGGACTGTTATGCTCTTTGAACAATTTGTCAAGCTCTGTCTCCAAGTCCTTATTTGTTCCTCTGAGTCCTTCCACAACTTTCCTGGCCCAATCGAAATATTCTTGCACCCTGCGTTCTGACCATCCTTCTGGGGTTGAGGCGTGCAGGTCGCGGAGGTTGTACAATTTGTCTGCTAATTTTATAAGGCGTGCTTCATTGCTGCATTTTGAGGCGTTCTCTATCTGCAGCTGCTTTCGCACCTCCTTTGGTTGCGTCTTGTCATCGGTGACTTCAGCAACAATGTCTCTAACCTTCTTGCCAAACAACTTTTCAAGCTCTTCAAAAGTAGTGTCCGTGTCTTCAACTACGTCATGGAGAACTGCGGCCTGTGTTGAATAGCAAAAACATCTATGTAATAAGGTGACTGATGAGTGCTGATGCACAGCGAGGAATGTCACTGTTTTTACGCATTTATGAGCCCTAATGACGTGGGAAGTGAAAAATGTGGTGCCATTTCAATTTTTACAAACAGAAACTGAGCTACATGAAATCTGCACAGAATAATATTGTATTTTAGAAGTACACTACAGGAAATTTATACTTAGACCCTGAAGTTTTGGGGAAATATTTTTTTCCAAATTTGGGGGGTAAAAATCGTGCAGATAAACATGTGCTCTAAATTCATGCAAATTCGGATGAAAAATCTTCCAGAATGCTAAATTCGGGAAGAAAGCTGGCTCAATTGCTCAAACTAATTGTACCGGTTCGGTACAAATGGTAATTGACTGCATTTGCTGCCAAACGAGTTAGTGTGCATTCCTGCAGACGTCTCAGTGAGGACAATTTGCCGGGTAAGAATCAGGTTTCACCCTAAAGGGGCAACCTTCAATTCGGGGTGCAAATTTGGGCAAGAAAATTCGGGTTAAACCCTAAAACTTCAGGCTCTATTTATACTGCAGCATTCCTAATTGTGTTGACATGTCTACATGAAATAAAAGTTTCAACTGGCATGTTAACCTTCCTTTGTAAAACTTTTTGAACCGTTCTTTCATGCCTTTGATTGAGGTAGCAACTGGCAGCAGACATTTGTGCCTTCCTGAGATGCATAAGTGTCCTTTGCTGTCTTACACTTTGACGGCACATGCTATAAAATGCAGCACCACACAGTACATACTATACAAAAATACAAACATTTTGTGCACTGTCCACAGCAATACACAGTGATTGAGACGACACCTTTATGAAGCTGTATACAACTAGGGTTCCACATCTTTAGGATATGTATTCTAGTATGTGGTTCTCAAGCTATTTAGATGGGAGGCACAACACAGTGAAGGAGTCACTGTTGTTATGTTGATTAACGATATATTGATGGAGTCATCAAATGTGGTAATCGTCTTAAGTTCGCTAACGATTTGAAATTATTCCTCGCTATTTCTATAGTGTCTGGTATTTTATCTCTCCAATAGCCTAGTATTGAACTCCAACAAAACTAAAGTGATGATACTTATCAATCTCAAATCAAACCAATCAATATCAAAGCTTTGACACTTGGCACAGAAGACTGTTCTCCTACTCTGCAAGAACAGTTGCTGTCCAAAATATTGGTTGTTCCTTCTACAAACTGTTTTTGGAACTCTGAACTTATTTCCGCCGTACAACCAAGGCTGATGATAACTTGCTTCAAGTTGCATTTTGGTTTGAAAATGTGCTTTGACCTTATAGGTGTTACGCTTAGTGCACCCAACTTTAAAATTTCCCGCAGAAACATGCTTCATGTCACACAGAATCTACAAAGAGTTCTGCACTGTGAGCCCTTTTTATCCACAGTGCATTGCTGTAATTCTCTGACCACGCTGCAACACTATCGAGCAAGATACACACAATATATGAGGCATGCTTGAAATGAGAACAGGGTCAAGATGAACTCACCTGCAACGTTGTGATATCAAAAATCTTCCCTTCATGTGTCAGTATTCGTGCGACACCTGTAGGTGAAAAAATTGTGCAACAAAGTAATTATGAAATCAATAAACATTTTTACAGACCTACATACAACAATTCAATAAGCAATACACTGTGTTCATACCCTATTGACATATGGAGTCACTTAATTTGCTCGTGTTACACCTTAGTGAGTTGAGATATTTACTTGCGGGGCATTTTCATGATCCTAGTAAGCACAGAAAATTGCTTTTCAAGGATGGCCAATAGATCATACGTACCCTCCGCACAAAACCAAACATGCTCAAAAGCATCTATCAAGCATCCAAAGAGCATGTTACTAGATGTCTATACAACCACCACATACATTGTTTCAAACCTCGACAAAAGTTTGGTTCATGTGCTCCACCAAAGCCCCCCGTAGGGTGGAGCACACGGGAGGGAAGGGCAGTGGGATATGATGCGAAAAATTTTGGGGGATGTCTGGATAAATCAGTACATGGTAGGTACAGTGGTGAACACGGGCAGTAGCGTAGCCAGAAAAACATTTCTTGAGTGGTTTACGGGGACTCTTCACATGGGGGAGAGGTTTTCACACGCCTTTTCCCTTTCCTAAATGCATTACCAAAGGTAGTTTTCATGCAAGTTTTCGATTACATGGTATCAGGGATATTCCCAGGATTTTAACCTTTTGGGGGGGAGGGAGCGGGTGACGCCCATACCTGCTGGTTTTATCGCGCTTGTGGCCCTTCTGGCCGCTATCTTGGGGTGTTGGGGTGGGGAGATTTTGGGGCCATTAGTGGGTGCGTGGGGCTGCTGAGGAATTCTCTACATGGTACCGGCATGTACTCACCAATGGGATGGTTTATGTACGGCGTCCCTTCTTTATCCTTTCTACGTTGATTCCTGTGCTTTATAGCAGCAAAATTTACTGCTTCCAGCAGCACCGCGCAGTTACTCGTTTCCATACCTTGCTAAATTTTGCAGCTCGAACAAGCAAAACGAACCCGCTCGGAAAATGCCAGCGCACGCAAAAACATTCGAAATCGAATTTGGTCACGCACTGGACACCGACGTGCCGACGTGGCTTGTTGCTTGTTCGCAGACCGCGACAAGAAGCAGACCAGACAAGACTATCCAGCAAGAGTGTCTGCCTGAGGGTGGCGGACAGTTTCGGTTTCGCTGTGCCGATTCGTTTACACTCCAAAATCGTAGTGCTTGCACTGAAAATACCCATGGTTGCGCATATCTTGAGCATTCCTACTAACCCATCCTCCAGTGTTTTTTGCAAAATCCCTGTAAAAAACGAGAAATCGGGGTAGAAATCGGGCGGTACCTTGGCCAGGTAAAATATGTTTCCACGGAAATTCCCATGACAATAAAACTGTTACGTAAAAATAGAGAAAGAAACGGTTCAATAACATGACAAAACCCCGTCCCACGGGTCGGATTGGGTCGTTGTCCAACTCACGGACGAGCAACTTTAGCGTCCGACACCACTTCTGCCAGGATTCTCGGGATAATGGAGAAACACTAAAACAACAGTAATAATAAAACGATAGGAATCGTACGCAGTGGATCATGTGTCCCCTCCCCCCGAAAAAGTTGTTGAATTCCAATACCTATTTCACTATCAAGTCTGCTAGGTTCCCTACAGTTCAAAGACCGCTGCCATTGAAAATGCGAAAGATTCTCCTGTTTGGAAATGCTGTTTGGTGAACGTGCTCCGTTCAGCTATAGGTAATTGTTTAGCAAGAGTGAGGTATTTTCCGCCATAAGTATAGTAACTGCATAAAATAGACCTTGTTGTACGTGGTTGAGGAACCTGTCTTGGAAGCAGGAAAATGTTCTCTGTCACTAGGTACTTATTGCAGGAATGTACATTGTAGACCAGGGGTGCCGAACTCATTTGTGTCCACGGGCCGCATTGAGTCGGAGGTATTAGGCAGCCCGCAAGGGACTTTGGAGTAGACTGTTTCTGATATGGATGACACAAAACAGAACCTAAAACGACATAAAACGTATACATTTGGGTTACTTGGTGTTGCTCAGTCACATCCAGGATCAGCAATCCGTATAATTTGCTGTGTCATGAGGAAACTTGGCACCTCTTGTTTTTAACTATTGCGTAAACATCGTGTGAAAGTGAGTGCGCATTTGCAATTTTAAGGACTACGTTGAGGTGTTCGTTTATTAGTTGTGAGCGTAACTTTTGGCCTATTAAGGTTCCTCACAGAAAACGCCTGCTCGCAGACGTATGGACACAGCTGTCTCGCGACGTACAGCCACGAATTACTATTATTAGACGTATGTTGTACGGAACATGGACAGATTTGTCCGCGACAACCCAAGCAGCACAATGTACTGAAAGTCGAGTGCAATAGGGGTGGACGGGTAACTGGAAGGCCTTGAACAGACTCGTGAATCTAAAGAACATTGATAATAAGACACATACCGCCCACCCCTATTGCACTCGACTTTCAGTACATTGTGCTGCTTGGGAACATACGTATCTTCAGATAATTTCGTCCAACGCCAGAATAAAACGAATTCGCAACAACTTCAGCGAGCTTGTCTTTTCGCTGCGACGCACATCAGGGCAATCAGTTCCATTTAATCATCAGGAACGCTGTCAACAACTGCGGAAAACGGCGAGCTCCGTTTGAAGTCTCGTGAAATCGAAAAATCTAGGCTGGAGTTAATTCCAGAGATCACCAAGCGTGCAGCTGAACCGGTCCGTTTCCGGTGGCATTGAAGGCTCCAATGGGTTGGTTCGACTGGCCAGGGGGCACCTTCGCTCACTGCCATCAGTGCCACCTGTGGTGGCGCGGATAAGTTATTTCCAGCATTTATTTCAGTTATTTCGCAGTTTCCTGCAGGTATTTCATCAGGGATGGTACAGATTCACTGAAGTAGGTCGAACACAAGACAGAATTCACGTGATGACGTGTGAAATCGCCAACATCGTCATTTACGTTTGTAGAATATACTAGAAAACTTTTCCTCCGCCCGCCACCAGGGAAGGAAGCCGGCGCCAGTGTCGCCGTGCCAAACTCTAGCCGAACGTCCGTATATTATAAATCGGCCATGTAGGGTTTGGTAAGAAATTTTGCTCAGGAATGTACTAGAAGAATTTTTATTTTTTTATTCCGCGTTAGCGCCGCGAAACTAGTAAAATTAAGTAAAGATCATATGCACGGAGAGGCTTAGAGACTCATCAGCGAAGACGACGAAGGCAACACAGAGACAAATGGGGGGGGGGGGTATGTTTATTGAAAAAAAAAAAAAAAAAAAGAGTGGAAAGGTTATGTCATGCACTGGTCAACAGACAGGGAATGTCAAGCTTCCAGCCTTTCGTCATAATCAACCTTTAATCATATGTCAAAGGTTGAAAGTTAGACGTTCCCTGTTTGTCGGCCAGTGCCTGACATAACCTTTCCTCTCTTTCGTTTTGCAATCTCTTGTTTCTGGTTGTCTTTGTGTTGCTTTTGTCGTCTTCGCTGTTGTCATGTGCCAACCAGGCCCGCTCGTCCGCATACAACGAATTCTCGACGGAAAAACGGCCACCGTCACCGTTTTTCCGGTGAGCCGACACGAGCAATGGGAACTTCACCGATTTCTCGACGACAGCGGTGGACAGAAAAATTCGGCGAAGAGCGGAAGCGGCCGCTCGACGGCAGCCAATAGGACCGCTCCGCGCGCGGTCGTTCCACGAGCGGATGTGCCGGACCAGTGGCGGGCATTTCGGATGCCCGTATGGCTAACCTAGGGAAGTGGGAAGGTGGGAGGGATGCTGTCGTCCGCTCGCTGCTGTCTGAGGGCGCTTTTGTAGCGCTTGCTTCGAGAATATGCATTGACCGCAACTATTCTGTGTGTCACTATAACTTTTCTATGTGTAGCAAAATATTTATCAGTTAATTTGAAGTCAAAATTTAACACGGACTAACGAAACGCCCGCTAGGAAAGCCACCGTCCGCCGCAGTGGAAATCTGTGCATGCGGTTCATCCCGCCGTTTTTCCGTCGAGTTGTCATGCCGGTGGGGAAGTTGGCCGTTTTTTCGTCGAGAAATCGTCGTATGCGGTTACCGCTTTATAGTTGAGAGTCATCGGCTGCGGTCAATGACAACAATTTTCTATCGCTAATTAACGCAAGGTAAACTGCACGAGAGCACAATGATAACGCCAAGTTCATGAAGCTTGGGCCGAATATATTTATTCTTTTTTTTTTTGCTCGGGGGCCACGCGGGCCGCGTGACAACCTCAAGCTGGAAGCCACTTCGGCACCCCTGTCGTAGACACCTGTGGGCAAGAACCCCTCCCCCCCCCCAAAAAAAAAGTTACGAACTGGAAGAAACAGCAGTGGAGTGCAGCTGTAGCTTCCACAGTTTCGCCACGAAAACCACCGCCCCCCTTGACCACGTGATCATCCGTAACGAATCACGACAAAATAGCCGGAAAACGGCGCCAAAAAGCGCGCGCTGGCTGATCGAACTGCGCATGTGCGCTGCGTGCCCTCTCCACACCCTCTCACTCATCTTCTCTGTCCCCCCCCCCCCTGTTCCGAGCGCTTCGCCAGGCCATCTGCTAATATTATCCGGAAGCAGAAAATGAAAATCCAGAAGACGAAGGAATTCACATGTACAAATTTATTGACACGGTAAACATATACACAAGAAGCAACATTTGAATGCAAGTAAATCTACACGATTATTACAGAATACTGCAGAATAAATAGAGAATAAATAGTGCCGAGCAACAGAAAGCGTGACTATCATATTATACAATCCTTAAGGGAACCTATTCGGTTTGGAGAAAGTAGATCTTATACATATATAGCACGTGATGAGTCGCAGAAGCCATCCGCTTCATCCCAGCACAACTGTCGAATTTTCTGGTGACAGGGGCCACATGCTCGCGGATCGCAGGGCCACGAACAGCTGTCGGTGTCTGAATGAAAACAAAAAAAAAAGACAAGGGAACCTGTTAATAATATGGTAAACCCGAGCACAGGCAACGTTAATTGGCTGAATACGCTCTGTAAGACATGCCAGCGTTACGCGCCTAATGCCAAAATTGGAGGAGCCCTGCGTACGCGATGCACGCTGTTTTCCTTTTCATGCACACCAGTGTATTAAACATCAGACACATTCAAATAGCGGAACAAAACGCAACAAGTAACGCCACGCAGAATCATCAACCAGATCATGACTGATAACCGGCAGAAAGTGATGTAATACGGGGCAAGGCGTACCTCCATGCACACAGTTAGGTGACAGTATTAAACGTCTGATCACTGACATGCATCATACGTTTGTCTGCTTACCTTTCATTCAGGCGTCCGTCCATGGCTCGAAGATCTTCGAAATCCACGAAACGAAATCACCGCCTGCTCACATACGTAGACGCGAGCTACACAACGGTCAGACGGGTCGGCGCCTCGGAGAAACGAACGCGGGCGAATCCACCGGTTAAATGAGCCTCAGCCAATCATGATCGAGAAAGGTCACGTGGGGGACCGGAGCCAATGGAAAGTAAATAGCCGGAATTTGGCGGGAAATTTCAGCGGCGACGCCGGCGACACTATTATCGCGGCGGCGAAACTCGCTTACTGTGACTCCTCTGGAAACAGCCCCGGCGGCGGATAAACTATGCAAAAGCGCGCCAAAACTGGATTGTCCTTGACCGCACGAGTCAGGGTTTGACGAGAGCTAGCAGCGCGTTAGAGAGGTGGAGGGGGAAAAGGGATGGTTTTGGCGGGTTTTGCATGCGATATGTTTGCGTGATTCTTTCAGAGACGTGTGTTGGTGTTATACTTTCTGCGACTTTTTTCAAGTTCAGTAACCACAAGGAATCTTCCCAGGATTTTGAGAAAGTATTGGTGTTACCTGTCAGCTTGCAACGAGATTAATTTGTAGTTCTGTGGCCAGTACTTCCAATGAAAAGGTGTCTTCTATTGCGAATCAAGACCACAGGCAAAGGCAAAGGTAACGGCTCGGATGGGCTCAGATGCTCGGACGGCAAAGGCTCGGATGGGTACGCATAGGTTTTTGTCTTACATATTCATATTTGGTACCGTCGCAACGCGAAAATAATCATTTATTCGGATGCTTGTTCTGTGTTCCAAATGAACGGTTATGTAAGCATAGGTGGGGCATTTGGTTGCGACTTCACTCACCTTCACCTCACAAAATATTAACTTTGTCGACTTCATTCAAACTCACCTCACCCGAACTCATATACGCAGGTTTTCAATCACTCTCACCACTCTGCCCCTCTCTAGCGGTCGCACTCACCACCCTTCAACTCATGACCTCAAAACCACTGAAGCCCTCATGGCACCTCACCCTCACGACATCAGCTCATGGCAGGCCTTGCAGCCGTTCACCATCATATTCCTTCAACTCACGGCCCTTCACCTCACGTGCCTTCACCGTCACGTGCGTTCACCCTCATGTGCCTTCAACTCATTGCCCTTCACCATCACTTGCCTTCAATTCACAGAAGGCCTCGCAGCCCTTCACTCTCACTTGCCTTCAACGAAGCCCTCACCATCATATGCCTTCACTGTGTGACAGGCATCGCAGGCGTTCACCCACCACCTCCACCCCTTGCCTTCAACTCATGACTGACGTTGGTACAAGCGCTGGACTGGTATAGCTTCTATGCAGGGATATCGAAAGTATTAGCCCCTTTTAAGAGGTGCGGTGCGGCTCTGTACGTGGCGTGCGGCTCTGTATGCGGTTGCACTATGGACAGTCACACACTTTTGGACGGCCCACATTTTATCGTCCAGACTGAACGAAAACAAGACTCTGCCACACTGAGAGCAAGCTGTTGGCTGTGATCGAATTGATCAGCGCTGTCTCATCAAATTCGGAGAGGCCGTGCACTATGTAGGACTACCCCTTTGAGAACATGCTAAAAATGTAAGCTCCCGAATTAAAACGTGAGTGAAGAATGACTATCTCGATAAGTAATGTGTGCTGTTGCAATGCATGCGGAGACGTGATCTTCACAGGATTTCATATCTCCGGTGGCCGACCGGATGAACTACTATCCCCATCAGTTACGACGCACCCGCGTGTGTGACATCTCATTTGCGTGTGTCATGTGTGTGTGTGTAAGTGTGTATGCCTCTGACACACGGTGCTGGAAGCAACGTTTACCTCCCCCACATTGCTACCGCCCTCGGCCGGGATCGAAACCGCGATCTTGAGCTCCGGCGCACGTCAAAAGAACCCCAGGTGGTCTAAATTATCCGCAGTCCTACCCTGCGGCACGTGCAACATGTCGCCACACTGCGCAGACAAACCTTACGTGTAACATCACAGTACCATTACCATTATTGTGTATGCCTAAGCTTTTTCATCGTCGTCCCGCTCATATACTAACCCACATGCAGTGAGGTATGGCACCGCATTTCTTCTTCCACCACTAAGCACAGTGGCCACAAGCCACGCAGAGCGATTAGCCAGGGTACCGCATTTGTTGCGGTGAATCACCTCATCCTATCGTCATTCATGTAGTTGTTGTTGTTGTTGTTCGATAAGTAATGCACAAATTGTATATACTTCCGGTTTTCTTTTCCTTTCTTTCTGCCCAAGTTATCTTTCAATGTATTACTAGTATTATTCGTGTAATACACACAAGTATTAGTATTATGTGTTATAATACCCCAGAATCAAAGTATTATATATTAGTATTATAATACCGATTTCTAGGGAGTATTATGTATTAGTATTATATATATAATACAAAATATGAGTATTACTGGTCACCCCTGGTCCCGCGGGGTTCCGTGCGCCGAATAATATAGGAGCATCATTGTGAACAACTGAGGAAACAGATCATAGACGATCAAGTGCTATGATTCGTCCTCATTATTTGTTGAAATTGGGACACAGGCTCTTTTTAATCAACAGTGATTTTAATGAGCAATAAAAGCTGCAAGCCATTACGAGGAACATAAAAGCGGTTACATTCGCTGCACCGCTTGCCTTGTGCGGATTGCATCTGTTCTTTCTGTTCCTCCCTCCCTCTATTTTATTTTGATGAGTACAGACAACGCGGCAAGACTAGGAAGGAACTCTCCAACAACAAATAAATCTTGACTATGGCACGAGCCGTTAGATCAAACGCGGGACATTTGGTCGAAAGCCATTTGATCCAAAGCCGTTTGATCGAAATGGCAACGGTCGTTTGATCAATTGTTCTTATTAGTTCACCTGGAGCGATGATGAAAAAAAGGAAGAAATAAATAAAGAAACAGAACAACAAAGAAAGCTGCAGTTGCAAATGCCGTTATCTACAAGGAACATTTATCTGTGTGTAATCCTCGTAAACACATTCCTTATGCTAACCCACTTTTTCTCATCCAGAAAGGGGTCCAACGGCCGGGTTGTTCGCCCTAGCCCGTTCAGCAACTTGGTAGGTTTTCCATTCCACATAGTGACTAAACATGCCATACATGTCTTTCATCCCTAATCCCAACCCTTTCCCCAACCTTTCCCCAACCCCAAACGTTTCCCGGGGCGCGGACAATTGTTCACCGGACAATTGCTCACCAAAAATCTGCTGAGGCTGGACAATTGGTCACCACAGGACCGTTGAAGCCGGACACTTACTCACCGCTTCTTTCACCACACTTGTATTGTGATTTTATTTCGCGTTTATGGCGCTTGACTTATTTATGTTACTTGATCTTCTTTGTTAGCTGCCTAAGTTGCTTCAAATACATCTAGGAAAATCAACCAGCGAAGGGGGTGAGGCGAGAGGTCGTCCACTTGCAAGCACGCCGGAAGCGTCTTTGTCAGGACCTGCATCCATGGTGCGTTCCTCCTATAGGTTCTTTTTTTTTTCAAGGGGGGAGAGCAAAGTGCTTTCAGGGAGGCAAAGCGTGCAACCTTCTCATCTCCTTCCCTGGGGACGGACGCTGCGAACTGTGCGGGTGTTCACACGTTCATATTATTACATTCCCAAAATTCGCGGTCACCCCCCCGCCGTCGCACTCCGTCACTATACTCAGCCGCTATGCGGGAAGTGGCCTTACAGGATGTGAATTCAATGGGAGACAGCGTTTATGCCAATTAACAGCAAAACCGAATAAAATTTTTTAAGATGTCATCGTCTAATAGAGAAGAACACCATGTAAAGAACCCCTGGAGACATGAAAGGCGGCAGCAGAATATAAGCCTAGTGCACCCTGGCCAAATGAATTTGAATGCATTGCGCCTATGGGGATTCCGTCGATTTTTGCACATCGCCCATGTTTAGACTACAATTTTTTGACAAAGGCAGTCAAATTCTGGAAATGTCATCGCCTATTTTCGTTCAGTACGTCCTCCAGGCCACATACCAACCACGGCACGATGTGTGAGTGTTAATCCTGATGCACCCAGGGCCTTCAAAGTTGCGACTCAGACAGGGTTCCCCTCCTAGGCGCTCGACGGACTAAGTCCCAGTATTACCGTAATACGCATGCGCTGAGACTGTACGGCCCGTCTGCAGGAGTTCGAAACGAGAACGGTCATTTTTTCCAGAACTCGAAGTGGCTGACAGAACAGACACTTTATTTTGAGTGAGTAATATACAAATGATACCGTTTTGTATTTTATATCGCTTTTATATTAAAATATACAACTTGATAAAACTGTCCATTTCGAGTGCCGTTTTGGAAGTGATCTTGTGAAACGCGACCTTTCAGGGTGCAACAGGAGAACAAGGTATGGGGTTCAAACCCCGTGATCTTACTTTCACATATACATACACATATACATTACATTACATAATCAGCTTAAGATATCTTTATTATCATCGTTATATCCAATGATATTAAGCCCCGAACTCGATGAAATTCCCCATTTGGCCTTTTTGAAAGCGATTTTGTCAAACCCGACCTCTCAGGGCGCAACAGGGGAACAAGACACGGGGTTCAAACCCCGTGATCTTACTTTCACATATACATATTAAGAAATTAGCTTGGGACATCTTTAATATTATTTTTATATCAAATGGTATTAAGCCCCGAAGTTGACGAAATTGGCCATTTGGCCATTTGGAGTGCCGGTTTGGAAGCCATTTTGTCAAACGCGACCCCTCAGGGTGCAACAGGGGAACAAGACACGTGGTTCAAACCCCGTGATCTTACTTTCACATTTACATATTACAAAATTAGCTCAGGACATCTTTAATATTATTGTTATATCAAATGATATTAAGTCCCGAAGTTGATGAAATAGGCCATTTGGCCATTTCGAATGCCATTTTGGATGCGATTTTTAAAACGCGCCCTGTCAGGGTGCAACAGGGGTAGCAAGATTCGGGGTTCAAATCCCGTGATCTTACTTTCACATATACATACTACAAAATCAGCTTAGGACGCTTTCTGCTTAGGGAGTGTCATTTCGGAAGCAGTTTCTTCAAACGGGACCTCTCCAAGTACGGCCTGGCACCAGGATTAAAGGGGCTTCGCACGCTTTAAAGGGCTCGATCTGCTGCCGAACGTTGCGGTAGCCTCTGTTACAATCTCAGTACAAACCGTTCATAGTATATTTTTGGCACCATGATACATATCATTTGAGTCATTGTAAAGGGCCCTGCTGCCGCCTTTTCCAAATTTTGCGGTGGTTTCCGATGCAATCACAGGAGAGGGGCATAACTTAAGCCGTCGCGTCTTTATATGTGTGTAAAATGTCTGCCACCATGATTAAAGGGGTTTTTGTCCGTTTTAAAGGGCTCTGGTGTATAGCCTTTTATGACCAGTGACGACGACGACGACGAAACTGTGCAGACGTAGGATTTTTCTGCTCCGTAGTCATTCTTACCAGAATCCCTGTTTCTGCCTCTACTACTGCTGAATTTCCCCCTCCGAGGGTGGACATAAGCAGGTCTTGCCCTGCTGCGCGACGCAGAAGGGGCTGCGTGCTCATGGAAGTGGTCGTGAACGAAGATCATGGGTCGTCAACGGAGGAGGTCAGTGCCGGCGACACTGATTCGTCCCTTAGCGGCAGTACGATCCTCCTTCGGAAGCGGATGAGCGATAGTCCCGCGCTTATCTCCTCTGACGCTGACGATGATGAACGCCCCTTCCAAGATGTTGCCAAAAGGGCACGAAAGACTGCCCACCCCAGCCATGGACGGCCTCCCAAACTTGAGGGAACCACAGTGCTGTTCGCGCCACTGGACCCGGCGTCCAAACTCGCAAACCTGAATCATCTCAAGCTCTCCGAATTTCTTGCCTCTGAGCTGCCAGGAAGGATTAAGGAAATTCGACCCAACTATGCAAAGAACATCCTTGCTGTGGAAGTCATTTCCCTACCGGCAAAAGCGCCCCTCTTGAGGTTCGATAGGATCTGTAGTGTTCCTGTCCGCGCCTACGAACCGCGCCCCCTCAACTCGTGCTACGGTGTTATCACGGATATCGATGCCTCGCTCTCTGACGATCAGATAAAGGAGGCTATCAGGTCTGAGCCTCCGGTTCTTGCGGCAAGGCGAATACGGAAAGACGCAGGAGCTGTGAGACTCACTTTTCTCGGGTCACACAGACCGAAGGACATCAGCTTCCATCTCCTGACAATGCGAGTCAAGGACTACTTACCGCGCGCCCCACAATGCCGCAATTGTTTGAGGCACGGCCACGTAGCTGCGTGCTGCAGCCGGAGAAAGGTTTGCGCAACCTGCGGAGCGTCCCATGACTGTGCTGTCTGCCCGCAGAATGACCCCCTGTGTGTCAACTGTCATGGGAAACACCCAGCGACATCAAGCGAATGTCCCAAATTCAAGCTGCAAAGACGCATCGCCAGAGAGCGCTCGCGTTCTAGCAGCAGCTATAGAGCGGCCAAGGAACAAGTCCTAAAGAAGGATCACCGAAGGAACCGCAGACGAAGACGCCGAAGATCTGTGTCGCGGCCACCAGCCCCTACGCCTGCCGCCGAGAAGCAACTTGCCTGGAAGGACAGTCACTTCCCACCACTACCCCCCCACGACAGTGCGCAAGCACCACCGAACTCTGCATCCAAGAGCTGCACGGAAGCGACCCACTCCCAGGTAGCCCGCCGCGCAACTCCCGCTTCATCGTCTTGCACCCCAGCTGACATGCAATCAGTGATAATCAGGCTGCTTTTCGTGGCACTAAAGGCCATAGTCTCTGCGTGCCCCGAGTGTAAGGCGCTCACTGAAGTCCAATCGATCCTTCAACTTGAAAACGCAATCGCCCCCTTACTGCCAACCGAGCCGGTTGGGCGCTAAGCCCCGGCTGTGTGACGGCATCGCTCCCTGGACGGCGAAATGGCGGTGCCAACAATAGTGCAGTATCAGACGACAACAATCTTCCAGTGGAATTCAAGAGGCCTCCAATCAAAAATATCAGACTTTCGCCAGTTTGCGTGGCGGCACAAGTTCCCCCTCATGTGCATCTCGGAATGCGGGCTCCGAGCGGATTTCCGTCTGTCGAATTATATCACATATGTCTCACAACCAAGCGGAACAAAAAGTCGGGCAGCCATCTTCATCCGCTCGGACATACCAGCTGTGCAGAGGAACATTGTGGCAACGGGCGCAGGGGAATACGTCTGCTGCTCGATTCGAGTGGGCTCCCGGGACCTCACAGTTGTCTCCCTCTACATACCACCCGCTGTCCCATATGATGTGAGCGACCTGGAGAACATCCTGGACAGTGTTCCTACGCCATATGTCTTATGTGGAGACTTTAACGCCCATCATACCATCTGGGGCAGCGTGCGGTCCGACCCGCGAGGACAGCGGCTTGCTGCGCTGTTCGAAGAGAGGAACCTCCACATCCTTAACGACGGTTCCCCGACCTTTGTACAGTCACCACACCGATCGTCGTGCCTGGACCTGACGGTTGTGTCTGCTTCGGTTGCGCGGCACTTCACCTGGACTGTTGGCGCTGATATGCTTGGCAGTGATCATGCCCCGGTATTAATCAACATTCGCGGAGCACCTGGGACACAGCTCAAGCGCGCAGTCAAGAGGACCGACTGGCAACGCTACAGGGCTGCCGTTGATTCCACTTTCCCAGACCCCGTACTTGGGAACGCCAGCCACGGCGACTTCTGCCGCTTGGTGGTCGGCGCCACACACTGTGCCACGAGAGTCTTTCACCTTCCCACCAAGTTCTTAGCGGTCGACGCGGAGTACGCCAGATTACGTGCGATCCGGCGGAGAGCAGAGAGGCGGGCCCGTCGCACGCATCTCTTGGCCCATATGCTGGAAGCGCGACGGATACAAAAAGCCGTTCATAGACACATCTGTAAATTGGCCAGAAATCACTGGAGGAACTTTGCTTCCTCCCTATCTCCGCGAACACCTCTGTCCCGACTATGGATGGTACTCAGAGGACTAGCCGAACCTGTTACCCAGAGAGACCCGTTCCGATCACTCTCCGTGGCCACAGGACGCTCCGAATTACAGCTGGCAGAGGAGTACTGCGGCAGACTTACGTCCCAACCCCCCGACGGCTCAGCGTCAGCCCGTGACATCCCGGTTGTCCCGGAACCACCAACTGAGCCCTCTCTGGATCAACCGTTCTCGCTAATGGAACTGGAATCGGCTTTGCGTCGCTCACCAATGCACACATCCCCCGGGGCAGATCTCGTCACCTACAAGGCTCTCCACAACCTCCCGCTGCGTGGACGACAGCTGCTTTTGCAGATACTCAACGAGTCTTGGTGCGCCGGCGCTGTGCCCCAGGAGTGGAAGGTGGCGGTTGTTGTTCCCATCCTGAAACCCGGAAAATCACCTCACGACATACCCCAAGAACACAATGACCTCCTCTGTACGTCCGAGGAAAGTCATCAGCGGACAGGGATAACATCCCCAGGACTTCCCTACCAGGTCCTCAATTTGTTAGAAATGTGACAAAGTGAGACTCCTCGTCATATCCTCAGGACCTCCTATGGGAGCTACCAAAGGACACGGCTAGTACAATTCTGGGAGCAAGCAGGTACCTCAGTGAATTATTTATTTTGGGAAGTGAGGACACATTTGCTGCACCCAGTCAGCGTGTGTGTGTTTTTTTATATATTTTCAACCTCGGTCAGTAGCTACCATTTGAGGTTTCTCATCTGTATTTGTTCAGCATATTCCTCATCACAAACAATGAGTGTCACCATCTAAAAAAGAAAAAAAGAGAGATATATAAAAGGCCCGTAGGCCACAAGACAACCGAAATCACTTAGAAAGGCATATGGTGCAGCAGCATTTCCTTTCCAAGACAAAACAGATACAACTTATTGCTTGTCTTGCGAACTTCAGCAGATTCGCGAGTCCTCTTCGCATCTCAGTCACAACAAAGGGTGAGGTATCTAAGTTTAACTTGATTTTGCACATAACCAACAATGAAGTGAGAAATTCGTTGGAGTATTAAATCGCTATCAAGGTAGTGTCCGTGTTTCTTACTGCTTTGGTTTGAGGTATGCATCGTAAGTGAATCTTGGGCGGTGAAACGCTATTATTTTTTGTCTCTTCGGAAATAAAATGCTCCGTGCAACCTCCTGCCAGGGACCCTTTGCGGACACTCACGCAACAAGGCCGCTGTGAAAGGTCTGGCAAACTGTATTTTACTGCACGTCAAACGCAGCACATGGACGGATTCCTTTAAAATCCGACGCTCAGTATTTGCACCCCTATATCTGTCTTTATTTTATATTTTGTTTGTATTTTTTAAATTTATGCATGAGCACTCCTTCTTTGATATTTTATTGGGTAATGAGAAATAAATCGGGAACTTGATAACTGCTAGCAGGTATTAAAATGCACAACGCAGTATTAAAGTAATTCCCTTCTCCTGTGCTCGTCCTCCGGTTGACGACCGCAGGATGTACGCAAATGACAGTCACTGGAAGCTCCTATGATGACAGCCTGGGGACCTCCTCCGTCCATCCCATCACGGACGAGGACGTGATGACACTTTGAGGACATCCTGAGGACCGCGTGTGTTCTTGGGGTAGACTCCTTTCGGCCGATAGCCCTCACTAGCTGTGTGGCGAAGACCATGGAGCGCATGATTCACGCACGGCTGAGCTGGCACTTTGAAACCACGAGGTACTTCCCCGAAGCCATGGCGGGCTTTCGGCAGGGAAGATCGTCCATCGACAGCGTGGTTGATGTTGTGTCTAGCGTTCAACAAGCACAGTCTGAAGGCCAACTCACAGCCGCTGTTTTCCTGGACGTCATGAAAGCCTATGACAGCGTCCTCCACAGCGCAGTTGTCGCAACGCTGCAAGAGTCGGGTGTCGGGGCCCGCATGACGGCGTGGATCCGCGACTTCCTGTCAGATCGGTCTCTATTTGTGCGCACCACGCACGGTGACACAGCCCCGTTCCCTGTCCATCGCGGCGTACCGCAAGGCAGTGTGTTAAGTCCGCTCCTATTCAACCTCATCATGGCTTCACTCCCGATGCACTTGTCTGAGCGTACCAACATTACAATTTACGCTGACGACATTTGCATATGGACCTCTGCCATGCGACGTGACGCCATTCAACATCGCCTACAAGACGCCCTCAACACCATCGTGCTATACCTTGCCGATAGGGGACTACGTGTCTCCCCGAGCAAGACAGTCGGTATGGCGTTTACCGGGCGGTCATTCGCCCGCTACCCTCTTCATGTCTCTGGAACCCCTCTCCAATTCGTGCCGCACTGCAAATATCTCGGCGTAATCATTGACAAACGCCTGTCATGGTCCCACCACATCAAGGCACTCTCGGCCAAGACGTCCAACTTTGCGAACGTCCTGCGACGGGTCTCTGGACTGTCGTGGGGTCCGTCTTGTGACGACCTGCGCCGAGTACACCACTCCCTGGTGTTAGGCCTGCTGCGCTACAGCCTCCCGGTGTTGCACGGCCTGAGTAGGACTGGCGAGCATGAGCTCCTAAATATCCAGGCCCGCAGCCTTCGAGTGTGTCTGGGCTTGCCTAAGACGACCGAAACATACTCAGTCCTCGCGGAGGCACGTGAACCACCTGCAAACATCCTGCGTGACAGGGAGACCCTTCGAGTCTACACGCGGATCCTAATGCAGCACCCCTTCCACTATCTCCGACTCATAGGAAGTGACTGCCCCGACTCTGCCTTTGGTGGCGCTGTCGACCGCCTGCGGGTGGTTGTACCCCAGCCCTCTTCTACCGTGTCCTTTGCCCCTCCTCTGTGGGCCCTCGACCGGCCCTTCGTGTGCTCCACTATCCCCGGCCTTGGGCGAAAGAATGACACTCCTTCCGTTGTCGCACGTCAGCTTGCCCTGGAGCACCTCTCCACGCTACATGACCAGCGGCTAGCAGTTTACACCGACGGGTCGGTCGTACCTGACAGAGCGAGCGCAGCATTTTATGTGCCCCACGAGGACATCGAGCGCACCTTTAAACTTGCAAACGAGACGTCATCCACGGAGGCTGAACTCTTTGCCGTGTACGCGGCGCTTGAGCACATTTCCATCTCGCCACAGGGAAACTGGTCCATCTTTACAGATAGTAAGGCAGCGTTGGAGGTCATCAGCTCACACGGATCCCAGACGATCAACGACCTCCACGCAATGACTATCTCGTCATACAACTCCGTTCTCGCCTCCGGTCATACCGTCTGGCTCCAGTGGGTTCCCAGCCACATAGGCCTCCCTGGGAATACCCGTGCCGACGCTGCTGCAAGGCGCGCACATAGCTGTGACAGCCCCATCGCAAACCTACCGCTCACGGCATCAGCTTGTCACCTTAAAATCCGTCGATGGTCTGCCTCTGAAACCCGCCACTTCATTGCAGACGCTATTCGATGCAACACATTTCTCCGAGCCATCGACCCCGCGATGCAACTTTACCCCTCCCAACACCTTACCAGGGCCGAGGAAACCCTCCTTCATCGCCTCCGCCTTAACGTCGCCTACACTCCGTCACTCCTGCACAAGATGGGCAGACGCGGCAACGCAAACTGCGATGCCTGCGGCGCCATCGCTGACGTAGCCCACCTCCTGCTAACGTGCCCGACGTTCTCGGCGCCCCGTGCCGCCCTCGCCCGACGCCTCCAAGCCTTGGGCCACCACCCCCTCTCGCTCGCTACACTCCTCGGGCCTGTCCCGCGCCCTGGGCAACGGGATGTTACCAAGGCACTCTTCGAGTACCTCAAGGCCACAGAAATGATGACCGCCCTCTGAAGCACAGGCGGCAAGCCTCACCGCCCGCAGCACATCGTTCCCATCGCGGCTTCTCCCGCACCTGTTTTTTCCTCTTTCTCTTTCCTTTTTTTTAAGGAGTAGCAAGCCGGCACTTGCCTGGCTGACATCTCCCCTGTGTGAATAAACATATACCCCCCCCCCCCCCTTTTATGGAGTTTGCGGCCGCATCCGTTATAATTCCAGTAGAATGGCAATAGCATAGTCCGTTGCGTATACTTATATGACTTTTGAACTATGATATAAGGGGTATCGACCGTTTTAAAGGGTTCTGCTGCCGCATTTTCCGTATTTTCCGGTAGTCTCTATTACAATCCCAGTAGAAGGGCATTGCACAAGTCATTGATGACATGTCACCGGCAGCTTGATAAAGGGGTCTCGCCCGTTCTGAAGGGCTATGCTGCATCCTTTTCCGATGTTTGCGGTCGCCTAGCTTGCTGTGTTGTGATCTCGGTAGAATGACATAGTATAAGTTGTTGATAATATGTCTTTGACAGCATCACACAAGGGGTTTTTTCTCGTTTAAGAGGGCTCTGCTGCCACGTTTTCCGAATTTGGCGATCGCCTGTGTTATAAGCTCCAGCAGAATAGCATTGCACAAGTCATTGATAACTTTCTTTCTTTCGCTCCATGATACAGGGAGTTTCGCCCGTTTTAAAAGGCCTTGCTGCCGCCGTATCCAAATTATGCGGTCTCCTCTTGCGCAATCCCGGTATAAAGGCATAGCATAAGCCGTCATTAATATGCCTTTGGTACCATGATACAAGGGATTTCGTACGTTTTAAAGGACTCTGCTGCTGCCATTTCCGAATTTTGTGGTCGCTTCTGTTGCGATCCCTGTAGAAGAGCATCATAAGCCGTTGATAATATCTATTCGGACCATGATTAAAGAGGTTTCGCCCGTTCTAAAGGGCTCTGCTGCGGTCTTTTACGGGTTTTGCGGTCGCCTCCGTTACAATCCCAGTGGGAAGGGCAATAGCATAAGCCGTCTCGAATATTCCTTTGGCACCATGATACAAAAGGTTTTGCCCGTTTTACAGGGCTCTGCCGGCGCCTTTTCCAAATTTTGCGGTCACCACTGTTAACATCCTGTACAAAATCCCAGGGCCTAGTATAAGTAGTTGATAATGGCTTCGCTATGCAGAATACACCAGTGACTCTTTGTGGTGTATTCCTTGGTTGCCCCTGCCATCATCGGGGTTGCAGAAAGGTTACTCTTTACTTTTCTCAAAAAAGTTGGCAAGTGATGCAATGTATCACAAGGATACTTTGGGTCATTTCTTGCAGGTCGACGTGTAAGCGAATCATGGACTTCTTTGTGCGTGCTGCACTTCGAGAAAAATGTGTTGATTACCATGAACAGTGAAATTCAAACGGCTTCGTAACGGATATGCTCTCAAGCGGTGAACCACCCCAGGCCATAGTTATGATTTATTTGTTGTTGTTGTTGTAACCGATACGTATTGTCATCTATGATGTCTTTTCCTCAGACTTTAGCACCAGTGCTCGTAGGTGTCTGTTGCCGCGTGTAAATGTTCGGACTGCCGGCGATTTGCTGTGCAAGTTCACTTTTGTGCCCCGTATCTTGGCAAGTTTTTTTCCTTGCCATATCGTCGCGGCTCTGTTATGCTGAATTCAAACGGAAGGTATCAGCTTGGTCCGTTGCGCAACTCGTATCAGCAGCGAAGAGGAACGACAATTTCTTCTGTGTCATTGTTGTTGCGGCTGGCACTATCACCAATGCGCATAGAAGCCAAGATGCGGTACCCGGCGTGATAAGATGTCTGCGTGATTTCGAGTGGAGAGAACCATAGGGTGGTATATCTATATGGATACATATCTATGCGTATATGCATTGGTGGCCAAGGTGTATCGGGAAATCTCATGAGTTACAGGGGAGTGGTTGGAAAAATTCAGGGGGAGTGTACACCTCCCTGGGGGGTGGGGGTAATGAGCCTGGAAAGGACCGCAATTATAGCAAAGTACCTTAGCGTAAACAGCTGGGCGGTATAGTTATTAGACAATCGCATATACAATTCGTCAATGAAAAACTTCACTTGACACACCAACAGAAACAAATGAGCTTCTTTTCCAAATGAGACATTGAAAATTTGAAAGGCGTTGCAAGTTCTTCGTACATAGTTCTTCACGAACGATTATCACAACGTTCAGGAGCACTGAAATTGTCGGTTTACACACTGTATTGCAGATTTTGCTTGCATTTTCAACGTGAACAAGAAAAAGAAAATCGGAGAAAGAGAAATAATTAAAAATATTCACACAATGACCCTCGAACATAACTACTCAATCTTTTTTTTTCTTTTTTTTTCTCTGTGCCTCTCTGTGCTCAGTATACAGTTTTTCGCGCATGATATCCGGAGAGGCTGCTGCTATGCTGTAAGCCCATAAACTTAGTGTAATAATTAAGATGATGTCATTCTCTGCACTTGTCGCACTATTACTTCTCAATTATCATATTACTTTCAGTGTAGTTTATCAAAATGCATGTTCAGACCAGATCGCTAATCGCTGTAACTACTTGTTGAGGTTCATGAGTCATAAGAACTGCTCGAATGTGAATGTCCTTCCTAACGTCGACAGGAGCAGCACTACATCGAGCAAGGGTAAAAACAATGCCTGAAAACCTGGTTTCATTCCGAATTCTTCATTATTGGTGTGCGCGTGTATGGGGGGGGGGGGCAGCTTTATTCTACTTAGTGGTCAAGAGCCCTCGGGACACAGAATAGCTGACTGCAAGCCATGCACATGCAGCCCGCGTGTGTGAGAGCCCTGATTGCCCTGATCTGAGCATTGCTTCATCTTAAGCGAGAAATAAATAATGTACTCGAGGGCGCGCAGCACTTGTTTAGCGTTATCTCCAAATCTGGTATTTAGTTCTGCTCCAAAATATCTGGTCCAAAGAAGTCGCGTTTGATCAAATTATTGCCACTCGCATCGCCACAGCACTCGCAGACGCGTCCATATCTTCCATTTCATTTAGTAATAACTCTGGATATAAACGTGATATCGAAGATGTCATCACTTAATTACATAGTCTGTATATCCACGCTTAATAGCTATGAGTCCGCGGCCCATACCTGGTACCCTTGCCAGAGCCTGGGAAGCAGCGTTTGGTCAAATCATTCATTTTCAAGCGACCAAAGAACAAACGGGAGACAAGATCAGACAGAAGTCGCTCTGTCGTTGTTTCGTGTTTGTTCTTTGGTCGCTTGTGGATTTACACCAACCAGCCCAATCTATATACTTCAGACATTTTGCCAAATCGTCGCCCAAGCGGCACTCACTGGCACCAATTTGTCAGTTTCCTCTATTTTAGCTCGTAATAACTCTTGATACCAATTTGATACTGACGGTATCATCATAAAATTACGTAGTCCTTGTATCGTCTGCGGGCCGTAGCTGCTGTCCTTGCTGCACTCTTAGAATTCGCATTTAGTGAATTTGTCGTCCAGAAGGCTATCACAGGCGCCAACCTGCCAATTTCATCCGGCAATCTCCCGATATCTGGAAAGTCCCATGCTCGTTCCCACCGTTATACATCACGTCTTATTCTTGATCTTACGCGAATGCTCCCGGGCGTGTTATCGGTATTGTTATCAGGTCGGGGCGCGAAAAGGGAATTGTTCGCCTCAGATATGTCCTCCTCTCCCTGCCCAGATCTGTTCCTCCTCACGTACTCACGCACCACCCTGCAAACTTAGCTTCCTTGCGTAGTCCTCTGCTATCAGGTCAAGCCGGGTTTCAGAGGGGGTGTCCCTGAATGCTGCTCTTGTGACATTTGAGGAAAAAATCATGACCTACGAATAAAGAGTGCACAATTTTCACAAGTGACCTTGCGCCTCTCTTAATACGCCCATGCCTGCGTCACCAGGATCTTCCAAGACATAAGCCGGGGGAGATTTAAAAACACATCATGATTTAGCAACTAAAATTCACGAATTTTCGATGTCTGTCCAAGTCTGTTTAGGGAACGAAAGCCACATTTTAGCGCCCGTTAGGCTAAGCAGGGCGGACACGACCAGGGATTTCCCTACCCCCCCCCCCCCCCCCCAGGGGAGGTGTACACCCTCCCTGCATTTTTGCAACACCCCCCTGAAATTTCTCAAGTGACTCCACCTAGCTCGGCCACCAACACGTTCTGGTAGTGAGTCCGGCGCAGCGAATTACATCCTGTACTGTCAAACTTATGCTGTAGGACCACAGTAATGCAGATGATCGTACCATGCATTTGTCCAAAATCATTTGAATATATCATTAATTTTAATATATCGTTTGAAAGTGACTGTTCAATGCATATATTGCGCACATATACTAGCAAAAATGCGTGCAGGCACACAAACTCAATGTGGATCATCAAGAACCATTTGCGCCCAACTCAATCAAGCAAGGTATTTGCTTTTTTCGTCCAAGGTTTTCACCTTTGGTTGCTAGGTATTCATTGAGCTTCGTGAGACAAGATGCTAGTCTTTTTTCTTTGTCAGTCGTACGATTATGGACCTTAATGTTAAAATGCCGTTCATAATGAATCTATATGCTAATGTACTGTGTTCTAACGTAATAACATGTACAAATAAAACGGGAAAGCTGTGCAGATATATCACAGTTGTGCCACGATTCTTTCCGTGTCTAAGAAATATTCCGTAAGTGGAACCTTCACCAAGTATACCCCCTCCTCCCCCCCTTGAAAGCTCGGCACCCCCCCAGCAATGAATTTCTGGGGAAATCACTGGACACGACTGAACAGCACATTGATTGGTTTATTATTAGGTTAGTCCAAGTTCAGTGTTTGCGTTTCTATGTCCAGGTTTGTCTTAGTTCGGTGATGGCAGCACGGTGGGTGGCGCGCGACGGTGCATTTTATATAGTCAGATAACATTTATTTACACACAACACACACATAAATGGCATGATGATGTGGTCGGTCATTCTCTGCCGTTATGGCGGTACACAGCCCCGTTGCGCTTGTGGAAGGGATGAGAAAGTGATGATGATGGAAAAGTGTCCTATTAAGTTAGTCCTTTAGTCCAGTGCTGGAGAGGAGCTCAGCAACAACTCGTAGGCCTTGCATCAGATGTGAGGGGTCCGACCATGGTCCCAGAATTTTGGCTAAGGCGAACTGGCGTTGATCGACGCGTCGCAGAGCAGTTCCCATGAGGGCGCGGTCGCGATCGTACTGTCCGCAGACCAGGAGGATGCGATGGAGGTCACCGCGCACACCACACGTGGAACAGAGGCTGGACGCGCAGACACCGAGGAGGTGTTTGAAAGCCTGTGTAAAAGCCACATTAAGTTTCATGCGGTGGAAGACTGCGGTAAAGAAACGTGGCATTCGGCGGGAGAGAGGAAGGGACAATGTGGGGTCAACGGAGTAAAGCAGAGAGTGGGTGGTGATGTCACGTTGCCATTGAGAGTGAATCTTGGGGCCAGTGAGGCTTGAGACAAGGTAACGGCGATCCCCCCGAGAAAAGATGATGGGGACACGCCGGGTATAATGATGCGCGCCTGCGGCTGTTCGAGCTGCGTCCTCGTTTCCGCTGATGCCCACATGACCCGGGATCCACTGGAAGACGATGGAGTGGCCCTGTGCGCTTGCTTTCTTGTATACTCGCAGAATTTCAATGACCACAGGACTGAGGAAGCCGCGAAGTCCCATTGTTGCAACACACTGCAGCGCAGATCTGGAAACCGTAGAAACGACCCAGGAGCGAACGGGGCTGTGAGTAATTTTCCGCAGGGCGCAAAGAATGGCATAAGGCTCAGCGCATGTTAACGATGTTTTATGTGAGAGATCTCTGGAGCTTCATAAGTAGCGGGTGCCGCCGCGATGGTGAGCTAGAAGGCTGAGCCCAGGCCCGGCTGCTACGGCCCGCACCCGGCCCGGGCCGCTTATTGCACAAGCTCCGGTGTTAGTTCTCCTTTCTCGAACTCTCACGCGAACGAAATATATGTCAGAACACCTAACCTAACCGACCCTCTTGCCGGACTCTCATAAAAACGAAATATGTCAGAACACTTAACCTCACTGACCCTCGTGCCGGTGCATGATCACATGTAAAAAAGTGATAGTTCTCAGATGAGAACACCTGATATCCCATACCCAATGGTGAAAAAAAGTAACGTGAAAATTCAGCTGTCCAGTCTCGTGAAATATGTTAGCGTACATGCCCGACCATGGCTGGCGTTGTCAAGCCCGTACCCGGCCCGGGCCCGGTAGCTGAAACCCGAGTCCGGCCCAGGCCCGCCTAAAAAACGCCATGCCCGGCCCGGCCCACGGACCGGGCTTTCGGGTAAGCCCGGGCCCGTGCAGTGCTCTACTGCCGACACGCCTCCCCGTAGCGAAGAACTTCAAGCGGGGCTTCTTTAGCCTCAGCAATGACCATATGGGTCTCTGCCGCCCGAGGGACTCCCAAGCACACCCGGAGACTGCGCGCCAGGAGGCACTGAAGCTTATGGACTGAAGAAGGTGGGAGACCATTAAACACAGGCAAGCAGTATGCAAGTGACCCGCGAACCCAAGCTCGGTGGAAGGCCAAAAGCAACGCCGTGGCACTGCCCCACTTCATGCCTGCCAGGTGCCTGATCACCGCAATCCACCGGTGGACCTTGGCTTCAGAGCTCGCTATGTGCTTCACCCAAGACAGCCTGGCGTCTACCGTGACACCGAGGAAACGATGAAAAGATGCACTCCTCAGCTGTACACCAGCAACTGAAAGAGGAAAGGGATGCATGTTCCTTCTCGTAAACGGGAGTATACCACTGACTTTTCAGTCGAGATATCCATGCCGGCCGCTGCGAGGTAGTGCTCAATAGTGTTCAAAGCGTGTTGCAGACGCCGCTGGATGGCCGGACAGGATTTGCCGCTGGTCCAAATGCACATGTCAGACATATGTCGGCACAATTCCCTTAGAAGTTGGCCCAGGACGCACATTACCCCAGGGCGTCAGTCGTGACGTTGCCCACCTCTGTGAGGCCGACAACGGCGAGCCGTTTGACCAGCACCACCACCGCCACCACCGCGTAGATCGAAATTGACAGATTCTTTCTAATGCAGCCCAGAAGACCCGCCATGGCCACGTTAAACAGAATTGGACTCCCTCGCTCCCCTGTGAGACTAAATGAGTCATTTATTTACAGTACTTGCAACGGGGATTTCGATTACTTTCAATGTAACCAGCACCGAGGAGTACCTAACCCATAGAGCCCATGTGACATCTATTCTCGAGCATGCCAACCCACCAGCTGTCCCTGCCTTGGATATGGACTTCTCCGTGGCAGAACTTTCGTCAGCCATTTCAGCTGCATGCAAGAAGTCTTCTCCAGGCCCGGACGCCATTACATACACAGTGATCCGAAACCTTGACCCTGCTTCCCTTCAGGCCCTGCTGAACATCTGCAATCACTCGTGGAGGCATGGACAGGTTCCTAGGCAGTGGAAAGTCGGCCAAGTGGTACCGTTGCTAAAACCAGGAAAACACCCATCCCAATTGGCATCATTTCGCCCGGTAACTCTGACCAGCTGCTTGGGGAAAGTTATGGAAAGAATGGTCTTGCGTAGAATTGAGTGGTGGCTCGAAAGCCGTTCCTTCTTCCCTCAAGAGCAAGCTGGGTTTCGACGGCACCGCAGTTCGATAGACTCTGTCCTCGACTTGGTCACGTCGGTGGAAGAGGCACGACGAGGCAGGAAGGTCTCGGCGGCGGTATTTCTTGATGTTAAGAGAGCATACGACACCGTTAGCCATCCATCAATCTTACATGCTCTATACAGCGCTGCGCTCTCACGTACAACGTTGCTTTGGATAGCCGATTTCCTCAGTCAACGAGGTATTTTCGTCCGGACAAGACAAGGCGACACAGAGCAATTCCCCATCTCTCAGGGGGTACCACAAGGAAGCGTCCTAAGTCCGCTCCTCTTTAATGCTGTTATGGCGGGCATTGGAACCTGCATTCAGCGGAAAGTCAACCTGTCCCTGTATGCCGATGACATCTGTGTTTGGACTACAGGCACTTCCCGTCCAGCACTCCGTCAGCGTCTTCAGCGCACGTTAGATGCCATTCGCCTCTACTTACTCCAGGCAGGAATGGAGATATCCGTAGAGAAAAGCGCAGTTCTAGCCTTCACGCGCAAAGACATGCATAGATATCGCCTATATATTGGTGGAAGCCCACTGGAGCAGGTGACACATCACAAGTTCCTAGGCGTGACTCTATCATGGAATTTGTCGTGGAAGCGCCACATAGACGTCATTGAACAGAAAGTCCAACGCTGGGTTAACGTGATTCGTCACTTCGCAGGTATGAGATGGGGGCGAGACGAGAAGGATCTCCTCATGCTGCACAATGCCCTGGTTCGTGGCTCAGTGATGTACAGCCTTCCCGTCCTACACGGACTTCCTCAGACATTGATTCAAAGGATTCGAGCCATGCTAGCGCGCAGCCTTCGGGTATGTCTTGGGGTCCCACGAGGCGCTGAAACCCGTCTAGTAGTGGCTGAGGCCAGGGACATCCCCATTGAGGTTCTCCGTACTCGGGAAACTGCACGCCACTATCTGCGTCTACGTGCCCATCATAACCGTCACACTCTGGTTCGCAAGCTTCACGCTAGACGGAACGCGACGGTTCATGCTGCTGTGACATCATTCAGACCTCATATCCCCAAATTCATAGTCGACCAGACGGCACCCAAAGTGCCTCCATGGACGTTGCCACCGCCGTCTGTCACTGTCTCCATCCCCGGTCTCAAGAACAACAAAAAGAACTATCCTGATTTTATTCTTAGGCAACTTACCCTTGACTTCGTCGAGGCTCAATACCGCAACAGTACCGCTGTATACACGGATGGATCGTCGACCAGGGACACTTCATCTTCAGCCTTTGCCATTCCATCACACTCTGTTACACGTGGGTGTCGTCTATCTCACCGTACCTCATCGACATCCGCTGAACTTTATGCTATCTTGTTATTTTTGACATATGCGGAAGACTGTGAACCGCGGCACTGGGTAATTTACACAGACTCCAAAGCAGCTCTCCTGTGCATTAAGAACATGGGCATCCGCGGTTCCCTTGCCTCAGTGGTGATAGACATCCTGTGCGCCCTGAAGTCCCTACAAGATCGCTCCCACTACGTTGCCTTTCAGTGGGTTCCAGGGCATTGCGGAATAACTGGGAACCACGAGGCCGACGCTGCCGCTGCCGCTGCACACCAACAACGACCTTCTATGCCCATTATACTCTCGAGAGGAGACAGAAGATCCCTCCTCAGGCATTTGTCTGATTCCTGGTCTACCCTACAGTGGCAACACGACATTCCAACTATGTCCTCTTTGGGGAATGTAGACCCAACGCTGTCATACCGACTGCCTGCAAAGCTTCCTCGTCCTCTGAAGTCACTCATCCACAGGCTACGTCTGAATGTGGCCTTCACTCCGTCCTATCGATACCAGCTAGGCTGTGAGGATAGCCCTATGTGCAACGAGTGTGGCGTACTTGCCAACGTTGAGCACATACTCCTCAGCTGCCGGACCTATCTCAACGAGAGGCGTGCACTGCAGTCGCAGCTTGCCACCCTTGGCTGCCGCCCCTTCAACTTGTCGACCATCCTCGGCCCTTGGGACACCGCGGCCGACTCCAGGACGGCCTTACGTCACGTGGTTGACTTCTTTGAGGCGACAGGCCTAAAGGACTCACTATGACCCCAGCAGCGCCCTCGGACACTCCCACCACCACGATCACGTCAAGCATCGTCATCGCCACTTCGATCATTCCCGTCATCTCTCATCGTCATCACTGATCATTGTCACCACTCATATTAGACCCCGAGCTATGGGGTAGCGTTCCACTCCTAGAGTGGAAAACCTCCCCACTTCATCATCACAATATATATGTTGTTGTTGTTGTTCGATTACTTTATTTCGAGGTACACCCAAGTTCAGCTAATATAAACTCGAGTACATGAGCAACATAAGTGAAAAATAAAATAAAAATCACATAAAAACGCCAAATCAAATTACATATAAGTGCGGTGAAAGAGAGGGTGTGCAATCGTCCGGCTTCGGCGGTTCTGTGGTGAGCAACTGTCCGGAGAGCAATTGTCCAGTGAGCAACTGTCCGGTGAGCAATTGTCCTGGATCCCCGTTTCCCAACCAAGAACGGGGGGCGTACGCCTTTTTTGTGACAATTATGACCAGCATAAGTGTCACAAAAAAGGCGTACGACTCCCGTTTTCAACAAATCAGGGCAGATAGCGATACCATTCGAGATGATGGTTGGCTTGGAGCTGGCTATGCGGTGAAGTTTGTTTCTGAGAGTGTTGTTCATGCTGACTGACAGCATCCTCGCTGGATGCAGAAAAACAATTTGCCGTCGGGCCCTGATGAGGCGGAGTAGCGGAGCATCTAGCGCTCGCTCTGGCTTCCCCCTACATCGCCCCCCCCTGAGAATGCAGGACATCCAGCTCTCATTTTGGGTAGGGGAAAACTAATTGGCAAAGTCCCGTTACGGTGATTGGCCGACAGCTCATCCAGCACTGACTGTGGATGGGAAGAAACGATGAGCCTTAGATTTTCAGGAGTATACGGAGGCAGAAAATAATGGCAAAGACTCGTTACCGTCAAATGGCTGAGAGCTCATCCAGCGTGAGTTCTGGGTACAAGAGCGATTCTACGGTAAAATCCCGTACGATGACGCTCGACTGCTTATACAGCTCTAATCATCCTATTTTACTATATATAAGGGGACCTCTCGACACCGCAGAGCCCGCCGTACCAGCGTAGCTCATGTTGACTGACAGCACCTTGGCTGGATGCAGAAAAACGAGTTGCCGTCTGGCCCTGAGGAGGCGGAGTAGCGGAGCATCTAGCGCTGGCCCGAGGGCTCATCCTAGAGTGGCACTAGCTGTGGATGAAAAGAAACGATTTGCTGTTGATTTTCAGGAGCGGAAAAATGCGGAAAAAAAGCGGAATGCGGAAAAATTGCAAAGTCATGTTATCGGCGAATGGCCGAGGGCTCATCCAGCACTGGCTGTGGATGGAACGAAACGATTTGCCGTCGATTTTCAGGAGTATACGAAGGCGGAAAAATGGCAAAGACCCGTTACCGACGAATAGCCGAGGGCTCATCGAGAGCGAGTTCTGGGTACAAGAGCGATTTTACGGTAAAATCCCGTACGATGACGCTCGACTCGCCAAAAATATCTCCTAATCGAGCGGCTCGAGTGCTTATGCAGCTCTAATCACCTTATTTTCCTGTATAAGGGGGCCTCTCGAGCCGGCAGAGCCCGCCGTACCAGCGTAGCTCATGCTGATTGACAGCACACTAGATGGATGCAGAAAAACGATTTGCCGTCAGGCACTGAGGAGGTGGAGCGGCGTGCACCTAGCGCTGCCTCTGGGCGCGAGAAAACGAATGGGCAAAGTCCCGTTACCGGCGAATGGCCGAGGGCTCATCCAGCAGTCGCTGTGGATGGAAACAAACGATTTACCGTGGATTTTCAGGAGTATACGAAGGCGGAAATATGGTAAAGTCCCGTTACCGGCGAATGCACGAGGGCTCATCCACCACTGGCTGTGGATGAAAAAAAAAAAAAAAAAAAAAGAAACGATTTTTCGTCGATTTTCAGGCGTACACGAAGGCGAAAATTGACGGCAAATCGTTTCTTTCCATCCACAACCAGTGCTGGATGAGCCCACAGCCATTTGCCGGTAACGGGACTTTACCATTTTTCCGCCTTCGTATGCTCCTGAAAATAGAGGGCAAATCACGTATTTTGTTAGTTGCTTACGCCGGAAATATTCTACACCATGTTCACCAGTCTTCCGAGCATCAGACGCGTCTTGTGCACGCGCTGTTTACCCTGGAGAGCCGGACTATAAAAGGAGCTCACAAATTAATATTACGCAGCGACCATGATGCATGTGCATGTAGTAGCCAGTTGATATGCGCGATTCACCATGACGCAAAAATGCAGGTATTGAAGGCATATTATTAAGGTATATTATTATGAATATTTTTCAATTTTTCTACCTTTATTGGTATTGTGTGTCTTGTGACGATGCAGCATACTCAGCTGTCGTTCAACACTTGAGCGTAAACAGTGCTGTAAATTTTGCAGCATGACCCACTTTCGAAATGACGCATTTGTTCTGTGTGGACCCTAACAAATTTCTGCACTGTGAACCACAATGTGATCTCGAACGAGAACAGAAAGCTTCGCCGAACACGCGTTAACTGCTCATCTCATTGCAGCGTTGAAAGACCCAGTCTCCCAGTTACTCGCATTTTCAATGTTGAAATCCGACCTGCAGTATACGGAAAAGCTTTGACAGCGCATTCTGCTGGAAGCATACCATATCCTACAAAAATAACTAGAGGCAAAGATAAGTCACAAAAATGGACTGCTTTTTCTTTGCCTGAACTCAAGGTAAAAAGAAATAAGAAAAAATAAGACTTCAGGTAACGCGATGGAAATATAATATGGGGGCAATAAATGGGGGCATAAGAATGCCAGTGATGACTCTCTCAGGACATGATATAACGTTTATTGGATGCTCAACCAGGCAGACCCACACACCCGCTCGCCTGCGTCCTTGCCCTTTTATCAGCACACGTGCAACTGGTGGTCGATCAGTCT
The DNA here is from genome assembly GCF_037126465.1 of Ornithodoros turicata. Taxonomy (NCBI): domain Eukaryota; kingdom Metazoa; phylum Arthropoda; class Arachnida; order Ixodida; family Argasidae; genus Ornithodoros; species Ornithodoros turicata. The sequence goes on from NC_088202.1 coordinate 73,956,846, forward strand.
TGTGTTTGAAAGAGTGCCTGTGAAGCAGGGAGTAAGCCGTTTCGGTCTAGACGAACGTTGATTTCGTGCAGTCGTGTATGCCACGGAGCTTGCAATGAAGTTGTTGGTATGTTACGGCGGACGGAAGGCGGTAGTATCCGGCGACAGCATCGCTACCGTCGAAAACGCAATTGGTCCTGCAGCTGTGGCACTAAGTATACCAGAAGAGGAATTAATGCGCAAGCATTTGATGGTGAGTAACAGCTTGCACTTTTTTATTCAAGAGTGCCGAACATGTCGTTTCCTTGACGGAATTTGTTGAAGTGGGTTTGAGTGAACAGACTACCTCTGCTGCCTCTAGCAACTCCAATGTGTTACTCTGTTTTATTTTCTTCTTCTCTTTGCGTTACGCTTTTGTGCATTCAACGACTGCGTCAATTAGTATATGATGGAAACCGTGTCACGGATATATGTGTCACACGGGTTTTTCCTTTGAGCATATATGGCGCCGTTGATAGACGCTGAAAGCTCCAGATCTGCTTCTTGTATTTTGTAAATATTTATCAGACAGCTGAGCTTCGCAGAACGAGAACCATTTTTTTTTTCATGTGGCATGCTTGAAGGTACTCGTAGGCCAATGCAAATGTGTCTTCCAGGCCGCCTGTAAGTACTGGTCACCTCGCCATTGATGTTGTACTGTATAACACTGTTCTATGGCAAAACTTCATGGTGTGTTATGTTCTTAGTTATAGAACCTCTTACGTAATCATCATTGTCCGTTATTGTCCGTTTCTTGTTCTTCCTTTCAGGCCTACGACGGTGACTACACTTACGTGGAAACTGCGCTGTCGGCCCTCGTCAAGGATAAGGACAGAATCTTATTCGAAGACGGCGAGTCAGAAGGCATAGTGTGGGTTGACAGTTTTGCAGAAAACTTTGTGGACGGTAGAGCATGTCTTTCCCCTCATCTGCGGCATTTGGACGCAGTAAACGCAAACCAATTAATAATTAATATACAAACATATTCCAAAAATATCTCCTAATCACATGGCCATAAGTGAGTCTTGGGAAGCATAATTTCCGCCATACGTAGACATCAGTGTCGAGGAGTTCCATACACCACACAATTCTTTTTACAGGGTGCAAGACATTGTGAACCTTGCTGCTGTGCCGAGAACGTCAAAACCTCGTCCAGATGACTACGTGTTCCCACCCGTCCCTGTTGACATTCAGAAGGCAATTGCCAATCACCAACGGGGAACATATTCGAGGCCTGTTCAAGGGGGGGGGGATATAGGTTTATTGCAAAAAAAAAAAAAGGAAGAGGGAAAAGGTTAGCCGGGCTCCAGAAGCCGACTTGCTATTCCCGCTTACAAAAAGGCAAAATAAAAAGAAGAAAAGAAAGAAAACGAGAAGGGCGAAAGAAAAGAGGCGCAGTCACAGGCTCAGCGCGAGCCCTGTGTCAGTAAGGAAACGTACGAGTTCCCTTCCGACGCGCCACTGAATGGGGCGTTGCAGAGGGCCCAATAGCGTTGCCTGCGAGACCTCCCTCAGCCCTAGGGCAGCTAGCCGCTCCATCAGAGTGGCACGGGGAGCGGCGAACAGGCGACAGTGGAGGAGTAGGTGGGAAGTGTTGCCCTCGGTAGAGCAGGCTGCACATGTAGGGGTGTCAAGCGTGCTGAGTTGGAAGAGCCGTGTTGGCGTTCGAGCCACGCTTAACCGCAGACGGTGGATAACAGACGCCTCCCTCCTCGTGATGTTTGGGGGAGGGACGTATTGCATTTTTGGGTCGATGGAGTGCAGAAATGTATTGGGTGAGATGGCACGTTCTATGAAATCTTGGACACAGCGAGAGTGCAAGCGACGTATTTCGAGCAGGCAGGCTGACATTGAAAGCGGGATGCTGAGACTCAAGGCAGCCGTGGTATGGGCACGTTTCGCAGCAATGTCGGCACGGGTATTTCCGGGCAGCCCGACGTGACTGGGCACCCACTGGAGCCGTACGCTGTGGCCGGAAGCCAGGAGCTCGTTGTATCTGGCGATTACAAGCGTGCGGAGATCGCAAATAGCACTGCACCGGTACGACGCCAAGGTCTCCAATGCTGACTTGCTGTCCGTGAAGATGGACCACGAGTCGGCCTGTGAACCGGATATGGCGTTGAGCGCTTCATAGATGGCTGTCAGTTCCGCTTCAGTGGATGAAGTTTCATGCAGCAGCTTGAAAGCCTGCGCAGTGTCGCTGTGAGGCATGTAGAAAGCTGCAGACGACGCGCCGTACACAACCGAGTCATCCGTGAAAATTGCTTTATGCTGACTGTGGACCGAGTTCAAATGGTCAAGAGCAAACTGGCGCGTAGCGAGGACAGGAGTGTCGTTTTTGCGGGACATGTCGAGAATATGCAGGTCCGTCGGGGGCAGCACGAGGGTCCACAAAGGTGGGGCGTATACCAGGCGCGACGGAGGGGGAGGAAGAGACTGTGCCAGTCTGCAAACAGCAGCCCCGAAAGCTGAGTTTTCATACAGTAGGTGAATGTCCCGTAGGTAGTGAGCAGCATGTCATGTGTGGTACCGCGCACAAGAGCGCAGGGTCTCCAGGTCGCGTAGGACGTGGGCTGGCGTCTCCTTCGCCTCAGCCAAGACCAGGAAGGTGTCGGTCGATTTGGGGACACCAAGGCACACTCGAAGCCTTCGCGCCTGGATGTTCAAAAGTTCGCGCTCTGTTGTTGAACTTAGACCGTGCAATACCGGTAAGCTGTAACGCAGGAGCCCTAGGACGAGTGAGGTATGCACCTGGCGAAGGTCAGGGTATGATGGGCCCCAGGACGAACCAGAGATGCGACGGAGGACGTTCACGATGGTAGTCGCCGCGGTAGACAGGGCTTTGACGTGCTTGGACCAAGTCAGCTCCCTGTCAATGGTTATGCCCAGGTATTTGTGATGGCGTACGAAGGCGAGCTGTTGGCCGTCAACGCGGAGGGGGAATTTGCGGAAGGACGAATGCCATGCCGGCGGGTGAATGCCATGGCAACAGTCTTGCTGGATGAGATAGAAAGACCACGGTAGGAGGGTAAGATACGATAGTGTCCAGAGCGCTTTGCAAGCGACGCTGGATTACATCCCGACGGGTGGAGGAGGCCCAGATGCAGAGGTCGTCGGCGTATATTGTGATGTTGACATGTTCACTTAATTGGGCAGGTAAAGCGGCCATGATGACGTTGAACAGCAGTGGGTTCAGCACACTCCCTTGCGGGACACCTCGCAGAACTCTGTAGTGTGCGGTGTCCCCTTCAGAGGTGCGCACAAACAAGGTGCTATCAACGAGGAAGTCCCGAATCCGTGCGAGTGGGCGGCCCCCAATACCAGCCTTTTGGAGCGTCGCAATGACAGTGCTGTGCACCACGCTGTCATATGCTTTTTTTACGTCGAGGAAGACCGCTGGTGTGAGCTTCCCTTCCGATCGCACTTGTTGTACACTAGAGACGATGTCGATGACGTTGTCTCTATCGGCGACCTGCCTTGACGGAAGCCGGCCATGACTTCAGAGGGAAGAAGTTCGAGGCTTCGAAAAACCAGTTCAGGTGAGATTGATTGGACCATCCGCTCGATGACTTTCCCTGCGCAGCTTGTAAGTGCGATTGGCCGAAAAGAGTCGATATTGTGAGGGGACTTGCCAGGTTTAAGGATAGGCACGATCATCGCGGACTTCCAGTGCGGCGGGATGGAGCTGGCCTGCCAACTTTCGTTGAAGAGGCCCAGAAGGAGCTGGCGGCCACAGAGCGGGAGATACCGCACTGCTTTGTAGGTGACTCCGCCAGGACCCGGCGACGTGTGCACAGGCGAGAGCCCTATAGCAGATTCGAGCTCGGTAAGCGAAAATGGGACATCCAATGACGGATCTGCGGAGGACTCAAGGGCTACAGGGATGTCAAGGAAAGACGCGAGAGGAGCGGCAGGTGTCGATGCCAGGCGGGCACAGTACTGCTCTGCAACCTCGACTTCAGAGCACCCAGTGGCAAGCGATAGTGAGCGGAAAGGATGCCTTTGGAAAACGGGAGTGGCGAGCCCTTTGAGCACCGACCAAATTCGAGACATGGGTGTTCTTCGAGATAGTGATGTCGCGAAGCTTCCCCAGCGGTCGCGTGCCAGCTTGCACAGATGCCTATGAATCACCTTCTGTAGTCGCCTCGCTTCACTATTGTCGACTGGGAGATGTGTGCGGCGTGCGCGTCGCTCGGCGCGGCGGCGAATAGCGCGCAGCCTCTCATACTCCGCGTCGACGGACGTGAACTTGGCGGGTATGCGGTGCACCTGGGTCGCAGCGCGTGCCGCATTAGCAACCACGTCTCAGAAGTCAGGGGCATTTTGGGGCATCCAGTCTAAAAGAGAAGATTCGAGCTCGTCCAAGGGTCGTAACCTGGCTCTATTTCGACCTGTGTAACTACACAAGGTTAGTACCAGTAGCAATAGTGTTACAGAGCAGGGGAAACAGGACTCATTTCAGTGGTGGGCACGAGATTTCTTTTATAGGGGGGGGGGCACTGTCTTATGGCGACATAACACTCCATCCAATTATTGACCAAAGGGATTTCAGGTGCGTTCGATGCAAATGTTGTGTAATGTATGTGTTAAATTACTGTCGCTAAGAGTAGTATACTTAGTTTTATTTTCATGCCGTAACAGTCATATATTGACACAGAATGCGTCGTCAGGAACGGTGAAAGCGAAGTACACTGTCTTTTCTCAGTCTATCATGCGTAAAACTCTTCTCTTTTTTTTTTCAGGTTTCCAGACAAGCTCTACGAAACAGTAACCAGGGATCTTGTAAATCGGTTTCCGTGTCTCTCGGACGCAATTGGCTCCGGAAGTGTGAGTTTCTATTCAGGATTTTTTCGCGATTTCTGGTTAGTCGCCAGACAGCAAAAGAGATAGTGCTGGATATACGAGGGGTGTTCAAGTCAAACCGCGACTTTTCATTTTTCGCAAAAGGAAAATGAACTTACAGGCGAGAAATTAGTTTTATTTTTCAACGTAATCTCCACCTGCACTAATCCCCTTGTCCCAGCATTTCACGAGGGCTTGGATGTCATCAGCGTAGAAATCCTTACCAGCGCGTAGCAGCCATGATCGGACCACATTCTTGACCTCATCGTCGCAGCTGAAGTGGTGGCCCCCAAGTGGCCCGAAGATATGGAAATCTCTGGGGGCGAGGTCTGGGCTGTAAAGGGGATGTGACAGCAACTCCTAGCCAAGCTCCTGTAAGGTGCGTGTCGTGAGATGCGCGGTATGCGGGCGTGCATTGTCCTGTAGGAGGAGGACTCCTTTGGTGATGAGGCCTGGCCGCTTTTGCTTCAGCGCCTTATGCACATTACTGAGAACCTGGCAGTAATATGCACTATTGATCGCAATATGCACTATTGATATCGAGACATGTTATCCGTCGGTCCTTGAGGATCAGGCGCTCCACAAGTTGGCTGTTCTCAGTAACTCTGACACTGGACTCTGAGCCGCCCCGGCCGGGATCGTCCTGCACTGATGTACGGCAGTCTCGGAACCGTTTGCACCACTCAAACGCTTTGCTGCGGCTAAGTGTATCGTGGCCGTACTGAGCCTGAAGTCTTCTGTGAATTTCAGATGACTTTACGCCTTCATTCACAAGAAACTTCATGACAATTCGCTGTTCAATGTGCGCTCTCAACTCGTTGTCGGCCATCTTGTCCAGCACGTGCCTTCTGTTTTGCACAAACTTTGGACCACCACGTGGTGAACGCGGAGGCCTGTCGCGCGCGAAAATGACGAAAAAGAAGTAGCGCAAGAACCTGAGGAAGAGCAGAGTTGCCGAGCAGCAGTTCATAGAGACGGAAGCCGGAGTTCGACAAAGGAAAGAAAGGACCGCCGACTTTTCAGCGTTGATCGAGAGGCCGAGGGATAGAAGCCAAGAATTTAGCGCGTCAAGGTAGTGCTGGAGCAAGGCTTGCAGCGCGCGCGGAGACGACGCCGTCGCCAGAAAGGCGATATCATCTGCGTACACGAGGGTCACAATGTCAGGGTGAAGCGGCACGGAGCGTAAGAAGAGATTAAACAAGAGAGGCGAGAGGATATATCCCTGCGGGACGCACCTGCACTGGCGATGCTGAGACGAGGAGTACGAGCCATCCGAGCAAATGAACATGCGGTTTGACCAGGGCTGGGCAAGATGTTTCAAAAAAGTATCTTCGATGCCGATACTCGATACCCTCAAAAATTGTATTTCCGATACCGATACAAGATACAGAACCGAAATTGATTTTCGATACAGATACTCGGTACTGTATCGTCGATACTTCGATACATAACTGAAATCCGGAATATAATACAGCTGGTGTTATGATTAGCGAAGTTTATATTACTGAAATCACAATATAATAAAGCTGGTGTTATGATTCGCGAAGTTTACATCACTGAAATAACAATATAATAAAGCTGGTAATAGGATTAGGGAAGTAAAAACATTTATTCGTTATTTCCAGAGCCTTTAGTGTATTTTTATAGCGCACTTTTTCTCACAGGGCTTGAACGTACCCGACAGCACGGATTTAATGAAGCTGCACTGTCTAAGCATCTAAGTCTTGTTAGAACTTTAGACTGAAGCCATGGGTACGTTGAAACGATCGCATCAATAAGCAGCCTAGCAAAAAACAATTCTTTAAGACAATGTTCTTCGTGCGTACCGGTCTGTGAGCACTTGACTATACATACGAATAAACCTGAAACTTTTTTTCTGCTGCTTTTATCGTTTGGTACTGCAGTACTTGCCCGGTAGCCTCTGACTTTGCCTCTGACTTGATTTTCTTAGTTGTCCGTTGTGAATTGTGGGCTGTAGAACGGGTTACAGTGCTCAAGCTAAGCCGGCGGTTATTCTTTCCGCATGGCAGACGCGGAATCCACACTTCAAGTCAAGTGGACGTGCTCTTGCGCACTGAGGAGGGGGACATCGGGCAGCGCAGTTCCAGAAGCCGTGAGGTTGGTCCTGTGTAAGGCGTTTTCGGCGCTCCCGCCGTAGAAAGAGACGGAAGAGATTCTTCTGGAACCAACTAGAAGCCGCGCGCGCCCACGAGCGCGTCCCAGGGCAGGGCCCAGGGCCTCCTCTCCCGGCGACCTTGACGATGGAGCGCGCGCGCGGACGTAAGCTTCGAACGAATTTATGGTCGACATGTCTACGTCGCTGCGGCCTGGCTTGTACTACCGCCTGAGCGAGCGCCGCCGACCCTAAGTCTCACAACAGCCTCAATATTTGCGTCTTTTTTTTAGTATCGGGTATCGTTAAAATACACGATACACTAAAAATGTATTTTCGATACCGATACTCCGATACTCTCATTTTTGGCACGCGATACCTAATGCCGATACACAAAATGTATCGAAAGATTGTATCGAAGATACATGTATCTGCGATACTGCCCACCATTGGGTTTGACAGAAAGTAGTTAATCCAACGGCCGATGTAAGAGAAAGAGCGAGGGAGTCCAGCGAGGAAAAAAACAAGGACAGCTCGACAGAGTCGAACCCTTCGCGACGTCCAGTGTGACTAAAGCAGTACACTCAGAGAGGAGCCTTGCCTTCGAGAGGTGGTTGTTGATGGCCACGTGGGCTATCCAGATAGAGCTCCGCGGACGAAAGCCGATCTGAACGGCGAAAGCACATCGTGCACCGCCACAAACCGCATGAGGCGATCAGAAAAGACGCGCTCAGCCATTTTCGCGAAGAGAGATGTTAGCGCTATAGGTCGCAGATTGTCCAAGGTGCAGTCTTTCTTGGGATCCTTACGAATGAGCGTAATCCTTGATAGTTTTCATATGGGTGGGATCCAGCACTGACGGAGCGGCGTCTCCACCAGAGAGATCAGCAGGGATGGATAGGTGTTCCACAACATGCGGACAGAAACCCGGTCCGGACACGGCGCCGTGGATGCAGGCAGATTGCGAATGGGCTAGTCGAGCTCATCGAAGCTGACTGGTGCAAACTGAGCGTCATCAAAACTGCCACTTGGAGCACCAAGTAGAGGCAAAGCGTTCGTGAAGCGCACCGCCATACCTTACACACTGCGCTGCAGCAGATTAAGAATGTCAGAGGGGATAGACAGACGGTGAAACGACTCTGCGGAGGATCTGGTTCTCCGGAGAAGGCGGTAGAGGGAGCGCCGGAGAGCAAGCTGCGAAACAGCCGAGCGAAAGGAAGAAAGAAAAGTTTCTTTCGCCACACCAATGGGGGACTTGCTTAAAAGACGAACGGCGGGACCGATACAGAAACCAGTTGCGGGGCGATCGATTACAGTTGTACTGTTTCCAGGCGGCCTTTCTGAGGCGGAGAGCGCGCGTGTAATCGTCATTCCACCAGCGCGGGAAAGTAGAAGCGTTCTCTTTGGAACAGAGAAGGAGGACATCGCAATGGACTTGTCGATGACCGAGAGAAGTTCTATACCGGAAGGCGGTGAGTCCACGGTGAGATCCTCCAGGCAGGCAGCCAAGAACGTGGCGGCCCTCAGGTGGTTGATGAAGATAGAGGAAGAGAAGCTCGGGCCTGAAAGAGCCAGAGGGGTATGGCAGATGAAGTAGAGCGGAATGTGATCACTGCAGTAGCCGTGGTTGAGAGGGGACCAGGAGGAGACTGAGCACTTCCCCGACGACAAGGTTAGGTCTATGGCGGACTTCATGGCTTCCTCTGAAAAATGTGGGCGAGCCAGAATTTGCCACTGAGAAGCTCCTACGTGCGAGCCAGGAGGAGAGACGATTGCCGCGAGAATCGGTACATGCTCCCCAGGGCTGGTGGTGAGAATTAAGGTCACCAGCAACTAGACAGTCACTGGAGCACCGGAGCAGACAATGATCCAGTACGGTCGTTGCTGAAGGCACACATCCTCTGGGCAAGTACACGTTCGAGAGGTATGCAGGCGGACCCTGCGAGGCCGCAATGGAAATAACGAGTATCTCTGCTATGTGACTGTTATAGGTATAAGCTACCCCACAGCGAATCGGTAGAAAGCTTCGAATTAGCGTTAGCAAACCACCACCTCGAGAGGAGCCGGAACAACGATCCAGGCGAAATACACAAAAACAAGGGATAATAAAATTGTCGTTAGGCCGAAGGCCAGGATTCCTGTAGCAGGACAATATCAGGAGAATTGGAGGCAATAAGAAGGTGCAAGTCAACTAGAGACGATAACATGCTACGGCAGTTCCACTGAGTCCATCTCGGAGTCGTCAGCAGAAAGAAGAGATGAAGCATCAGGAAACAGCCTATCCGGCAGCTGCACGCTGGTGCGGGCTACACCGGATGCGCCTTCCTGCGGACGAGGCTCGTCAGCAGCCGGCGCCACCGAAGTCGACTGCAAGGCAGCAGTAGTGATGGCAGTGGTGGGTATGAGAGAGCTGAAGAACTTTTCCAGCGCCTGCGTGACACAAGTCTTGATGAGATCAATGAGCAAGGACTGATTAAGGGCGACTGGGACAGTGCTAGCGGAGCTGGTTGCGGACGCGTAGGATGCGCCGCGCCCAGATACCACGCGTATGACATCCTGCCTCGAGCAATGCCGCTGGTCCATAACAGACAAGAGGCATTGCTCGGACTCTCCAGTCGGGCATGAAGGAGAATCCGCAAAATGTGATTGGTGGCACTGACAGCAGGTGACCGTTGGGGACGTACAGTCGGGTTCACCATGCTCACCTCCACACTTTCGACATCGAGCCTTGGAGCGACAACTACGAACGCCGTGACCGAAGCGATAACAATTGGTACACTGACGCGGGCGCGAAATAAAAGAGAACACGGGAAAGATAAGAGGCCATACTTTGATCTCCACCGGAAGCGTAAAGCCAGCAAATGAGACGATGACTGTGGGCAAGGAAATGCGCTGCCCCCCCCCCCCCCGTCCACTTTAGAACAACGCTGCACGGAGATGGCATGCACAGAGGAGGAGGAGTCCAAAAGGTCTCCAACCGCAAGTGAGGTGTCCACGCCGCGAATGACGCCCTTAACCGAGACAAGATGAGAGGGGATGAACGACTTCACCGCGGAAGACCCGAAGTGGGAGCACGACAGGAAGTCGACAGCAACATGAAGGCTTTCTGTACAGATCAATACGCCGCCCGATGAGTAAGGCTTGACCTCAGGCACATAGCGGTATGATGACGAGATTGCTTCCATTTGCGAGTGCAGAAGCCTAGGGTTTTCCAGTCGGACCCTCGAACCGTCGGTGGGGACCACGGCCACTGGGATAGAGTGGACGCCAGCTGTCTTCAAGATGGTCACATCTGGTTCGGATGCAAAGGTCCGCGATGCTGTCCACGAACCGTCAAGACCGCCCACAAGGGGAGTTGCCATACCGGCAGGAGCCTTCGCTGCTTTCACAGACAACTCCCCGCAAGTCCAAGGGGAGAAGTAGGCACACACAAGAAGAAACGTAGCCGCCCTTTCCGGGAGGCTAAAGAAGAGCTCTTTGCTCGCTTAACTGAGCCCAAGTCCGCTGTCTGTTGGACCACTCGAAGAAGAACAGTCACAACAGGCGAATCAAAGTCTTCACTGTCAGCAGAGTTACTCACAGGCAACGACCCCACTACTTTTGAGGCTTCTTCGTCTGTTTTTTCCACCGCAATTTCGTCACTGTCAAATTTCTTATGTTTTGATCGCGTTATCGTCTGAACGACTCCGTCTCCATAGCTGAGTCCTCTTTCTCTCAGAAGTTCCTCAGAGCGATTTGAGAAAAGATACGGGTACGATTTGCACAGGTTTTGGGAAACTGCCGCTTCTGTGTGCAGCTCGCCAAACGGGCCTTTGATGCAAACCTTCGCTACAGGAAGATATACGTTCTGCTCTACCACTACCTGTTTTATCCCGACACTCTCACCCGTAAAATCCTGACCCTTGACATAAGAGGTGTGCACTATATCCATAGTAGAAGCCGAATCACGTAAGACTCTACATGGCATCCCATTCACCTCCAGGTCGCGCATATGTGGCCTCAAGAACGCGACATCTTCATCCTCATCAAAATACGAAAATACCATTATATGGGCATTTTGCAGCGATATGTCCCATATCATTGCAGTTGTAACAACGAGTTTCTCGCCGCGTTTCATAAGTCTTCACTTTTACGGCCCTGTGAGAGCTTTCCTCATATTCTTCTTTTGAAATTCCCGCATTATTTCGTTCTTTCGATAACTGAGGAACCTCAGCTGTCTTTTCCTCCCTGTCTAATGTCTTCCTTTGACTGTTCTCACGGTGCGCCTCTCTGCGCATTATAAAATCCTGAGCAAGCTCTGCTGCTTTCTCAACGGTTCCAACGTCCGTTCTATCTTGAACCCAAAGTCTTACTCTGTCTGGTATCCCTCGACAGAATTGTTCCGTGCAGAAACCGTTCAGAACTTTCTCTTTGTCGTCATAAGCCCCCCCACCCCACCCCCCGTTCGCACTTTTTAACCACTCTACCATAGTAGCTTTTCACATTATAGGCGTATTCAGAGTAACTTTCTGCAGCTTTAATTGCTAACTTCCGAAATTTCAGTCGAAAAGCCTCTGTTGACAACCTATACTTTCTCAGAAGGGACTCCTTTACTTTTCTGTAATCCTCTGGGTCCTCCTTGGTATTCTTCTTCTGGTATTCGCCGGTAACGGGACTGATTCAGGAGCGTACGAATGTGGAAAAATTGCAAGTCATGTTACCGGCGAATGGCAGAGGGCTCATCCAGCGCGAGTTCTGCGTACAAGAGCGATTTTACGGTAAAACCCCGTACTATGATGCTCGAGTGCTTACACAGCTCTAATCATTTTATTTTACTATACATAAGGGGACTTCTCGAGCCCGCAGAGCCCGCCGTACCAGCGTAGCTCATGCTGACTGAGAGCCATAGCTGGTCGTCCTCATTCATGAGGACCCTCATGAAGACGCCTCACCCTCACCTCACGACGATTAGGTGAGGGTGAGTGAGGCCAGACCACGCTCAATGTTCCTCACGAGGACACTCACGAGGCATTGTCCCTCATGAGGCCCACCGTGAGGGCCCTCATGAGGCCAGTCGTCGTGAGGCCATCAATACGTGAGGGTACAACGTATTTCGTGAAGAGCCTCACGGATGAGGCCATGAAGCCTTTCGTGAGGGAACTCACGGATGCGGCCATCAGGAGAGAGAGATAATACCTGTTTATTTACAAACATTGGAACTGAGTGACACCCTTGAGGGGTCTGCCGCTCCATTTCTTGAAAGCGTTTCAATAACGCATGAATAAAATATACACACAGAACAGAAAACACATGCGACGACACACGCATACACACAATAAATATATACATGACATGGGATGTGAGGTACATCCCGGTGCTGTTGTGATTTAATTTTCATAAGGGTTAGTAACGGGTGATAATACGGGAGTCTTTTAAATAGTTGCAGAATGCTGTTAATGCGGTCGTCTGATGCGATTCATTTTGCCAGGCTCCAATGATCTTCACGAAAGAGAGAGGTCGATCATCCAGCTTAGCGAGCGTGCTCTCAAGCCTTGATCGTTCTGTAGAGTACTTTTGGCACTGCATTATTATGTGTAGTGTGTCTTCAGTGGTGCCACACGTAGGGCAGTCAGTGGAGGCCGATGGTCTGTAGCGATTCACAACACTGTTGGTTAGTAGCACACGCAGGCGAGTTCGGTGGAGGGCTGTCTGTAAGCTCCGTGGTACGTTCCGTGGAGGCGTAAAGGCTAGGTCTGGGTCTATGAAGGTTAAGTAGTCTGATGAACGAAGATAGGATTTCCACAGTTTGACTGATTTTTCCTAAGTAGTTTGAGTGAGGAGACATTTCGCATCCTCTGGTGTGAACGGTATGGACGACACAGTTGCTTGGCTGTGAGCCATTCTTGCTGTGGCGTCCGCAGTTTCGTTTCCTGGTATGCCACAATGGGAGGGAACCCACTGGAGCGTAACTGTTTTTCCACTATTAACTATATCTTGATGGGCAACATAAATTTTGTAGACTAGGGAGTTGTTCATGTCCGGGAATTGTAGCGATTGGATTGCAGGTTTCGAGTCTGTGCAGGTTATCCAGATGGGGTTGTCTGTTGTGCTGATATGTTTGATGCCTTGTATATAGCGTAGAGCTCTGCGTTTGTTGAGGAGGTCCTGTGTGAGAGCCTATAGCCTTCTGTGAAAGACGCACAGTGTATGGCACTAGAGGATCCTGTGTCGGTACATGACCCGTCCGTAAACATCTTCTCAGCCTCTGAGTAAAGGTCGTGAAGATAGGCGATCGTTGACATCTTCAGAACAACTGCCGGTGTGTCCATTTTCTTTTTGATCCCAGGGATATCTAGAGCTGTTGGGACAGGTTGAAGTGTCCAAGGAGGAAAGGGTCGGTGGAAGTCCTTCATTAGATGTCTGGGGAGATTCTGAGCAAGGTCGTGAAAGCATGTGTGTAATGTTGAACGGTTTCGCTGTTGAAGCTTGGATACTAGAGGATGAGAACTATGTCTGGTGATCAGTCGAATGATGTGTCTTTGAGACTCCTGGTCGCGGAGAACTTTTATTGGAGGTTCCCTAGCTTCTGCAAGGACCAGATTTGTTCGCGTCAGTCTTGGTAGCCCAAGTATGGTGCGCTGACTTTGAGCGATGATAGACTGAAGCTTCTTCTCTTGAAAGGGCGAGAGACCATGTATGACAGGGAGGCTGTATGACAAGGTTTATCTGATTAGGGAACGGTGAAGAGTGCGAAGAGCTGTGGTGTTTCCTGATCGGTATCCTCCCAGTGCTCGTATGATATTAAGATATGGTTTGGTCCGGATACGTATGCGCTCTATTTCGTCTGTCCAGGTTAGATTTCTATTAAGTTGTATGCCGAGGAACTTGTGTTTTGTTACACGCTTGACTGGCTTCCCTTGACGTGTTAATTCAAACTTTGGTAGTCGTTTAGCAGTGAATGGCAGGTACACTGTTTTATCCGGAGATACATCCATCGCTCTCTCTTCAAGGAAGAGCTCAATCGATGTCAGGGCGTACTGGAGCTTGCTCTTCAGGTGTCTTGCCTGTATACCACTTGCCCAGAAGCAGATATCGTCTGCATATACCGTGCACTGTACTGTAGACGGCAGTACTTTGATAATCTGAGCCATCAGGACGTTAAAGAGAGTGGGGCTGAGAACTCCACCTTGAGGAACCCCCTGAGATGTCTGGTGGCGGTGAGAATCTCCCTTATTCGTTCTCATGAAGATTGTTCTCCCGGTCAGGTAGTGCTCAATCCATCGGATACTTTTGCCATCGACTCCCAGCTCCAGTAGGGCTGCGAGTATGTGCGCGTGGCTGGCTGTGTCGAAGGCCCTTCGAATATCTAGGAAAACTGCTATTACAATAAGCTTATTGGCTTTTGCTTGTTGAACGTATGTGACTAAGTCTATCACGCAATCCATTGTGCACCGCGCTCGACGAAATCCAGCAAGTTGTTCTGGTAAGCTTTTGTTTTCTTCAAGGTACCATTTGAGTCGGTTATTAATGATGCGCTCCATGGTTTTTAGTAAACAGCTGCTGAGACATATGGGGCGATATGATTCTGTCAGACCTTGCTGCTTCAGTGGCTTGAGGATGGGGATGACTGTTGCCTCGTTCCACTGTGGTGGAATAATGGAAGTCTCTCAGCTGGTGTTAAATATTTGCAAAAGTACTTTTGTGGCCTTGGGGCCCAGATTTGCTATACACTGATAGGTGATGCCGTCTGGTCCAGGGGATGTTTTCTTTTTCAGTGATTGTCTAATTGCAGTTTGAAGTTCTTGGAGTGTAAAGGGACAATCTAAGTCTTGATTTGCTTGTCCTGCTTCAATCCGTAGTTTTATCAGTGCCATCCTCTGTGAATGTTGATGAAGTATACTTGTATAATTTTTTGATTTGGCTGTAATGTCGGCGAGGAACCTGTCTGCAACCTCCACGTCTGATAAATTGTTGAGTATAGCAATTGATTTGAAGGGGTTCGTTTGAAGAGGTATTGAGCGCAGGCTCTTGACGACCTGCCACATGCGGGTAATGGGTG
This sequence comes from Ornithodoros turicata, assembly GCF_037126465.1. NCBI lineage: Eukaryota > Metazoa > Arthropoda > Arachnida > Ixodida > Argasidae > Ornithodoros > Ornithodoros turicata. The sequence continues at coordinate 73,971,857 of NC_088202.1, forward strand.
TCGAAACTGTGAGGCTGGAGCACATTTCTTTCCAATGGATGTTTGCGAGGCGTTTGAGATGCTTCTTGACGCGGGTCTGGGTAGCACACGCTTCTCTCCAGTGTTCGATGTCTCCTGTTCGCCGATATTTCCGTTCTGCGCGTCTTCTTATTGCTCGGAGCTTTTCAAATTGTGTATCAATTTTTGAGTATTTCATGGGGATAACTGTGGCCTTGGAGGTAGCTTTTAGATTTTCCTTGATGGTTTCTGTAAAATCAGAAGCGGTTGTCTCAGTCTTCAACGTCGATGTGTTCATCTTCCTGAAGGCCTGCCAGTTATATAGCATGGTGGTGCGTCGCAGTGTAGAGCGATGCACCTTAATATGGCTAATTAGGATCGGGATATGATCACTACCTCGATGTTCCAGGTCAGTTGACCAGGTCAGATCATTTGCTAGATCCCGTGAGCATATGGAAAGATCCAAGACACTGGAGTATGAGGTGCCTCGACGGTAAGTCGGTGACCCATCGTTTAATATGCACATGTCGTACTCTGATGTTATGGCGTCAATAATTCTACCTCTCTGACTGGTTTTTGATCCTCCCCACAGTGGCGAGTGAGCATTAAAGTCTCCGCAGAGCAGATACGGTTCTGTGAGGCGGCTAAGAAGAATGTCTATACAAGACTTGTCTACCGTAGCTTTGGGATGTATGTAGATGCTCACAATTGTGAAGGTATTTCCCATTAGTGTGATTTTACAGGCAACATAATGAATTCTATTTGTTGAGTTAGAAGTAATCAGTACTTGAGGGTACCGAATGGCCAGTATTGCTTTTGATGATGCCGGTGCCGAGAGGTGGATTTGATACTGTGATAGGCGGCAAGATGGGCCTACATCGGCTTCAGAAAGTGCTAATATTGGAATAGGTTGTCTGTAGAGAAAGTTTCTTATGTCACCAATTTTGTCTTTGAGGCCGTTACAATTCCACTGCAGGATACTTGTTTTGGTGTAGATGCTACTCATTCCGCAGTCTTCTAAGAATTTGCATTAGCTGTGCCTCAAATGAGAGCATCTGTTTGACTTCTGGTAGGTTTTGAGCGTTGGGGATTGCTGCTACGACTGCCTTGAGCGCTGCCATGAGGAATGGAATGATCGATAGGACTAGTGATGCCTCTGATTGCTCTTGTGAGGCGAACGGTGGTGGCGGTGGTGGTGGTGTTTTGGGGGGCGGCCTTCGTGGAAGTGGAGGTGGAACTTCCTTTGGGGCATGGCCGGGCTGTGCGTCCAGTGTGAGTTGAGATGACTTTGTGGTCCTCTTCTTGGGGAAATGTTGGGGGAGTGGTGGATAGTCCTTGTAGTATGTGTGAGGCGCTGGTGCTGACTTTGGCACTGAGACAGATGACTTTGGCACTGAGACAGATGGCACTGAGATAGATGACACTGCTCGCGGTGCTTCAAGTTGATCTTTGAACACGGGAACTGTATCCCTCCTTTTCCAGTGGTCTTCTTCGCATGCTCCAGCCCTGACTGCTTGAACCGCTACGCGACGTTTAGGGTGGTGGTGGTGGTGGTGATGTTGAAAGGGTGATGTTGACGTTTAGGGCAGCCCCCATATGTGGCAGCGTGCGGCCCATTGCAGTTGGCGCATTTTCTTTCTCTTCGATTGGTGCATGTCTTGTGCACATGGGGCCCGGAGCAAATTTTGCACCTTTGTGATCCCCGGCAGTTCTTTGCTAGGTGACCATATCGAAAGCACTTGAAGCATTATGTGGGACTGAAGAATTCCGACACTTGGTAAGTGTCGAACCCCAGTGTAACTGAGTCTGGCATTTGCATATCGGACCTGAACGTTATGATAACGTTCTGTGTATTCCTTGCAACGGAGGATCCATCCTCATTAACCTTGAAAAGCCGTTGCCTATGTACTTCAACGGCCCCCGCATCCCTCAGGAACTCTAGAAGTTGTTCATCTGTGTACGGTGTGCGAACTCCGGTTATCTTCCCGATGTTCTGTGATGATGTGAATGATGATACTGTGATAATAAGCGAGCCATCTGTCGCAATCCTATGAGTCTTTATCTTTTCTTGGGCTGCCATCATGACCTCTTTCGCTATGGAGTTGGGGTTTACACGGATGAAAGAGTCGTCTGAGCGGACTGGTCTTAATATTACAGGGATTCCTGGCTTCCTGGATTTCTTATAGATTACTGTTGTGAATGGCTCATCAGCGTCCATTTCTGTACGTTCACCGGAGTTCGCATTGTTCGGATTCCCGACACTGATGATTGTACTAGTGGTAGAGTGGTCCGAGTCGTATTCTTCATACTGATCAACCCGCGCTCGCTTTGCGGCTGTTTGCTTGCATAAAAGCTTCTGACGAGTACCTTAAGTCACTGTTTCTTTTGGCATTGAGACTGACATTTCTGTTGTCACTGCTTGCAATGTAGCCATTAGCCTGTCTGGCTAACCATTCGGTTCGTGGGGTAAAGCAGCAGTCGAATCGTCTCGTCGTCGTCGTTTTTTTGAGGCCATCAGGACTTTCGTGAGGGGCCTCAGGGATGAGGTGATGGGTTCGGGCTGCTCTTTGCTGGTGCCAAACACTAACGTTAAACTTCACTGTGATAGTAGCAACTGTTACCAAATTTCTCCAGCACAGCACGGAACCCTATAAACAGTTTAATGCCGTGCATCCCTAGTAAAAATCTGTCTGAAAGGCCTTTCAGGATTTTCCGAGAGGCCTGACGGACCTTTCAGGTTTCCGTGAGAGGTCTGAGGGGACCTCTTCCGCCGCTGTAAGAGGTCTGAGAGACCTTTCAATCTTCCGTGAGAGGTCTCTAGAAGACCCTTCAGGGCTCCGTGAGAGGTCCAAAGTCGCCTCTTAGGCTGTCGTGAGAGGTCTGAGAGAACCTTCAAGGTCCCATAAGAGGTTTGAGGTGACCTCTTAGGCTGCCGAGACAGGTATGGCATGGCCTTTCAGGCCTGACAGCGCGTATAGCGCTGTCCTCGTCACACGGGCAGCCTTAACCGAGATTATGCCTAACCGCGATTACAAGAATTAACCGCGGTTAGGAACGAAGACAGTTCGCTGCTGTCACACGCGCAGTTCACGATTCGGTCGCCAATGAAAAGGAAAACGACGAGGAAGCGGGTTCCGCGTGGTGTTTTTGCTTTTCGCCACTCAGCAATGGTGAACTCCGCTCATCGTCGAAGTATGAAAACAGTAGTTACTGATACTTTTTGTTTAGATTATCAATCTTAACCCCACCTGCTTTGCGGTGTATGGGCCTTCGCCGGTCGGTAATGTTGCATTCAGTTGATCTGCCATCGCGGCGCAAATGGGCACGTTGCGCCTATTCGAACGCAAGACTGTCAGATTATCCTCCCAAATGCGTAACAGGGCTTGCGTTGTTGCGTCAGACCAAATGATACGCTTTTGAGAGGACGTTTCTTCACAAAGTACACTTGACACAACGGGAACGGGCGCCGGCATTCTCGGTTAGCTGCCCTTAACCAAGGTTGCCGAGCTCGGTTACCACAAACCGCAGTTCGCGCGCTAACGGCGGTTACGCCAGACGTGTGACAATCGCGAACCGCGGTTTCCTTAACCGCGGTTAAGACTGCCCGTGTGACAAGGGTATAAGTCGTCGCGCGTCTAAGGAACCCCCTACACAGGACATTTTCTCGAGTGTACACGGCTGGAAATTACAATGACCATATTAGCAGAACTGAGAAAAAACATGTCAGCATGTTCGCATCACATTTTTTCCCGTCCAGCCAAGAAACCCATGCAGCGTCTTTGTGTATTTACATTGCCTCAATTGGCAGTTACATGCAGATTTTAACCTTTCTGAACAAAAAGTGACAACGAAATTACCAAGAAGCATTATCTGCTAGTAATAGTGGGACCCACAGGGTGCGATGTAATTCTTCTTCTTGGCCGTTGCCGACTACCGACAGTACCGACTACCGACGTGCTTGGCCAACTACCGACACAGTAGTTCAATGCCAACGTCTCATGTGAACTCGGCGGAAAGTTCTTCTGAGGCTCATGTGCCTCCTGGTGACTTGAATACACGTCAGGCCATGAGGGTATTCAGAGCGAGGGCTCGTGAGGATGAGGGGTCGTGAGGCCATGAGGGTTCTCATGAGGTGAAGGTACGTGAGGCCATGAGGGCCCTCATGAGGTGGGGGCACGTGAGGATGAGGACTCATGAGGCCATGTGGATCCTCATTAGGCGAAAGTACGTGAGGCGCCGTGAAGACATGAGGGCCCTCATGAGGTGAAGATACGTGAGGCCATGCAGGTTGTGAATAGCCTCATGAGGTGAAGGCATGTGAGGATGAGGATGGTGAGGCCTCTCGGGATACCGATGCCCTGAGGTGAGGTTTGCGAGGGCAAAATTTAAAATGGAATGTGAGGGTGAAGGCGACTGAGGTTTAGTTGCTGGTGAGGAAAATTTGGTGAGGGTAAGTGAGGCCAATAAAGTCTATGCTTTGTGAGGTGAGGATGAGCGAGGCCGCAGGAAAATGCCCACCTATGCTGAGAGCACACTCTCTGGATGCAGAAAAACGATTTGCTGGATGAGCCCACGGCTATTCACCGGTAACGGGACTTTGTCAATTCGTTTTCTCGTGCCCATAAGCAAGCGCTAGAAGTCCCGCCGCTCCGCCTCCTCAGAGCCAGACGGCAAGTCGTTTTTCTGTATACGGCTTGGGTGCTGTCAGTCATCATGAGCTACGCTGGTACGGCGGGCTCCGCGGGCTCGAGAGGTCCCCTTATATATTGTAAAATAAGACGATTAGAGCTGTATAAGCACTCGAGCGTCATCGTACGGGATTTTACCGTAAAATTGTTCTTGTACCGAGATCTCGCCATGAAAGTAAAGAGGAGAAAGAGAGAGAGAGAAAGAGGATGCAGGAACCAGCATGATGTCTTCCACACCCCCACACCACCCATACGAGCCAGCGCTATGCTGCGCACGCGCCGCTTGCTCAGCGGATGCATGCTGTCAAAATGTTCCGCACTGTTTTTCCTGTGCGACAGCAGATGGCGACACAGAGTGGCATTGTTCACTGGGCTTTCAGTCCGTATGTGTACTCATATTTCATGTTTTTTTTTCTTTTTATAAAACCGAAAAGTGGTAGACATATAAATTTGGTGTCTATCGATTCCTGAAATATTTCGAGAAAAATTAATTGAGAATTTGTTTTCGCAAGGGCTGTAGAAGTTTAATAAAAACCTGTTCGAAGAGGGAGGAAAAAAAAGTGTATTTTTTCACATTCGTGACGTCGCCGTAAAATACATACGACATGTTTCAGAACTGTTTCTACGTTATTTAATTAATATCGTGTTCCTCTTTATAGTGAAGCCACCCGCCTTAAAATCTGCGTGGTGGTTACCGAGAAAAAGCATAAATCATGTTCCATAGGAAGTACATTGGGACGGAGAGCTGGTATGCCCTCTTAAAGAAATTGCCGTATTTTCAGCAGAGTCGCATCTTCGCTTATTTTTTCTCCTATCATTTTCTTTAGCCTCTCAACGAGACTTTTTTAGTTTGTAGTACCCATTCGTATCTCAACGTTAAAAATAGTTTTGTCTCTTTAGTCCTAGTGATGCAGCCCAGAAAAAATGCGAAATTTTGCCTCTCGAAGCACCGTCTTTAGGGTACATCAGTGATTTGTCCATAACCCCCTACACTCCCCAAATGTTCAGTGACACCCCTAACTTTTTCACCAGTGTACCCCCTGCAGGGAGTGTCCTTGCGATATCAGCTTTAGAAACATGTCGGTAATGATATGTTAACCTGTAATGACGTAACTATAAGAATGACCCCCTCCTACAATTTTTTCCAACGCCTCTCCGTCCTTGGGATTCTGGATAAAGCACTGGGATACATGTTGCGAGTGGTCAGAACATTTGCGACCCTCAGATAAGTAGACAAACACGTCTTCCTTGCCGCGCCACGAAAACAGTTGTGGTCGAGCCATAATAGACATCTCCCTGTTTGTAAACAAGTGACGTCATAGTGTTCGACAGCGCCACCAATTTGGCAGAGTTGAATTACGCTCCAAGCTAGGCGCGAACAAGGTCGCGCACGAAAGCCACGGTCTTGAAGGGATTACGATGGTCCCTGAAAGGGACGCGACCTTCGGTCCTACCTTTCTTTCAATATGAGGCAGGGAACAAGGCCCATTCGTGGAACGTACAGTCACTATACCAGTCCTCCCTTTCCGATTTGGTTCGGTTTCACTCTGTCTACCACGTCATGATGACGTTTCTCGGGTAGAGGTCTATTTTGGCGGCGCCATGCGTAAACTGCAGGGATGGTCAGAGGTTATCCCCGGAACAGACACTTACGGAACACTATTTTGCTATGGTAGCTAAAACCTTTGTTTTTGGTGGTTATCTCCACGTAATAGATTCGTAGGAATTTTTATAACAAAATCTAAGAGGGTCGAGCGTGACCTGCGGGACGTTTGGCATGGAATGACCCTGCTGTGCTGGCTAATCCCCCTTGATGGGTCAAGGCCACGACCTACTAGATTATAGCGACCATGTCATATAGGCGCTCCTACCCAGCGCACCATTTGGAAGGTAGCGGTGGCGCTACTCATCGGCCCGGTGATAGGTTCCTCAATTTCTGCAATACTTCGTACTCCAGCTTACCTTAGTGCAGTATTTTTGCACAAAAGGTGGATGTCCCACGGGAGATGCTTCTTTCTGAAGTTGATTATCATCATCATTCTACGCGTCTTCATAGGAGTAATAGGAGCTGTCGCCTGCTACGGTAGTCGTACGTCCGCTTCTGCGCGTTCGTATTTCAAATTTCCATTGTCCAATCATGATGTAGATTTCGCTGGCATATGAGCAGCGCCCCTAGCGGATTGTGTGAACGGGCTCCTGAGTCCTCATAGGGATGCCGATTGTGACATGGTCGTTATAATATAGTAGGTCGTGGTCAAGGCCAGGCAGTGCGTGGAAGAAGGCGATGCAGACCTGCCTCATATCTACCGTATCTGCGAGATATCTTCTTTCCCGCACTAGACTGCCAATTCTCGCTACGACTCCCTGACTTTACACCGCCATATGAAAGTGAATTTCTAGCTGTTGTTTTGGCTCTTAGGAGAGTTCCTTCTTCTTTTGGAAAGGTTCTGATTCTGTCGGACTCCTTATCTGTTATTTCTGCAATGACGTCTACCACCAGTGTGTTCTTGTCTCTTTTTCTATCTCTTGCTCCGCCACATATATCTGACATAGTTTCTTACGTGTGCTTAACGAAATGGCTGACCGCTTGGCGAAAATGTCTTTGTCAGGCGAGATTCTCGGTGTTTTGCCGATCATTGCGGAATTTGTGCGTTCCAGATACAAGCGGTTTCTTGCCCTCTCGAGTACTCTCACCTCCCGCCTCGGATGTGAACATCTCGCTCTTAAAGGGAGACTCCGCACCAGAAACATGTTGAGGTAACAGTGCGACATCAATCCGTACCGTACGATATTTCAGTGAATACAATCTCTCATCCCCAAGTGACACATTAGAAAAGGAATATTTTCCTTTGAGTGATTAGGCGCTCATCCACGGAAAAGCAGTCCAGCAACACTGGGCTTCACCTCACCGGTATTCCTCGTGTACGGCTTTCTGTAGGTTTTGCTTTTATCGCTGGCGAATATTTTAGAACGAAATCGATGAAGCAGATGACTGCACATCCATGTGGCACGAAGAAGTTACAAAGCGCGTGACCGAAAAACAGCCGGTGGCCCACCACTGATCTACTGATCTCTATGTATAAAGGCTGGATCGCGCATGGGAGAGGGGCTCGTGGGGGAGAGGCGTGCCTTCGGGCCGCCATGTTGGTGGGCCCTAAAGTGCTGTGTGTGCCCATAGAAAACAATGGGAGGCAACGGAGATTGTGAGTATTTATTGCGCTGCAAGCATTGGTCGTTGTTTGTCATCACACAATTTTGTAAGGTGCCAGTATACTGATGTATCCTAACAGTGTTTCACAGGTGTCCTGCCGTTCGATTCTTAATTATGTTATGTTTTGCATTCCGAAACTAGACCGTCACTGCAGTGCAGCGCTGGGGATTGTACTACAGCACGTTTCCCAGCCAATATTTGAATAAGAAACGACTTGAGGTTAACAACAACCATGTATATAATATCCCGAACAGCGTTCTGGACAAAAATTGTTCCATAAAGAACGGTCCGGGAAAAGATATACTCGCATGGCAGAAAGAGATCGTTCTGTAGAATCACAGCCGTTGTTTTAGCCGTGTATGCGTTTAGTATCATTTATATCAAGCATCGCCTTAGAAAGAGCCTTTTAGTAAACGACAGCGGTGCTTTGCCTCGCAAATATGGACACACCGAAGCAGCCCAAATAATTACTTCACGCAATTAGATCACACTCGTTAGGACAGTTAATCTGATTGCGTATTTTCAAAGTCAAAACTGCACGCTATTTCTTGCATTTTTCTAAAGATATAAATTAAAAAGTTGTGCATATACTCACACATACTATACAAGATATTTGATTGTGGATTAAATGCTAAAATTTATCGATTCACATTCAGGAGAAGTGGTGACTACCACACATCAGTAAGAGTTTAATTAAAATTTGAACAGGTGTTGCGATTTATGATCAGTGTTGTAGAATGTGTAATTTCACAATACGCAAGCTTTAATTCGCTCACTTTGACGAGCACTCTTTCATGACGTCAAGGAAGTTAATCGAATGGATTGATATTTTCTGTATACACTATAACATAATGCGAATTCTTTATGTCGTGGATATTAAAAGTTACAAATATTTTCCGAACGAAATTTACTTAAAACTCGAAGCTCGAACTCGACTTCTTTACTTAAACCTTAATTTACTTAAAACTCGAAGGTAGTGATGTAAGCTTAATCAATTAAGTTACTTAGAAAGTGGTAACACCTCCTTGAGACACAGGACTTATCTCTTTTTGAAGTACAGCCCTTCTATGTTTGTTTGCTTCTTCCTTTATTTGTTCTGATTATTTGCAGGCGCGGTTGTGCCAAACTGAATGTCCTTCTCCAGCACTCACATGCTTTTGTTGAATACAACTGCAGCGTGAGAAAAGCTGCTTGGGGACGGGGTCCTGCTATCCAGTGCTGACTTTGTCATGCTTGTTATGTGGAGCATGTTCCAAAAAATGCAGCTCCACGTATGGTCTTCAAATTGCAACAGGACTATTTGGAGCTTGAAACAGTTGTGATTTTGTCATTTTGGCCCTCGTGTACCCAGTCTGTGAAACGCAAACAAAAAAGTCTAACACGATATGCTTTTGTAATGAAGATCACTGATGATGAGTAAAGAGAATATACGAGTTCAAGTTTATTCAGTATTTTATATCATACATTATATTATTCAACATTTTATGTCAAGTTTATACAACATCAAGTTTATTCAAGTTCAAGATTTATTTCTTGCACTTATGCGTTTCAGGATACAATGAACGTGCAGGGAGGTCGCAAAAGACTACATTTATTGTTTTGTGACCTTGCTACAATGGCAATATATATTTTAGGAATGACAATGGTCAGGTACGCTCTCTCAATTTTAGGTTCGAATGAGCAATGAATAGCAACTTTCCTCCTGATATTTTCTCATATATGCTAAATTTTAAATTTAATGTGATCAAATATGTGATAATATAATAATAATATATAAGAATATAATATGTGATAAATGAATGTGATCAACAGTAGATGTAAACAACATGAGTAGCCAGAGAAGTGCATTCTCAATAAATAATTTTCTTCTTATAGCGTATATGTGCATGCCTATTAACTGAAACAATTATCACAGTTCCCTGACAAGTTTTAATATCTGAGAGTGTACTGTAGAGGCTGCTTAGATCTACAACAGTTCATACAAGGTACTATATACTGTGAATGCCTTTAAAAATCCCATGTGACACATATGCCTTTACTTTCTGGAGGTGCTGTGGTAGTCAAAGTTTGTGGGCATTACGCAGGTTCTGCACCCATTTCTTGAGTATGTCGAGGCAGCTGTGAAGTAACCTGCATTGATGATGATTATTCAAATTTTTATGGCGCATCGACAACAAAGGAAATAATACATCAGAACATTGGTTTGGGTGCAACCAGTTAAAAATGAATATGTTGTTTAATAAATGCATTGGACAAATGTTAAAACATCAGTTTAAAACATGGTTTACAATCCCTGTATCCTTCTAAAAATTAAAAAGATTAAAAACTATTCTCAAAAGAATATGGGGAACTCTTCTAAAAAGAATTATAATCTCCAATTATTATATTGCTGGGTGAAGGAGCCTAAAGTCTAAGGTGTGTTTCTGATGTGAACATGTAAGAAAATATGCAAAACTGATAGAGGCTATCCACAGTGCGTGCACTGAGGTTGTTCCTTCCTGTAAAGTAGAAACCAGTGGATGAGGAAAGTGATACTTACCTGTACACCCAGCCGTATCACACTGCACAGATTATTCACTGGGTAGCCCTCATGACGAAACCTGTATTGAGAGACCACTCTTGCCTTAAAAACTGCTACAAATAGCACGACACGCTACAAATTATTACTATCGTAACAAGCTGACGATACAGCTCAGACACAAAGGCGTTATTCAAGTCGCGCCACACCACCGTTGCGTAGGATTCTTTGTCACAAATCAAACCAAGGCACAAAACAATACCAATACATGAAAAAAGGTGACAATCTTGGTCTCATTATGACGTAATACCGAACTTGTGCGCGAAGGTAATTCAAAGAAATGAATGTGGCACTTGCTTCCGCAGAGAACACCGTGTACCATGCAAGCAATGCATGCAAAAAAGCGCTCGAGTGCTTGCACATATATTGATGACAACACTACCTGTGTAGTGTAACATGTTCTTTCAAGCATATTATGTACTCAAACTGTATTTGCCGCAGGGTAAAATGCAAGTGTGCTCGATTGAACGTCGGAAGAGCGATCAAGCAACCTGCATCCAGTGCTCGTTTTGGGCAAAAAAACACTTCATAATGGGCAACTAAATATACAGAATGGACGCCTATTTATTCCTTGATGAAGAGTGACTCACCTGTATAAATTTAGGCCCTGTAACCTTGCCAGTACGGTTGGTACGACCGTAATTGCAAGAAGTTGCCATGATCGCTGCGGCGACTGTTGTGGGTACAGTAAGATGGCGGCCGGTTTCTTCACGCTCGCGCTCCCTATCCGCGATCCAGCCTTTTACAATCGAGATCAGTGTGGCCCACATGCGACTACCGGTGACGTCACGCATGGTAAAGGAGGCTGGAGAGGGAACCTTCAGGAAGTTTCGGTTTTGTTTTGAGCTTCCCAGCTTTTTTGGTAACTAACGAGTCCCCGACTGCCAAACCAACTTTATTTCTCATTTCGGAAGAACGTATCGAAGTAATTTACACGTCCATTATAATAGTTTCGGATTATCCCGGCTGCTGCACCTCCCGCGAGCATGAAGTTTGTCTAACACGCGCTAGATGTCTAGCTGTACTTTTAAATCTCTCCACCACTCATCCCCAGCGTGCGTAGACTGCGGTCAGGGTGAAAGCGTAGAGCACTTCTTACTCCAGTGTCCCCGTTATGACCGCCTTCGTCATACCTGCCTCTATCCTGGATGGGAGCTACTGTGTCGTTACCGGCAATATTATCATTTGGAGCGACCAATAGGAGGTGGTGTAGCTATATTACCGCTGGCATTCTATATTTTATAGAACAATCACTCCGTCTTTAGATTTGTCCAAAGAGCGAAAGTGTGTTTGTGTGTCTTCGTAAGCTTAGAACACTAATGTTTTGTGTATTACGACCCCTGGCCAACCTTCCTTCGCGAACCAAGGCCATAGGACAAGGAGCAAGAAGAAGAAGAAGAACGCGAAGCAACAACAACAGCCATACCTCTTCGTTACTGGTTATAAAGAGGAAGAAGAACCCTGAATTACCTGAATCTGGCCACCCTGGAACCCTGGCCAATCGCCCTGTGTGGCTAGTGGCCACTGTATGTAGTGGTGGAAGAAGAAGAAGAATCTCCTTTGTGGCTACTGGCCATTCTCCGTGGGTCGAAGCAGAAGAGGGATGTAAAACTACGATCAAACACACAAAGACATAACATCTACAATGATTCTACATGTGACTTATGCAAAATAACTGGACATGGGTGATGGCACTTTTTGGGTGGTGGTGGTGGTGGTGTGATGTTCTAAGGAAGAGGAGTGAGGTCTGCCTGCTCAGACAAGGCGGGAAACTTTTTGGACAATAGTTGTTGTTGTTGTTGCTCCTCGAGCGGAATGGCAATAGTTGCCATAGAACCTCCATCACTTCAACTATCACATTCTCCACCCAGATTGTAATCGTCATGTCATAGTATAGGTAGTCAACCTCAAAGCCCTGGCCGATCTCCCTTGTTGCAAATGGCCATTCTCCGTGGCCAACTGGCCAATGGCCAACTATTGCCAGGTTGTGGTCACTGTGCTTAGTGGTGGAAGAAGAAGGAGGTCGTGGTCTCGCCAGTCTCTGACTACTGACTACTACACAATGACTCTACTACACTGTCTACATGCACGATGCTTGCCCTTGTGCCATGGAGCCAAAACAAGCGAACTTAGCACCTACACCACTTCAACCATTACATTCTCCACCAACCTTCACATTCTCCACCCAAATTGTCGCCGTCAAGTCGTAGTACAGGGTGTGTGCAGAAAAACATGACCCGCATTTTTACATGTAACTCGTTGTCTACTTAGCCGAGGAACTTCCGGTGGCGCACGACGGCGTATTTATGCGTGCGAAAGCTAAAAAAAAAATCCTGGAAGCCATACTCAGTGTAAAAAAATAAACAGAGCGCGAAAACATGGGCTTCCATGCATTAGAATAGGGCGGTCATGACAGTGCATGGTAGTGTATTTCGGTCTCATGAGAGTTATGTGCAGGCACCGCTAGGGGTACTGCCGATGAGCATCCATGTGGGACATCGTTTCGATTTATGCACCGATAGCTCCCCTAGCGGAACTTGAACACAACTCTCCTACGTGTACCGTGTTGCCCTTTCACATACACCCTGTTGTCCACCATGTTGCCCTATTCTGATGCACGGAAGCCGAAGTTTTCGTTGTTCCGTTTATTTTTTAAGCTGGGTATGGCTTCCACAATTTTTCTACAGATTTCGCACGCATAAATGCGCCATCGTGCGCCACCGGAAGTTCGTTAGTTAGGTAGGCAACAAGCTATGTGCCTAAATGCGGGTCACGTTTTTCTGCACACACCCTGTACAGTTGGACATCCTCATAGCCCTGGCCGATCTCCCTTGGGGCTAATGGCCATTCTCCGTGGGACGAAGAAGAAAAAGAAGAAGTAGTCTCGCTAGCGGCAACTGCCCTCCTGGCTGAAGAAGTACTGCCACTAAGACGAAACTATTGAACACTTTTTTCTCCACTGTTCGCGCTACTCATCCCAACGCGCCATGTTCCTAGCCGTCCCGCTCCGTGCCCACGATGTTCCACTGTCGGCATCTTCCATTCTGTCTTTTGGTAGATTGTCAGGTCGTCATTCCATTCCCCCGCTCATCTTTTATTCAGTCATTTCATTCATCTCATCCTCTCATCGCTTCACGTAACCGTAACCCTCATGTCACGATCCGTGGCCAATTGCCCCGTGCTATGCGCCTCTGCGGAGAAAGACGAAGAAGAAGAAGAAGAAGAAGTAGTAGTCTCGCCGCCTCAGAGGACGCCCTTGCACAGAATGACTCCCTTTTCAGCAGTTTCCAGGCTTCTCAGGAAGAAATACCTCACCTACTCGATGGCCGCCTGCATTACCATAGGGTTTCTGCCTTTCATCCATTTCAGACACAAGGCGGGAACATTTTCGAACGATAGGCTACAAAAAGGAATGGCACAACGCAGTGCCTGCGATGTCTTTTCAAGCTTCTCTGCGTCCCACGTTCCAATGCAAGCACGGGACAATTTCAAGACTGACGGCACCATTGGCTACAATGTTCTGGGTCAACAATATGTTGGCAATCAAAAGGATTATTGGGAATCGCCTATAGAGGCTACTGAAAGTGCTGAGCCATGCCCTGTGGACGTTCCGTACCTGAGTAAGTACTGCCTCATAACGTCGTTAGGTGCCGTAATAGCAATATTTGGATACCTAGTTGATGAAATGCATCATCAAAGTTTATTTAAAGGGGTTGCGACAGGTCATCCCAGGTTATCCGGATAGACATAAAAGAAGATTCTTTGCACCGATGTGACGACTACTACTATTGACAACTATGGATATCCGAATCTTTCTATAGTTTTACAGTTTTGTGAGATTAAATATCCCTTCTATTTATAAGCATTATATACTTACGGACTTGTTGCTAGTTACATGGCTGCTTCGAAGTCCCATAACTATCGCTTCCTTGATGTACAGAGACTAAAAATACTAAAACTTTCTTATGCTATACGTAAACCAACCCTTCTTCGAAATACCTTTCTGCAGAACAAATTATGGTCTGCCAAGCATTGCTTATTGATTGCCAGTCGAGAGATCAAATAACCCTTCTATAGTAAATCATAGGAACAAGGAACTTGGATAAACGTTATTGTTAATATTTTTCAGTTTTTTTTCTGCTGTCTTATTTTGTTTGCTTACTATTTATTATAGGGTCAATTTTTTCCCACGTATTTGTCAATGTGATACATTTTCTCTACCAGATGATTGTTAGTGTACCACAGCTCTGGGGGCTTAATCGCTTCCATCGCTCGAGAGCTAACGAGGGGCGGGACTCTCGCTAACACGAACACGTGACACGTTTCGCGTGACGCGCCTTTTTTCGTAAACGTGACAAAGGCGTAATCTCTCGCTCGTGTACCCAAGCAGCACAATGTACTGAAAGTCGAGTGCAATAGGGGTGGACGGGTAGGTGGAAGACCTTGAACAGACCCGTGAAACTAAAGAACATTGATAAGACACACACCGGCCACCCCCATTGCACTCGACTTTCAGTACATTGTGCTGCTTGGGTAACGACCAACGGTGTCGTCTGCCTAACGACATGTGTGTGTTCACGTGCTCATAAGCTTCATCGCCTACATGACTCATGATCTAACGAAGCGCGAGGCACTCGGGAACTCGAGCACGTGGTGTATGACGCGTTCTTTTCGTTAACGTGGCAGGGGCGTAATCTCTCGGTCCACTAACGATCGAACGAGATCGTTTGCCTTACGAGTGGGTCTACCCACTCGTTAAACATCTTCGTTTGGAGATTTCCAGAAACAGATTTTCTACAGAAACGAACATGTATTGCTCCACGACTGTATACAAAACGACATCCTTTCCCTTATGGTATTCACACCAGTGGTTACATGAGGGCTGTGAGATATTCTCGAGAAGATGCTGATCAAGACGAGAAAGAAGTGACAACGACAAGCCATAGACAAACCATGCGAGCTATCCAAACAAAATTAAACAACCCTATTGGCCGAAAAGATTGCAGCCTCGTTGGCAGCTGTAGTGCGTTCAGGGCGGTGACATCACAACACGTAGGGGCTCGTAACGAGCACGGTAGCCCCAACGAAGAAGCTAAACGAGGAGCAGAGATTGTGACCACAGCAAAGCGTCGATAAGCTTCCTCGTTTCGTTATTCCTGGCGACTCGCTGTCGTTGAAGCTGCCAAAGAAAGATGGCGGAAGGATTCTTCGCTTGTGCGATCACACAAGTGGCTAACCGTGTCCCATGGACGCGATGGCATCAGGATGCCTTTCAACTGAACGAGACAGATTTTGTGAAATTGTTCCGTCCGCCAGAAAAAAAACGCTGTTAAAAACTGAATTAAAAAAAGTTCACTAACGTTCTGTTCAAGCTCACTAGAAAAACTTTTTATTGCACTGCGAATTTATTTTAAGTCTACTGTTTATGAAGCCTGACAGTAAGGCCGCGCGTTGTACTTCCACGCTTGAAGGAAAAATTTAGATAAAGGTAGTCAAATAAGTGTTTTCCCTGAGGAGAAAGGGCAGCCTCCTCCTCTTTCTTCTGATACTTCTGATATCACTACGGCTTCCCTTTCTTGCCTCGGACTCCCATGTGCCCTATAGAACTGAGCACACACTACTTATCGTGTCATACTTAAGACCATTCTCACCCGACACCATCGTCAGAGCAGGAATATGATTTACAATTTTTGCGTATTGCTCGACGATTATATTTACAGGGACATACTTTTTGTTCATTATTTTTACACGACTAGCGAGCCATATATTGAGACGGGAAGAAAAAGATGATGATGAACCAGCATGGGAACGAACATTGGAACGGAACGAGCATGTATGAGAGCACGAGAATGCGAGCCATCGGAACAAATAAAACAGTCCTATTGGTCGGAGAAAATGCAGCCTCGCTGGCAGCCCACGCTTCGCTCAGGGCGGTGACATCACAACACGTGAGCGCTCGTAACGTGCACAATAGCCACAAAGAAGCTTCACGAGGAGCACAGATTGTGACCACAGCAAAACATCGATAAAGTTGCTCGTTTCGCTAGCCTGAACGACTTGTTCAGCTGTCTCGTGCCGTTAAGTTGAACGTGCGAAGCGATTAAGCCCCCTGGTTTTGTGCACTTTGTGTACAGTTCCTTTTTTACTATATCTTTCATCTTTATCGTTGATTACTATATCTTGTTTGCACTCACTGCCATTTTTTTGGGCCCGGGACCTCGTCAAGCTGCTCCGAGTAGGTTTTCGTCCCATGGACCCACACTGTACGTCATGTACAGTAAAAAAGAAAAAGAAAAAAAAAAGAACAAACTAAATTAAAAACGGTAGTCATGTGTGTCTATCCTTGGAGGCCAGAGGAGGTTTGAGTACTGCGTCAGTCCTATTTGTGCGAGAAAAGCGTGTGCCTCGCAGTATTGATGGTATTGTAAGCATAACGAATTAATTGTCAGAATGATCTGGCTTTGTTGCGTTATTAATGTCATTTTCTCTTTGGTGAAGTTGGAGTTTTACCAATCTTGTGGGACGTACCGCCGACAAAGTTGGAACTCATATTCTCGGACGTCCAGCCTGGTGGCCGCTGGATGCCCAAGCACTGCCGAGCACGGCACCGTGTTGCTGTTGTGGTGCCTTACCGAAACAGAAGCCACCACCTACCAGTCTTCCTGCATCACATGCATCAGTTGCTTCGCAAGCAACATCTTGACTATGGCATCTATATCGTAGAACAGGTACGCGTCTGTATGCTCACTTTGTACCCGCATCGAAGCGATGCAGGATTTCGCTTCGTTTTCGTTCGTTTCACAAGCCATAAACACTCATCAACCACGTGTTGATATGTGGTCATGCATCAGGGAGTACCCCCAAAGGCAGGACCGCGAACTCCGGGGTACGTCACTGTCATTGTCCTTGCAGAAGTGTTGGGGTGGCCACGCTCGTTGTCCGTACAGACACAGAGGGACTCGCGACTACAATTTCACGACACGCTCTCATAGACAGTACCGAAGGATTTAATAAGATGGAAGCGTTCAAATCGAACATCTCAGCCATTTCGAAGGAACGAGGTCATTATCGTGGTCTACTAGATCGCGCTACTGGGTCCCAGACACCCGAGAGTAAAGATCCATGTTACGAATACATGGCCTGTTCGTTGATGCACACACTCTTTAACTGTGCAGCTAGGTAACGGCGTCTTCAATAGGGCCAAGCTCCTTAACATCGGTTTCGAGCAGGCATTGCAACTGTACCCCTACGATTGCTTCATATTCCACGACATCGACCTCATCGCCGAGACAGACTACAATCTCTACACTTGTCCAGATTTTCCCAGACATATGTCACCGTGCGTCGACAAAACAAATTACAGGTACGCTTCGTTGCCTAACTGCATAAATAAAAGGGTCTGTAACGTAGTAACGGCGTGTGAAACATATCCGCAGATCAATGGCAAGAGGAATGACATTAGTCCAGAGACATGTACTGCCGTCACCATCTCAGAAAATATTTTAGTTGCAACTTAGTTTCCGCCTTTAGGTGCATTGTTCAGCTTGTGAGAAAGTCACTTGAAACTCTGGCACCTGCACCACAACTCATTATTTGTCACCGTGCCACGACGTATCTTGATTAGAACTGACACAGGCGAAGGCGTACCACAAGCGCTAAGTAGCGCGAGGAGCCTCCTCGCGCTACTTTGCCAAGTGCTTTGCCAAGAGATGATTCTCAGAAATTTCAATGGTGTTGCCACGTTAGCGATGTTGTCGCTCTGACTAGCGACTTTTTGTAGTATACCGGGATTGCTGGGATTATACAGGATGTTTTTTTCATCCTGTATATTTTTTATTGAAAAAGCTGTGAGAGCAGCACTGACGTCATTTTTGGAGGGCTACGCACTGAAAACAAGAGGGCCAAAGAAAAATGCATAAAAGATGACGTCGTTCTGCAAAATGGTGATTGTTGTGACGAAAGCTACCGTCATACAGCGTTGATTAAATTGCTGAACAGATTTCATCAGTCATTAGTTGAAGAGGCGGCGAAAATTTTGGCAGAGTTTCGCGTCTAGTTTGAATTTAGCGACTGAATTCGGCAACTTCAGATCGAGATAAAGTGGCAACACTGGCAGTTCATTTGGGCAGCTGGGCTCCCAACAGGGGGTGTCTTTACATGCTTCTGACGAAATATTGCGCAATCTCACAATACTTTTAGGAGGTGTCCTGCAGACTTTGGGGAGTGTTAGGGAGTGTAGAGAGGTCTGGATAATTCACTGGTACCGTATCATACCATGTCATATCATGTCTTTGTAGTTCAGTCTTGTTCCTTGGCTTGCACTGTTCTGATCAGTAGCAGCTATTTTGTCTTGATCAATCTTTAGTCCTTCTGCAGCTACTTCGTGATCAAGAAACTTGACCGAGTCACTGTCGAAGACACACTTGTCCCTGTTGGGCTTTGCTCCAGCTTCTTTCAATGCTTCTAAGACTTTTTGTGTGTAATCATTCTTTCAGCTTGTTTCTGCATACAGCAGGATGTTATCCATGGAATTGACTGTGTTTGGCATGCCTTCTATTATTCTGCAAACCACTTGTTGGAAAACTTCTGGCGCTGTTGCACTGCCAAATTGATACTCTCTTGAAGTATATAGTATATCTACCCCAGGTCGTGCTGAAGGCCGTGCGGCAGTGAGGGACACGTTGAACGTTTCGCCTTCTTTCTGCTTAACTTCTGTTTCGTTAAACTTCTATATCTTTCGTATAGGCGTGATTTACTTTTGGCGTGAAGTGTTCCTTGAACCTTTGTTCTACTGTTTTAAGATTTCCAGTTTCTTCTTGTCTTCTTCAGTCCGGGGAAGCGTCCTGAACATGTTTTGCGAATCTGGGTAAATAACCGTCATGAAGCAGTTAGCAACTTGGATTTCTGGGGGTTTCCTGTGCAGTTGGATAGCAGTGGCATATGACTCATAACCCTGTAACCTGTCGTCCCATGTGTTTTGATACTGCGACGACACATCGAGAGACTTAGGAGTTTTCAAATCTCCCTCAGTCCCGAGATTCACGCTAGCGTATCTTCTTGCCTGCCTTTTCCGGCGTCCTCTTCGGCGTTTCTTCGTAATCCTTTGTTGTAACATTGTTTCTTCTCAAAGTCTTCTTGTTTTAAGCCCGTGTCTGACACCATGTCAGAAAGGATGTTTATTGATTACTAAGGCATGTCAGAGTTACACCGGAGGATCTGGCTTCGGCTGGACTCTCTTTCGCTTGGAGATGTCGATGGCAATAGGTACGCCTGCTATACTGACAGATGACATTATCATTCTGTAGACTTTCCTATGACACATTATTTGGCGGTGTATCAGCAGTCCGAAGAGAGCACTTCGTGAAAGTCAACGGCTTCTCCAACATCTACTGGGGTTGGGGAGGAGAAGACGATGACTTGTCATCTCGGTAAGATATATTCCGAAAAGAGAATATTTTCCTTGTTCTTTGACTTATCTGATAAGCAGTATCGCTTCACACGTAGTCGTCCGTGCCACCACATTTATAAATTCAGGTGGTGTGTTCTTTACGCAGGCTCAGATACAGCAAGTTAGAACTGCACCGCTACAACTGCACCATAGGCAGATATAGAGCGCTTGTGCACGACCAGGACGACCCAAGTTCCTCGAGGTCAGTAGGCCTAACACCACGATGGGTTTGTCCCCCGTGACCACAGATTTTGCATTTCGAACAGATTCACCATGCTTCAGAAGTGGGATATCCGCCAGCATAAAGACGGTCTGAACAGTCTCAAGTACAAAGTAGTCGACATCATATTCAGGAAACTCTACACGTTGTTTCGTGTCGACCTATTGCACAGGCCTCCAGTATTTTGAGACCGCCTCATGAAACCTTGCCTGGAAGACGATGTTTCATAAAAGAACCTGGTTCAGCATATTTGTCTTACTCCGTGTGAGGCTATAACATTCCATGAACGTATGAATTGCACCGTTGAATTAATATGAAGAAATTTGTCTCGGTTGCTTTCATTGTGTGAGTACACGACAGTGTGTTCTTGGCTGTAAAATCCCACCGGAGTTCCGTGCTCGACCTGCCCTGAGGCCCACTGCAGCCCAGAAAACACCGAGCGAACAGGGTTAAAGGAACTGTAAAGTGAATGGTAAACTGCTTGTAACTCGAACGCTTCAGGTACGTTATAGCTGTATAGCGTTGAATCGTTATATGTCTTTTAGCAATGGAATTCTAGATTGCTTCGCCAAAGAAATGTTGCGGAGCCACTCAACCGCTGCAAGTCACCCACGCAGGGCCGTCGGAAGGTGAGGGACAAAGTGGACGACCGTCCCCTTGAGCTCTGGCTGTGGCGTCTCGCCCTCCCTTTCATACATAGAGACCGGACGGCCTGATATTCTCTATAAAGCACCTTTTAACAGGATTTCCATGTTCATCCGCACGAATTTTGATTATTCCAGGTGACGTTTTTAAGTAAGAAAAACTTGTTACAGGGCGTGGATTTATTTTCTAGTAGCATATATATCACTACCCAATCCACAATCCAATCCATCGAAGCACAATCCATACTTAAATATGGCTATATCCGGTTCACATCGTGAGATATAAAGACTGGTCATTGCCTGCCCTAAGTGAGTAAGGTGAAGCTGTTTTTCATAGCAGCGTATTTCAGGTAATTTTGCACTGCGCGCAGTTTAATATTTATTATATTCATTATTTTTGTATATGGGACGTTCTATATGTTACCAACCTTCTAGCTTCAGCTCTAATTCACCCCTGTGACGAGGAATTTCCGAAGCCCCTGCACCCATAACGACATCACTCGTTGACCTGGCCGCCATTGGTGAGTAGCTAGGGTCCCTCGCGCCGCCAAGGTATCCCCTGCGACTCTCCGTTTTCCGCCAAGCCGTATCCAGTATTTGGCTCTCTGAGCAATCATGGTGCTCTTACAACTCAACAGGCAACACCAACTGTTTTACTCCATTTTGCAATCATTTACCTTTGCCTTTTAGAGACAATGCCTCCTGCCCTGCTTTGTCATTGACCAAAACTTGAGAGGCGGTGAAGTAGTTTGTCTGCGAAGATCCCCCATAACTTGCTGTTGCTGGCCTCAAACGTCCTGTGACTGACAACGTTAAACGTCCACACATAGATCAGTGCCCTTTCGAACTATATCTCTCAGTTATTTGCGCGTTCTAGCGAGTTTCCAAGGGGACGGCCGTTGATGGGGGAACAGCCTTCCTTACAGCTCCAGAGTGAAAGAATTTACAGTATGCTAAATATGACACTCATAGTCTCAAAGAAAGAATCGAGGGAGGTGCACTGGACACACACCAGCGGCATGGCCGTGCGGGTAGGGCGGCCCATGCTGGTGGTAGCCAAGATCGTGCTGAAGACTGGGATGTGGTGGGTTCGAGTCCTACCACCGACTGTGCTGTCTGAGATTTTCCTTGGGTTTTTCGAAGACTTTCCAGACGAATGTCAGCACAGTTCCCTCTGCACAGCACTAGCCGCCCTGTCCCTCTGGACATATACGGCAACATCATGCTCCCACCAGCGCAGCTGAGCGCGGAGCCGTGTCTGCTCCCAGTGCAATGGGATTGAACTGACTGTGTTCATTGAAGATCAAATGAAGTTCCCCGTTCGTTGGTTCGGGTGATGTTCTGAAGTGCGGAGTGAGCTACCAAGAGGGCGTTTGACAAACGTAGTCGCTGACAACAATCAGTTTTAATTTATTACGTACTAAGCAATATGTTACAGCAGAGCCCTGTACTCTGCAAGGTGGGTATAGAAACAAGTCTCCTCCACGACTTTTACTCTTTACATCTCCCTTTGCTTTTTGTCTGACCTGCGGCTTCGTTGCATTCCTGGCTTTCCAGAGCCCTTACACACACAAAAAAAAAAAAAAAGATCACAGCAAGTAGCACAACTGCGGTTTGTTTCCAGCATCCACAGCAAAGCAATTTGCCAAGGGTACTACTTCTGAAAATTGAATATGCATTGCCTTCGATATTCACTGTTCTGTTGCACACTTTATGACTCCTCCATCGGCTGCTGTTGTAGTGAGGCCTTTCCCCTATTAAAGTCTCAACTCAACGTATGCAACTCAATGTCAGTCCTGGCTTTTTTGTATGTTCCTCCGTACGATGTACAGCTTCTTTAAAGCAATTTTCGTCAGTCATGGCTAGTTCAGCTATGGAAGAAGTACTTTTCTTGCGCACGAGCAGTTCCTTTTCAACATGCTTTACAAAGTGCATCATATCCTTCTCACAACAATCACCGTGATTCAACGTCTGTGCCTGAAGGATTTAACGTTTACTATTGCAAATCGACCAACTATAACATTCGGCATGTTTCTATACGTTGGTTGAACGTTCGTGATATGCACCAAAGGATTGATGCCAAAGTGCATGAGATTTGAGATGAAAATTAGCAGTCTCCTTGCTGATGCAGCGAGACGTAATGAGACAGCACTCGTTGAACTGCTATGAACATACGGAGGTAATTTCAAATAGCGCGCAATGGTTTGCAGACATATGGGTCAGATATAGGAGCAGAACCGCAATGAGTTGGGATGTAAGGCTAAATAGCACTGGGGTTTGGCGTGAAGAAATACGATCCAGTGACCCGAATTAAAGGACAAGTTGCTTGTTTATATTTTTGATTGTTTCATTCTGCGTTGTGTTCGGGTTTAACATATGCATAGTAATGGCTTATGAGCGCTGAAATACGTATTTCCGAGAACCATCGCCTGAAGCATTCACATGAAACCTGTGGGGCTGACGACAGGCCTAACTGGATTTACTGTAACGCGTAGACAACGGCCACCAACATGGGAAGTCGGAGTATGACCGTTTGTTCATGTCGAGTCGGGAGGCCCACGCCACGACGAAGCAAGACGTCGCCCTCCCGACTTGGCAGTCCAGCTTGCAAGATGTAACGTAGCATTCCAATGCCCGCAGCTGCAGCATCGCGATAACCTCTCTCTGCAAACATTCCAGGTGCTATACTTACTAGGCACTGCTAGCCACCAGCGGGTTCCCAAGCGGTGACCACTTGGCTCATACCAAGACAACCCATACATTTTTCTTGTTGTCGGTAATGATGGTTTAGTCAATGCGGCAAATACTCCTCACATCGCTCAACTGTCACGTTTTTTGTACTGCATACTCCTTGAAGAGACGATTTGCGCTTTTGGTTCTCTTCGCCGTACCAACTTCGGACTATATTACCTAAGTCCAAAAATTTGAACACTGGTCCAAAAATTTGGAATTGTGTTTTGTGGAAAATTAAATTACAACAGTACAATTCGAAAGCGTTTGAAGGAGCTACTTCTGTCTGAGCTATAGCGCTGTATACCTCAAATGCCCTAGCGGGCGTTACATGAAGGTGGGATATCAACATAGTTGAGTTAAAAAAAAAACGGAGCATGGCAATGGAACACTGTACTGTATAAAAGTGAGTAGTCTTAACATGGACAATCAACTGAACACACCGTACATAATAGGTTGTACAATGTAAAATAAGAGAACATGATACAGATAAGTAAGGTTAGGAACACTCAAGCTAAACCAAAACAATCGGGCAATTTCCTGTTTAAATATGGTGTGGTCAGTAAGGGTGACTACCGACTGTGGAAGGCTCTTCCATTCCCGGATGGCTAATGAAAAAAAAGTTTTTTAAATTTAAAAAGTTAAATTAAATTTAAATTTAAAATTTAAAAGAATTTTAAAATTGTGGTCTAGGCGAGGTGAAACGTAGGATACCGGTACGAGAAAATTAGGTCTTAAGATACAGTAATACAGTGGAAACAGTAGAGGTCCAAGTACCGAGCCCAAAGGTACACCAGACAGCATGGTCAGAAAAGAGGAAAGGCAGTCGTTTGCTAAAGGTGGCTTGTGAACGCCTACAGAGGTAAGCGTTTATCCAGGCTAAGATCTGTACGCATATTGCTATCAAGACTAGCTAACACAATAACAGTTTGTACTCTACTGCGTAGAACACTAACGAGACACTAATCATTTGAGTAGGTCAACGGCCAAAACCCGAGCTGCGGCTCATCACAATGCTCTCCGCAGGGGTTCATTGGCACGCTTCTCCAGGAGTTCTTTTCGTGATGCCTTTGTCATTTCTGGTTTGATTTAGCTGTTCTATTTCAGGACAAAGCTCATACAAGGCTCGATGCCGTTATGTGCACATTTAAATAAAACAAATGTATGTAAAACAAATGTATACTTGTTTGAACTCGTCCCAGTCGAAGTGACATAAGGAAGTGCTCCGAAGCAAAAACACAAAGCTCACAATTAACAGTTTATTGAAGCACATTAGAAAATCAATGGAAGGTACTACAGAAGTTATCGGAACTGCACAATGAGAACACTTTGATGAATGGTCCACTTTGATGAATGGAACACTTTGATGGACAACGAGCCGCGTGACGTGCTGCATTCTTCAGCTGGCAATCAGCTGTTTCTCAGCTGACCGCGGCAGTCGCACATTAAACACTGCTGCAACAGGAACCCAAGGTCTAATGTTGGTATTCTTTAGACTTCCAGCTGTCACAGTGGCGATGAGATGACTACGTTGGACGCAGCAGCAGAAGGGCAGTTCCAAGGAAGAGAATCGGCTACGCATCGATTTCATGGACCGGGGACCTTCGACCCTACAAAGGAAGACTGGAAGCTATATAAGATAAGGTTTCAAGATTCATTGGATGTAGCCAGAATTGCGACGGATACCGACAAGAGGAACTTGTTCATAACGTCGCTAGGACCTGACACTTTCAAGCTACTGTACTCGCTGGTTCAGCCGAGGGACGTCACGGAAGTCTCGTTTGTGGACCTCATCAAAAAAACTAGATGAATTCTACGCGCCGAAACGCTTTAAAGAGTTCGAAAGAGCAAGGCTTTTCTCAGCAAAGCAGGCGGAAACGGAATCGGTGGCACAATTTTTGACGAGGTTACGTGCAATTATCTCGAACTGTGAGTACGAGTCTGAGACAGACATTCGAGCTTCGTCGTTGTTAACGGCATTTATCGTCGGTCTACGGGACCAGAGACTCAGGGCAAGGTTAGTTCTTGAGAAGGATCTTACCATAGATGCTGCCCTGAAGCTGTCGGAAAGCATACTTTCTGCTGAACAGGAGTCGCGACTGCTGGAAGAAGGAACCGCATCGAGCAGTTCATCCGTTGCTAAAGTGCAAGATAAAAGCAAGGACTCTAAACCAGTTAGGTGTTTTCGATGTGGTAACTTCAATCACGCTGAAAGCGCGTGTCGATTTCGTCAGGAAGAGTGTCGTTTGTGCAAGAAGAAAGGCCATATCGCTAAAATGTGCAAGAACAACCCCAGGATGAAAAAAGGGAAAATCAAAGCTGTCACGGATATATTTCTCGCGGAAGAGAGAGACGGCAGGTTTGTGCTTTGCCCGATTTTAGGACAGGACGTTCAACTGCAAGTTGATACCGGATCTAGACATACACTTCTAAATCACCAGTCATGGATAAAGCTTGGGAAGCCGAAGCTTAGTCCACCTTCGTATAACTTGCAAGGTTTCAACAAAAATCCAATTGCTCTCAAGGGTCAAGGGCAGGTAGAAGTTGCATACCAAAATCGAACCCATCACCTGGAGATTGTGGTTACTGAGTCTCTCCACAGAAATCTTCTTGGCAGAGAATGGATTGAGAAGTTGGGAGTTGATCTTAACAAGCTGTTTGTGGGAGCTCTGAATACCGTACCCTCTTCTCTGACTAATACCTTAGAGACTCTTAGGGAATTGTTCAAGAAAGGCTTGGGCAGATGCCAAAAGGTCAAAGTGCACGTTCAACTCAAAGATGGCGCGTCCCCGAAGTTTTTCAAACCAAGGCCCATTCCGTTCGCATTAAGTTCCTTGGTTGAAAACGACTTGGAGAGACAGTGCAAAAATGGAGTTCTGACACCGGTAGATTATTCAGATTGGGCGACACCAATTGTAGTTGTACCTAAACCTAACGGCGCAGTGCGCGTTTGTGGCGATTTTAGTGTAGCGATAAACCCCCAACTGGATATCACACAGTATCCGCTCCCTAGACCAGAAGAACTTTTCGCTAAGCTCAATGGAGGCCAAAAGTTCTCAAAACTCGATCTTTCGGAAGCCTACCTACAAATGGAGCTAGACGAAGAAGCGAAGAAGCTACTAGTCATCAATACACATAAGGGCTTATTTCAGTTTAACCGAATGCCTTTCGGGATCGCTTCGGCACCGGCAACCTTTCAACGCACCATGGAGCAAGTCACAACAGGGATAGATCATGTAGCCTGCTATCTAGACGACATTATTGCGCCGGGCTGCGATGATGACGAACATAAAAAACATCTCGAAGCTGCGTTCAAAAGGCTCAAGGAATATGGTTTTGTATTGAAAGAGTAAAAGTGTGCCTTCCTGAAAGATAAAGTGGAGTACCTTGGACAGGTTGTGTCAGCAAAAGGCTTCTTCCCTTCTCCGAAGAAAGTTTCTGTAGTGTTGAACATGCCTGAGCCAACGAATGTATCCGAATTGCGAGCGTTTCTTGGCATGGTCCAACACTACAGCAAGTTTATACCAGGATTGGCAGACTTGTCAGCACCGCTAAATAAGTTACTTCGTAAGAACACGCCTTGGTGCTGGTCTGAGGACTGCGTAGACGCGTTCGACGGCCTCAAACAGAAACTAACGTCTATCGACGCTCTAACCCATTTTGACCCGCGCAAACCAATCTATTTGGCAGCAGACGCCTCTTCAGAAGGAGTTGGCGCGGTTATTTATCATAAGATCGACGGAAAGGAGCGGCCGATAGACCATGCCTCGAAGACATTATCATCAGCCGAGAGGAATTATGCTCAAATAGAGAAGGAAGCGTTAGCCATGATTTTTGGACTGAAAAAGTTCCATCAGTATCTCTGGGGACGACGGTTTACGCTATATACGGGTCATAAACCTCTCACCACAATTTTCGGTCCAAAGAAAGGCGTACCAGTCACTGCAGCTAATAGATTGCAACGGTGGGCATTGATTATGATTGGCTATACATACGACATACAGTATAAGCCAACTCATCAGATGGGAAACGCCGACGGGTTGTCGAGACTTGCACAGGGGCCGGATGATGATTTCGACCGTGCAATAGCGACTGACAACATAGCAAACGTGGAAGATGTTAACATTCTTTCGACAGAAGCGATTTCGATGCTTCCTGTAACGGCGTCTTCTATCGCAGAAGAGACGGCAAAGGACCCGGTGCTTGCCCAACTCTCCCATCACTTACTAGAAGGTCGTTCTGCTGGGGAAGACAAGCCGGAACTTCCTGCTTACTTACACCGTGAAAGTGAGCTGTCGATTTCTCACGGCTGCATTTTACTGGGAATGCGTACGGTCATTCCACTGAAGTACCGCAAGAGTATCTTGGATGTGCTGCACGAAGGGCATCTAGGACTCACCAAAATGAAGATGCTCGCTAGATCGTATGTTTGGTGGCCTGAATTGGACAACGACATCGCAGCCAAAGTCAAAAGTTGCGAATCTTGTGCCTCAGCCGCAGATGACATTCAACCAGTTCCCCTACACCGTTGGGAACGTCCATCAAGGGCGTCGTCTTGGAACGCATAGGTAATGTTATATACGACGTGGACGTGGAGGGTAAGAAGCGCCGCCGTGTTCACGCTGATCACTTGAAGAGAAGAATCTCTGCGGACGATGTGCCAAATGCTGATGTCGAGAGCACAACCTGTCCAACTGGTCGATTAGATCTCCCAGTGGGTCTTGCCTTCAGCTCTCGGCACCCAACTGAGGTACTTCCTCACGATGACCTCCCTGCGTCGTCGTCCGTGGCGTCTCCTGATCGTCGGCCCCCTGTCCCTACCAGAAGATATCCTGCGCGTCGTCGGAGACCTCCCGCACGCTTCAAATTCACAACGTTAGGAGGGAGGGATGTAGTGGATGACGACGACGTTACGGAAGATGGACAACGAGCCGCGTGACGTGCTGCATTCTTCAGCTGGCAATCAGCTGTTTCTCAGCTGACCGCGGCAGTCGCACATTAAACACTGCTCCAACAGGAACCCAAGGTCTAATGTTGGTATTCTTTAGACTTCCAGCTATCACACCTCCTGTCTTACACACGTCGACAGCACATAATAGCTACACGCTGCTAAAAATGAAGCAGCATCACGGGTTGCATAGTCCCTTATAATACGCAGTTGCCGTTCGTTACAACATTTACTCCCCCCTGGAGCACAGAGGCACCTCCTCGGCGAGGTCGAGCTTTATGGCAAGTGCACATTAGGATGATGTTTATCTCTGCTCTCACAAGTGCATTAGGCGGCGGTCTCATCCTCGATTTCAGCAGCAGCAGCGGAGCAGCAGGGCTGCAGCGACACGAGCGGCCCCATAGCATTGCGCGACAGCAGCAGCAATCCCCTGCTGGCCCCGGTATACGAACTTTTGGTTCCTGTGGTGGCCATAGGTCGGCGAATTCACTCATGATGTCCATCACCGACATCATTCACCATCACATCACTCAGAATGATGTGATGTTGAGTGATGGGCAATGATGTTATGTGATGTTGAGTGATAGGCAATGAAGTTATGTGATGGAAGTTGAATGGTGGGCACTGATGTTATGTGATGTTGAGTTTGATGTTGAATGATTCAATGATGTGATGTGATGTTGAGTTTGATGTTGAATGATGGGCAATGATGTGATGTGATGTTGAGTTTGATGTTGAATGATGGGTAATGATGTGATGTGAATTTGAATTTTATGTTGAATTATGAGCAATGATGTGATGGTGACAGTAATGTTGAGTGACGGGCAATGATTCGATGCTGAGTTTGATGTTGACTTATATGCGAAGATGAGATATTGAATTTTGGAGACCTTGCGATGGGTTTTTCGAGTTGAACTCTGCGGTTTAAGGTGTGGGTGTGATATTAGTCGTGGGTGGGTGGATGGGTGAATACAACTGCCCATAGAAGTAAGCATTGCAAGTATGCATGACTAGATATGAATATGGTACCCCATTTTCAGCGTACCTGTTCTCGTGCCCTGTGATAATCTGAGCTTAACGGCAGTGTCTGGAAGGTTTCAGTTGTATGTGTGACTTTGCTGTTGGTGGGTGGGAGGGAAAAGGGAGTTTGCAGTTCACCGTTATGTTCAGGCTTTGGAGTCGGGGTGTCGGTCGTTTGGGCGGAGCCGCACTTGGATGAATAAGAGCAGGGGAGGTGGGCTGACCTTGGCGCGCTCGCGCTCTTAGTTTTGCGTCGCCTCAGAGCAGGTGTGGTGTTGTGGGGCTGGCTCCAGCATTAAGAGCGGCGTGCTGTTATATCTGATGTGTCATGTGTGGAAGGGGAAGGGCTTGCCGTTCAGCGTTGTATTTAGAGTTGGGGATTCTGTGGTGCTGCACTTGGATGTCATCCGTAAGGGACAGAAAACTTGGCGTTCTCGCGTTGTTTGGTTTGCATCGCTTCAGAGCAGGTGCGTTGTGGAGGTTGGTTCCAGAGCATAAAGAAGCGGCGCATTCGGGCTTATAAATCGGTTATGAAAATCAGTCTCTTGGCACTCCTTCCTTTTCCCTTTATTACTGCTGGCAATGAAACATCACTGGTATCCGGGCGAATGAGCAGGTACATGGAAAAATGGGACGGATATTGTGCAGTATGAACTCGGGGAAAGTCACTATCACGTGAACAAAATGACAGCATCAATTGCCCGACATCGTTTTGGGCAACCAGAGCATACCACGCTTCCGCCTTATGATTTTTTTTCGCAATTTTTTGCAAAGGCAGAATGCAAGCATCAATGAAAAATTGTCCAGGGGAATGTGGCATGAAACTGGGTTGCATAATTTTGGCGCGTACTCTGTACACGTACAGCCGACAACCCAGTATATTACGCTAAACAGCTTCGGGACGCAGCTCCAATGTTTCATTGCACACAATTTTGTTTTTGTGGTTTCGTTATCAGAACTTGTCTTTTGTTTCTGAGTACGACGGTCAAAATAGTTTTCTGTCAGGAACAGCCTAACAGGTTTAGTACAGAATAGGAAACAAAGTGACTGTGATGGTCCGCAGGTATGGTCGGTGAACTGTATTCGGAACGTCAATGAAGTCACTGCAAGAGAGACGACTCACATAAAAGAAAATACCTGTAGAACGATTCGGCCTCACGTACACTGTGCTCTCACGAATGGACATTTATACACTTCGTGGCAATGGAATCGGTATATAGACACTTCGAACTGCCGAAACCGTTGTCCGGCCTGACCTTTCGAGCGCCGTCGAGTTTTTGATACACTCCGGTTCTGGAATAGGATCACAGAACACTACGACGATCCCAAAGGAACTGCGCATGGGTGCGCGCGTTTCTTCCAGGTTTAGCATAGAGCGTGACTCACAAGATATTCACGTTGTTCGGTCCACGTCGTATAGACCAGTGTTTCCCAAAGTCCGCGGAGGTCTGCGACCGTCTCTCACATTTCAGTGAGGATTTTCCTCCCGGCAAACACGCGCTCGCACATGCCGCCCGATTTCCAAACTCCCAGAACTTCCAAAATTGCTATAAGCATGCTTCAACGGCTAGCTTCTAATTTCTGATAGAAAAGTCCTGCAATGCACGTTTATCCGCGTCATACACATACAAACAAGAAGAAGAAACCAGTCCGGAATCGTTTCTGAAGCTGTATCGAAAGCCCGCAGCAGCTGACGAGATGTCTCAAGTAGAAAGTAAAAAATGGGCATGTATGTGCACTGGTGCGACCAGTTGTTCCAGGACGCTTGACGTGTGAAAGCACTGATGATGATTTAGAAGATTATTTCAGCACGTGTGTCCTTGAGGCAGTTCGCCAGTGCACACAGCGCAGCGAAAATCCACAAGACAAGGCCTATTCCATTACCTGTCGCAAAAGGATGCCACCGTGTTCACACATTCAGCTGGGAGATTCAGTGATACATGAACAGCGACCCATCGATAATCAAAAAAGGAGTGCTCATAAATATGCACTAAAAACTCTGCAGAAGTATGCGTGCAACTATGCACATCAAAATATGCCTTAAAAATAGTTAATGTAAGTATTGTTTTTCGTCGTTTTTGGTGTGAAGGTATACAACAAAGAAGGCATGCACCACAGACATCGTCTGCTTTTTGCACCGTACCGCAGTGCATATTGAATAACAATATAATTGGGAGTAAATTTACGCGCATCGTAAGTTAGCCCATTTGTGTGAAGAGATGCTACACGTACAGCATGGTAGGGCTACTGATAATTTCGACCACCCGGGGTACTTTAGACGTGCCAAAGCAATCTTTAACACACCGGTGCTGGAAGCAATGTTTATCGCTCCCACATTGCTACCATTCTCGGCCAGGATTGAACCCGTGATCATGAGCTCAGCAAGTGAACACGTTACCAACAGAGCAACTGAGGCCGGCAGTGCAGATTGAAATGCGAACGCGGTAATTTTCCTAACTGTACACAGAAAGCGAAGAAACAGAGTACGGCCCACCATACTCAGACGCCATGCTGCTTACACCAGTGCATCTAGAAATACAGCAAGACACACACGCACACACATCCACACACACACGCGCGTGCGCACACACAAAGGCAATTGGAGCAGATGGCAATATCCCAAAATACGCGCTGTGCGAGTATTTTCCGTATATGCCGAAACATTCATTTATACGCACTCTAGAATCCACTAATGGGCCCCAAACCATGACCAAACGTGCTTCTATCGTAGAGATACGACACTATTTCCAGAGAGAGAGAGCGAGAAAGCAAAGATGCATTTGCCTGAAAACCCGCCGTTTCACTGCTAGATATTTGCAATGCATCCCCAGTTCAAACAACCCAGTTTAAAACCCAGCCTCGTCTGGCTGACCTTTCCTTTCTTTTTCTTAATAAAGATATTCCCCCCCCCCCACCCCAGTTTAAAAGTCCCAGTTTAAACAGTAGCACGTCGATACCTCTCGACTGGAAAAAGAAAAAAAAAAAGGAAATCTCAACGCACGCAGAAAAACAGGGGCGAAGTCACGATGCTCCCCTGCACCCTCTATTGGCACATGCCTCCTTCCCATCATGGAATCCCGGTCATTCCACTATGCAGCGTAACCGACTACCGAACACCGACGAGCAGTTTCATCACTCCTCCCGCCTCTCTCCGCACAACCGCCACATTCTACATACGTACACTCTTAGAAATGAACTTCACCACATAGCACGCTCCTAGCCAACCATCACCCCGAATGACAACGTTCTCGACCCTGATTTGCTGAAAACGGGAGGAGGAGCCTATTTTGTGCCTTATGCACGGCACAAAATAGGCTCCTCCTCCCGTTTTCAACAAATCTAAGGCGAGAACGTTGTCATTCGGGGTGATGGTTGGCTAGGAGCGTGCTATGTGGTGAAGTTCATTTTTAAGAGTGTAGCAGAAGACGGAAATATGCCACCTCTATGAGCAGCCGTGCAGCGCCAAGAAACTTGACATCATAAAGCCACCAGATGCCAAGGCCAAGACCTGCCATGCCTTTTCTAATGTAAAAATATCAGCAGTCGATCGGCGCGTCGCGCAACAACCCGCAAACTAGGGGGACAGCGGCATACCAGCTGCCACGCCACTCGCCAATCCTCACCCTACGCACCTGGTATTTGCATTCACGCTTTCAGTACAACCCTATCGCCACCCCGCCCCGTCAAGGCTCGCTCCGGGAAGTGGGCTGCGCCCCGCCAAGCCCCGCCCACCATTGCGACAGCACAAACGCAACACCTGTTTAATTTACGAACGTCACTGTAAACGGCCGCCCCCCAAAAGATGACATCTGCCCAGGAGCCGGGACGCACGGTCACCGAAGCCCCGAAGCCAAGTCGTCGCCGAAGCGCAAGCATGCGCAGTATACAAGGCCCTCAGTCTCATAACCGGTCCCTGCAGATCAGATGCAAAGTCCATCATACACAACGAAGTTGAACTCAGAATCAGTTCTGAAGTTGAATTCTGACATATGATGATGTCGAATAATGAGTAATGGTGTTATGGGCTGATGTCAAATGATAAGTAATGATGTGATGGGCTGTGATGTCGAATGATGGGTAATGATGTGATGAGCTGTGATGTTGAATGATGGGTTATGATGTGATGAGCTGTGATGGTGATGTTGAGTGATGGGCTGTGGGCTAGGCCGTACATGATGTGATGTTGAATGAATATTTCGAAAAATGCCGACCTATGGTGGTGGCAGTGGTGGTGCTTGTGAAAGAGCTCGAAGTTGTCGGCTCTGCTGCTGTGGTTGCTGCTACGCTGCTCTGCAGTCGCGACAGCCGGTATTGCGAGCCAGTCAGGAGGGTGGTTGGTATTGTTTTCGTTCGACGGTGGTTAGGGTTAGAGAATGAGGCTCGTGCACATAACGTCATGCGTAGTCTTTGAGCCACGTGACATGGGAAAACATGCGGACGCGCCGCAGATGTCATACTGCGGACCGAATGAGGTAGCAGCGTGTGATTTTACGATTTCCTCTTGTAATTGCACGCATACCGCAACAACTCACGGCATGCCGTGCTACTGTGACTCCGGTGCGGCAATACGTTTTCCCATGTCACGCGACCAAACGTGACGTCACTGCACAAGCCTTGTTTACATCGGAAGATAAAGGACACGTTTGTGATTTGCGACTTGCTATAGTGGCTTGAAGTGAGTGTTGGATCATCGGCATCGCATGAAATGCGCTCTCTCGCAGTTCGTTTACTGGACTCTGCGCTTCCTGGATTCTGCGTTTCCTTAAGAGGGCATAACAGCCCTCAGTCCCAATGTATTTCCTATGGAACACGTTTTATGCTTTTTCTCGGTAACCACCTCGCACATTTTAACGCGGGTGGTTTCACTATAAAGAGGAAGACGAGATTAATTAAATGACGTAAGCACAATTCTGAAACATGTCGTACGTATTTTACAGCGACGTCACGAATGTGATAAAAATACACATTTTTTCTCGTCCCTCTTTGAACAGGTTTGAAGAGGTTTTTATTAAACTTCTATAGCTATTGCGAAAAAATTTCTCATTTAATTTTTCTCTAAATATTTCAGGAATCGATGTACACCAAATTTATATGTCTACCACTTTTCGTTTTTATATAAAAAAACAAAAAAACATGAAAAATGAGTACACATACACACCGACTGAAAGCCCAGTAAGCCATGTCACTCTGTGTCGCCATCTGCTGTCGCACAGGAAAAACCGCGCGGATCATTATGACCGTATCCATCCGCCGAGCAAACGGTGCGCATGCGCAGCATAGTGCTGGCTCGTATGGGGGTGGGGATGACATCATGCTGGTTCCTGCATCCTCTTTCTCTCTCTCCTTTTTACTTTCATGGCCCACTGACTTACGGCATAGCCTTGGAGACCAGTACAAAAGGTTGCTTAGCTGCTCGTAAAGGGATTATCCTATGAGCCTGCATAGTCGTGGCCCGTGTAATGTAAAGAGAAAGCACACTGAGACCAACAACCCTCTTCCTTTTTTTCTCTCTCACTGTGCACCGTGCGCGTATAGAGAAGTGAGGCGAGTTTATTAGCTTCACGTGAAACGTCAATTTGCCCGATTTTGCCGGTTCGAGTTTGTGCGGACTCAGTCAATTGTTTGAACTGTCTTATAAGGCTAACGAGAATCTCTCATATTTCCGGTTAGTGCAAGCCGGGCCTTACAGCCATTCCAGTAACGTCCAACAGGACTGTCCTGCAATGTTCGTAATGCTGAAACAATACTCAGAAATTCTACTGTCGCCTCCCATAATAATAATTTGCCGTTTTCTTTTCTTTTCGCTAAGAGTGCACGCCTCAGTCACTTCCGAACTTCTGAAGTTTTCGGAAGGACCTCGATATTCCCTGTTGCAAAATCCCCGATCTCGAAATTCACGGGATATAGGAAAAAAATGGTCCCGGAAAAAATGGTCCTTGGTTGTGTGGACGAAAAAAAAAAAAGGTCCCGCAAGCACCTGCGCTGCCAAAAATACAGGGGCGTAGTTGCATATAGCCGATGCAGCACGTCACAGCCGACCGAGTGTTATCATTCGCTTTCCTGACTTGAAATTCCATTCAATGAGCAACATAAAATCGATATAATTCGCTGCGCTAGTTTAGTTCGCTAGCGATATCGTTCGCTGGATGCTAGTATGTCTCTGCTGTTGGTCAGACACAGGTTTTACAATTGTCCCCTGCATCTTTTCTGTGTCGATGTTGATGTACAATAAAAGCTGTACACCCACTTAATGTTTCATTGCCCTTACAACTCCGCTTCTGCTGAATATACGGTTCATCGACATAGAAAGTATTAGAGAACAACTACAACAACAGCAGCCAAACAGCCGCTATCCCGTTAACGGGACCAACAACACCAAAAAACTATACAGGGTGTTTCAGTTAAATCCCCGGGCTAAATAATTCGCGAACCGGTGCACCAATCGAAGAACTTTCTTTTTTACAAGTGTCTGTCCTATACTGCCTACAAGCCGCGCACCGTGTGAACGAGTGGGAGGCGCTCATTATTTAAATAAAAGTTCAAATGAGTTTCGTCGAAAAAACATTATTTCTAAAGCAGGGCGCAGTCGGTATTAAAATGGGTACTACCCCTCTTGGGACCTTCAGTGGACACATTTTAGAGAAAAATCTGCAACCGAAGCGGGTCACTTGTTGCAGTAATTAATTGGCTTCGGTTTACATATTTTTGTCGGAACTGGTCGTGGTGAAGCGCAAAAGGACGCTTTTCCGCTCGCTTATCCACCAATGAATCCTTACACCTTATGGTCCATACAATCCTTAGGTCCTTACACCAATGAATTACACTAACGATTTACGCCCTTTTGCGCTTCGCCGCGACCAGCCGCGACAAAAAATATGTAAACCGACACCAATTAATTACTACAACAAATGACCCGCTTTGTTGGCAGATTTTTCTCTAAAGGGTGTCCACCGAAGTTCGCAAAAGGGGTAGTACCCATTTTAATTCCGACGGCGCCCTGCTTTAGAAGTTTCGTTTTTTCACGAAACTGATTTGAATGTTTATTTAAATAATGAGCGCCTCCCACTCATTCACACAGTGCGCAGCTTGTAGGTGGCATCGGACAGATCTTATAAAAAGAGAGATCTTCGATTGGTGCACCCGTTCGCGAATTATTCAGCCTGGGGATTTAACTGAAACACCCGGTATAGGAAAGTACTAGTATCCCAGTTGAGTTGGGAACTACGTCCGACGACATCCACGTTCAGCGAGCGTGAAGTTAGAGCGTCAGTATAGTGCACGTATGCGTCTCATTTCATTGGTATGAACACCGAAGGTAATGTGTCATTGTGCTCCGTATTCTGTAGTTCTTCCTTTTATAACAGAACGCGACTACCGTTTTCCCAACATATCTGCCAGAAATACGTAAAGGTAACAGGACCTTGGAATCGGTCTTGGACCCAGTGATGAATCACCCCGCGTCATAGTCAAAATTTAGTTGTTGTTGAAGAATCGCTTCCTAATTTTGCCGCGTTGTCTGTACTCAGCAAACCAAACTAGACAGAGAGGAACAGAAATAATAGATTTAATCCGCACAATGGCAAGCGGTGCAGCGGGTGTAACCGCATTTATGTGCCTCGTTCAATGGTTTTACTGTTCATTAACATGAATGTTAATTTAAAAAATCCTGTCTCCCAATTTACACAAATAATGTGGGCGAATGATAGCACTTGATCGCGGCTATAATCCGTTTCCTCAGTTGTTACAAGGGCGCTCCTGTAATTTTCGGCGAGTGGGACCCCGCAGGACCAATTTTTCCGGTACGGAACCAGGGACCATTTTTTCCGGGTCCAAATTTTCCGGGACTATTTTTTCCGGAATCCAGCGAGGTGACAGCCTCCGAAAATCCGGCTTCTCGAGCGAGCTTTGATTATATGTAGGATTATGGAGTATGTATGATTATATTATAGGAGTATACGAAGACGGAAAACTGGCAAGTCCGTTACCGGCGAATGGCCGAGGGCTCATCCAGCATTGACTGTGGATGGCAAGAAACGATTTGCCGTCGATTTTCAGGAGTACACGAAGGCGGAGAAATGGCAAAGTCCAGTTACCAGCGAATGACCGAGGGCTCTTCCACCGCGAGTTCGGCACAAGAGATATTTTACGGTAAAATCCCGTACGATGACGCTCGAGTGCTTATACAGCTCTAATCATTTTATTTTACTATATATAAGGGGACCTCTCGAGCGCGTATAGAGCCCGCCGTACCAGCGTAGCTCATGCTGACTCACAGCACCCTCGCCGGATACAGAAAAACGATTTGCCGTCGGGACCTGAGGAGGCGGAGCGGCGGGGCATCTAGCGCTCGCACTGGGCGCGAGACAACTAATTGGCAAAGTCCCGTTACCGGCGAATGGCAGAGGGCTCATCCAGCACTGGCCGTGGATGGAAAGAAACGATTTACCGTCGATATTCAGTAGTATACAAAGGCGGAAAAATGGCAAAGTCCCGTTACCGGCAAATGGCCGAAGTCTTATCCATCACTGGCTGTGGATGGAAAGAAACGATTTTCCGTCTTCAGTAGTATACGAAGGCGGAAAAATGGTGAGCCCTCGGGCATTCGCCGGTAGCGGGACTTTACCATTTTTCCGCCTTCGTATACTCCTGAAAATCGACGGCAAATCGTTTCTTTCTGTCCACAGCCAGTGCTAGATGAGCCCCCCGGCCATTCGCCGGTAACGGGACTTTGCCAATTCGTTTTCTTGCGCCGAGAGCGAGCGCTTGATGCTCCGCCTCCTCAGGGCGCGACGCAAATCGTTTTTCTGAATCCAGCGAGGTTGCTGTCAGTCAGCGCGAGCTACGCTGGTACTGCGGGCTCTGCGGGCTCGAGAAGTCCTCTTATATATAGTAAAATAAGATGATTAGAGCTGTATCATCACTCGAACGTCATCGTACGGGATTTCACCGTAAAACCGCTCTTGCACCCAGAACTCGCGCTGGATGGGCCCTCGGCCATTCCCCGGTAACGTGACTTTGCAATTTTTCCGCATTCGTACGCGCCTGAAAATCGACGGCAAATCGTTTCTTTCCATCCACAGCCAGTGCTGGATGAGCCCTCGGCCATTCGCCGGTAACGGGACTCCGCCAATTCGTTTTCTCGCGCCCAG
This sequence comes from Ornithodoros turicata, assembly GCF_037126465.1. Lineage (NCBI taxonomy): Eukaryota > Metazoa > Arthropoda > Arachnida > Ixodida > Argasidae > Ornithodoros > Ornithodoros turicata. Next base: position 74,010,490 of record NC_088202.1, read on the forward strand.
AGGGAGCGCTAGGTGCTCCGCCTCCTCAGCATAGGTCGGCATTTTTCAAAATATCCATTCAACATCACATCATGCCCGGCCTAGCCCACAGCCCATAACATCACATCACCATCACAGCCCACCACATCATAACCCATCACTCAACATCACCATCACCATCACAGCTCATCACATCATAACCCATCATTCAACATCAACATCACAGCTCATCACATCATTACCCATCATTCAACATCAACATCACAGCTCATCACATCATTACCCATCATTCAACATCAACATCACAACTCATCACATCAGTACCCATCATTCAACATCATAGCCCACCATTAAACATCATAGCCCATCATTCAACATCACAGCCCATCACATTATTACCCATCATTCGACATCACAGTCCATCACATCGTTATTTATCATTTGACATCATAGCCCATAACATCATATAATAAATCAGAATTCGACTTCAGAACTCGTTCTGAGTTCAACTTCATTGTGTATGATGGACTTTGAATCTGAACGGCAGGGACCGGTTATGAGACTGATGGCCTTGTATACTGCGCAGGCTTGCGCTTCGGCGACGGCTTTGCTTCGGGGCTTCGGTGACCGTGCGTCCCGGCTCCTGGGCAGATGTCATCTTTTGGGTGGCGGCCGTTTACAGTGACGTTCGTAAATTAAACAGGTGTTGTGTTTGTGCTGTCGCAATGGTGGGCGGGGCTTGGCGGGGCGCCCACCCACTTCCCGGAGCGAGCCTTGACGGGGCGGGGTGGCGATAGGGTTGTACTGAAAGCGTGAATGCAAATACCAGGTGCGTAGGGTGAGAATTGGCGAGTGGCGTGGCAGTGGTATGCCGCTGTCCTCCTAGTCTGCGGGTTGTTGCGCAACGCGCCGATCGACTGCTGATATTGTTACATTAGAAAAGGCATGGCAGGTCTTGGCCTTTGCACCCGGTGGCTTTATGGTATCAAGTTTCTTGGCGCTGCACGTCTACTCATAGAGCTGGCATATTTCCGTCTTCTGCTACGTATGTGGAAGGTGGCGGTTGTGTGGAGAGAGGAGGGGTGATGAAACTGCTCGTCGGTGTTCGGTAGTCGGTTACGCTGCATCGGGGAATGACCGGGATCCCATGATGGGAAGGAGGCATGTGCCAATAGAGGGTGCAGGGGAGTATCGTGACTTCGCCCCGTTTCTCTCTTTCCCCGTTTTTCAGCGTGCGTTGAGATTTCCTTTTTTTTCCCAGTCGAGAGTTTTCGACGTTCTGCTATTTCAACTGGGACTTTTAAACTGGGCTGTTTGAACTGGGGATGCATTGCAAATATCTAGCAGTGAAACAGCGGATTTTCAGGCAAAGCATCTTTGTTTTCTCGCTCTCTCTCTCTCGATATAGTGTCGTATCTCTACGATAGCAGCGCGTTTGGTCATGGTTCGGGGCCGATTAGTGGATTCTATGGTGCGTATAAATGAATGTTTCGTACGTTACGGCATATACAGACAGGGTGTCGGAGCGAACCGAAAACCGGAACCGAAAACAAAAAAAAAACCGCTATTTTGGTGCGAACCGGAACGGAATCGAAACCGTAAAAGTTTTTTTCGCTCAGGAGGGAAACCGAAAAATATATTTAACGGTTTTCGGTCCAAGAAAAAACTTCGCGGTTTGGACTACGGATAGGCGAATGAAACAGACGTCGTGTGCTCTGAAGTCATGTCATGGATACTATACGAGGGTTACGGTTACGGTGGAATGTATGTCGGTATACTATGACCCTTAGGCTCCCTTTGTAATGGTTTATCGTTCGTGCACGCACACAGACTTAGAGGTACATGTGATTCTCTAGCAATGTGCCGTAGTGTTCGTTTTAATTTGATCCCCGCAAACTCTCCTCAACTAAACGGATACCCAAGGGGGCTGCATAACGGCTTCTTTACCGGTAATGTCGCGCAACGCGTCCCTTGTTGGAGAGCAGCTAAGTTGAATACATTTACGTATACGCGAGGGCAAGCCCGTGCAAGTGGCAACTCTTTTGTGGACAGGACACGAAGAAAATAAAACGGAGCCGTCGAGCGCGTTTGTGAGTGAAGGTGTTCCTCGATTTGCGTCCTACTCGTGCGGTGGTGCTTGCTGGCTAGACAGTAGCAACAGACATTCGGATGGGACGCGATCGCTCCAATCCAGCAAGAAAGTACTTTACGTATGACATGACGACAAACAAGTCCGTTTGTAGCATGTGCTTCAAGAAAGGAGAAAGCCCATTTGAACAGACAGTAACCTACAGGAACCAGGAGCTACCAATTTCACGGCTGTCTATTAATATTAAATACAATGTATGCGGAATAAACGGGTTTACATTTTGTAACATTGATTTTTTTTTGTGGGGATGAATATTCCCAGCAGAAGCGGAACCGGTTAAAAACCGGTATGAACCGTTATTTTTTTGCTCCGGAGCAGAACCGGTACCGGATCGTTTATGATGTAACTGGAACGAAAACCGGAACGAAAAACGTTTCGGTTCGACACCCTGTATACAGAAAATACTCGCACAGCGCGTATTTTGGGATATTGCCATCTGCTACAATTGCCTTTGTGTGTGTGCGCGCGTGTGTGTGGATGTGTGTGCGTGCGTGTGTGTATGTCTTGCTGTATTTCTAGATGCGCTGGTGTAAGCAGCATGGCTCCTGAGTCTGGTGGGCCGTACTCTGCTTCTTCGTTTTCTGTATACAGTTAGGAAAATTACCGCGTTCGCATTTCAATCTGCACTGCCGGCCTCAGTTGCTTTGTTGGTAACGTGTTCACTTGCTGAGCTCATGATCGCGAGTTCAATGCTGGCCGAGAATGGTAGCAATGTGGGAGCGATAAACATTGCTTCCAGCACCGGTGTGTTAAAGATTGCTTTGGCACGTCTAAAGTACCCCGGGTGGTCGAAATTATCAGTAGCCCTACCATGCTGTACGTGCAGCATGTCTTCACACATATGGGCTAACTTACGATGCGCGTAAATTTACTCCCAATTATATTATTATTCAATATGCACTGTGGTGCGGTGCAAAAAGCAGACGATGTCTGTGGTGCATGCCTTCTTTGTTGTATACCTTCACACCAAAAACGTCGAAAAACAATACTTACATTAACAATTTTAATGCATATTTTGAGGTGCATAGTTGCATGCATACTTCTGCAGAGTTTTTAGTGCATACTTATGAGCACTCCTTTGTTGATTATCGATGGGTCGCTGTTCATGTATCACTGAATCTTTCAGCTGAATGTGTGGCATCCTTTTGCAACAGGTAATGGAATAGGCCTTGTCTTGTGGATTTTCGCTGCGCTGTGTGCACTGGCGAACTACCTCAAGGACACACGTGCTGAAATAATCTTCTAAATCATTCAGTGCTTTCCCAAGCAGCACAATGTACTGAAAGTCGAGTGCAATAGGGGTGGACGGTATGTGTCTTATCAATGTTCTTTAGTTTCATCAGTCTGTTCAAGGCCTTCCACCTACCGTCCACCCCTGTTGCACTCGACTTTCAGTACATTTTGCTGCTTGGGTTCACACGTCAAGCGTCCTGGAACAACTGGTCGCACCAGTGCACATACGTGTCCATTTTTTACTTTCTACTTTAGACATAAGTCGTAATGATTATTTTCAGATGTCATAATAAAAACCTCTGAACACCCGCACAGTCCGCAACATCCGCCTCCAGAAAAAGAGGTGGTAGGCGATAGCACCCTTGCCTCCCCTGGCACTTTCCCCCTCCCCCTGGAAAAAAATCCTGGGAACGCCCATGGGCAGCCGTGATTGCTGAAACGGCCGACACGTCTCTCCAGTCCGCTTCCCATCCACGCAGCACTGCACTGGGTTCTGCATTCAACCGCTCACAGTCGGCTTCAACCGGCGTGAACCCTCTTTGGCGGCATGTTTCGTGCATCCGCTAGTTCGGCGGTACGCGGGCCTGCTTTTCCTCTGAGCTCTGATACCAAAGGGCTTTCTCGGCTTGAAGCATCGTTGGTTTGGTTTGATATCGTCTATACGACGTGGGCCGAACAACGTGAATATCATGTGAGTCACGCTATATGCTAAACCTGGAAGAAAGGCGCGCACCCATGCGCAGTTCCTTTGGGATCGTCGTAGTGTTCTGTGATCCTATTCCAGAACCGGAGTGTATCAAAAACTCGACGGCGCTCGAAAGGTCAGGCCGGACAACGGTTTCTGCAGTTCGAAGTGTCTATATACCGATTCCATTGCCACGAAGTGTATAAATGTCCAGGCGTGAGAGCACACTGTACGTCAGGCCGAATCGTTCTACAGGTATTTTCTTTTATGTGAGTCGTCTCTCTTGCAGTGACTTCATTGACGTGTCGAATACAGTCACCGACCATACCTGCGGACCACCAGAGTCGTCACTTTGTTTCCTATTCTGTACTAAACCTGTTATGCTGTTCCTGACAGAAAACTATTTTGACCGTCGTACTCAGAAACAAAAGATAAGTACGGACAACAAACCACAAAAACAAAATTGTGTGCAATGAAACATTGGGGCTGCGTCCCGAAGCTGTTTAGCATAATATACTGGGCTGTCGGCTGTACGTGTGCAGAGTACGCGCCAAAATTATGCAACCCAGTTTCCTGCCACGTTTCCCTGGACAATTTTTCATTTATGCTTGCATTCTGCCTTTGCAAAAAATTGCGAAAAAAATCATAAGGCGGAAGCGTGGTATGCTCTGGTTGCCCAAAACGATGTCGGGCAATTGATGCTGTCATTTTGTTCACGTGACAGTGACTTTCCCCGAGTCCATACTGCGCAATACCCGTCCCATTTTTTCATGAACCCGCTCATTCGCCCAGACACCAGGAATGTTTCATTGCCAGCAGTAATAAAAAGAAAAGTAAGAACTGCCAAGAGACTGATTTTCATAACCGATTTATAAGGCCGAACGCATCCGCTTCTTCATGCTCTGGAACCAACCTCCACAACGCACCTGCTCTGAAGCGATGCAAACCAAACAACGCGAGAACGCTAAGGTCAACCCTAATTTTCTGTCCCTTACGGATGACATCCAAGTGCAGCACCACAGAGTCCCCAACTCGAAATACAACGCTGAACGGCAAGCTCTTCTCCTCCCACACATGACACATCCGATATAATTGCCCGCCGCTCTTAATGCTGGAGCCATCCCCACAACACCACATCTGCTCTGAGGCGACGCAAAACTAAGAGCGCGAGCGCGCCAAGCTCAGCCCCCCTCCCTGCTCCTTGTTATTCGTCCAAGTGCAGCTCCGCCCAAACGATCGAGGCCCCGACTCTAAAGCCTGATCATAACGGTGAACTGCAAACTCCCCTCTCCCTCCCACCCACCAGCAGCAAGGTCACACATACAACTGAAACCTTGCCGCCACTACCGTTAAGCTCAGATTATCGCAGGGCACGAGAACAGGTACGCTGAAAATGGGGTACTATATTCATGTCGAGTCATGCATACTTGCAATGCTTACTTCTATGGGCAGTTGTATGCACCCATCCAACCACCCACGACTAATGTCAACCCCACACCCTAAACCGCAGATTTCAACTTGAAAAAGCCACCACAGGGTCTTCAAATTCAATATATCATCTTCGCACATAAGTCAACATCAAACTCAGCATGAAATCATTTCCCGTCACTCAACATTACTGTCACCATCACATCATTGCTCATAATTCAACATAAAACTCAAATTCACAACACATCATTACCCATCATTCAACATCAAACTCAACATCATATCACATCATTGCCCATCATACAACATCAAACTCAACATCACATCACATCATTGCCCATCATTCAACATCAAACTCAACATCACATAACATCATTGCCCATCATTCAACTTCACTCAACATCACATAACATCATTGCCCATCACTCAACATCACATCATTCTGAGTGATGTGATGGTGAATGATGTCGGTGATGGACATCACGAGTGAATTCGCCGACCTATGCTCCTCAGAGCCCGATGGCAAATCGTTTTTCCGCATCCAGCGAGGTTGCTATCAGTCAGCATGAGCTACGCTGGTACGGCGGGCTCTGCGGACTCGAGAGGTCCCCTTATATATAGTAAAATAAGATGATTAGAGCTGTATAAGCACTCGAGCGTCATCGTACGGGATTTTACCGTAAAATCGCCAATTCCCATTTTTCCACCTTCGTATACTCCTGAAAATAGACGGCAAACCGTTTCTTTCCATCCACAGTCAGTGCTGGATGAGCCCTTGGCCATTCGCCGGTAACGGTACTTTGACAATCCGTTTTGTCGCGCGCAGAGCGATCGGTATATGCTTCGCTACTCCGCCTCTTCAGGGGCAGACGGGAAATCGTTTTTCTGCATCCAGCGAGGGTGCTGTCAGTCAGCATGAGCTACGCTGGTACGGCGGCCCCTGCGGACTCGAGAGGTCCCCAGTAAGACAATTAGAGCTGTACAAGCACTCGAGCGTCATCGTACGGGATTTTATCATAAAATCGCTCTTGTACACAGAACTCACGCTGGATGAGCCCTCATCCAGTCGCCGGTAACAGGACTTTGCCATTTTTCCGCCTTCGTATACTCCTGCAAATCGACGGCAAATCTTTCCATTTCATCCACAGCCATTGCTGGATGAGCTGCCAGCCAATCGCCGTAACGGGACTTTGCCAAATAGTTTTCCCCCACCCAAAGCGAGAGCTGGACGTCCCGCCTCCTCAGGGCCCGACGGCAAATCGTTTTTCTGCACCCAGCCAGGATGCTGTCAGTCAGGATGAGCTACACTCTTAGAAATGAACTTCACCGCATAACAGCTCCAAGCCAACCATAATCTCGAATGATATCGCTATCTGCCCTGATTTGTTGAAAACGGGAGTCGTACGCCTTTTTTGTGACACGCTGGTCATAATTGTCACAAAAAGGTGTACGCCTCCCGTTCTTGGTTGGGAAACGGTTGGGGTTGGGAAAAGGTTGGGGGATCTTCGTAAGGTGATATGCCGTGTTTAAAAATCCGACATCACTGTTTACCACACAAATTCACGAAATTTCGATGTCTGTCCAAGTCATTTTAGCGAACGAAAGCCAAATTTTAGCGGCTTAGGCTTAGCAGGGCGGACACGACGGAACAGCACGTTGGTTTATTATTAGGTTACTACAACTTCGGTGTTTGCATGTTCATGTTCAGGTTAGTCCAAGTGCGCTGTTGGCAGTTTCCCGCGCACAACTGTGCATTGTATAGTCAGATAACATTTATTTACGGTAGTTTATTTTCAACGGGGATTTCGATCACTTTATTTCGAGGTACACCCAATTTTTCGATACCCGTTCCCTCGATTTTCCATCTTTCGACACTCCTTGCTACGACACTTGTGCGTGAGATGACCCAAAACATTTACCCGTCTTTCTTTGCACCGCGGGCAAAGGGAGGCCCACTGACCAAGATAACGAAAAGCTCTGGGACACTGGGGATTCTTCGCTCAACGAAAGGTCTAGTGTAATGTGAGGGACCCTGTGAAAACCAAGGAGTGTCTAAAAATATACTACTACTGAAGTTCCGGGGTACTAATCAGCGCGCTATGAGACGGAATTTTTGCTGGGATACCTTCTCGCGCGTCAAGTTCCGTTCATTTTATCATGTTCATTTATACATAAAGACTGAGTTCAAGGAGTTTTAGGAGCTTACTTCTTCCTTTTTTTTAAGAGCTGGAGTTGGAACTGGACGGACTAAAAGAGCTGTTGCTACATGCAATGCATTTATTTAGGCTGATTGAGTGTAAGTATTTTGCACCAACGTCAGGGTTCCACAAATACACTTATGTATCCGAAAACGTATTATTTTGGTATGAATCAAAGAGGTAATATGAAGGTAAACTGCTGCCTAATTATGGCTGTATTCCAGGGTTTGGGGTGTAAGCGGATGCAGGAAATTTTTTTTACCAGTTTTACCGCAACCCAGTGTAAGACGTTGTAAGCGTGGGGTCCAGCCACTCTCTAGAGCCGATTATAAACACTTAAAAAAAGGGCGTACTTTAACTCCTTTTTTTGCCACATATATAACACCCTTTTGGAGAGTACAATTACGCTCAAAAGGGTGTCTCCTCACTCCCTCAAGGGAGTAGCGTAACACCTTTCTCCGTACTACACTCTTAGAAATGAACTTCACCGCATAGCACGCTCCTAGCCAACCATCATCTCGAATGATATCGTTATCTGCCCTGATTTGTTGAAAACGGGAGGCGCACGCCTTTTCTGTGACACTTATGCTGTTCATAATTGTCACAAAAACGGCGTACGCCTCCCGTTTTCAACAAATCAGGGCAGATAACAATATCATTCGAGATGATGGTTGGCTAGGAGCGTGCTATGCGGTGAAGCTCATTTTTAAGAGTGTATAGAGAGTAATATTACTCCCCGGCAGGGAGAAGGTGTTATGCTACGACAGTCTGTGCTTCTTCTGGGTACCCATCTCATTGCTGACGACAACGATCTGAAATGGGATAGCCATATGTGCGCGAAAGCCGCTCGAAGTTTGTGGATGCTATGAAGGAAATTTCGCCATGGTACAAAATAAAGATACTAAAATAACAGCCATATAAAACCTTAGTTCAGCCTTGTTTAGAGTATGCATCTGCAATCTGAGATCCCTACACATGCACGCTATCGAAAAAAACAAAAAAAAAAAAACATACGTGTATGTTGCAAGAAACAAATTTAGATTCACTTGCACATAGGCGCAAAGTAAATTACTAAAACTGTTTTTTCTCCTATACAATAACCAGTCAAATACAAACATTAATCGTATATTGTTAAAATTTGTCCACGTTCGACGCGAATAAATCATTCAAAAATGTCATTTATTTATTTGTCACAAATGTTTATTATTTGACAGTTGACATCAATTATTATTTGACAAAGTGTTAGGGGGTTAGGGGTGAAAGACATGCATGCCATGTTTAGTCACTATCTGTCAGAGCGGAAAAACCTATCAAGTTGTCGAACGGGATAGGGTGAACAGCCAAGGCCCTTGAACCGCTTTCTGGATGCGAAAAAGTGATGACGTCGACATCATCGCTCTAAATTTTCTGGTGGCGTTATTCAAATTCACTGCTATATTCTTATAGAAAAATGTTCATCCCATCTTCCCTTGCTCATGTAACCCAGCATGCACTCACCATCATTTTTGTGAGCCAGAGGGAGTCAAGGAGGCAGCTTTCCAACAGAATAGCCTCATTCGGCATTACGCTCTTATGCATTATACAGGGTGTCTCAGTTAAACCCCCGGGCTAAATAACTCAGGAACGGGTGCACCAATCGAAGAACTTTCTTTTTTACAAGTATCTGTCCAATCAGAGTTGTGCCTAACTCGTTACAAGTAACTCGTTACTTGGTAACGGTTACTTTTTTTGGTAACGAAGTAACGATTCAGTTACTTTTCAAAAAGTGGTAATAGTAACGGAATCAGTTACAAAAATCGGTAACTCGTTAATGACGTTACTCGTTCCTTTTCTTCAGCGCGGGGGAGCACATTTCGGCACTGCGTGTGGTGCAATGCGTGCAGATTTGACCTGCGTGACCCACGACCACGTGTGACTCAAACTATTATTGCAGTCCCTCGCTGGATGTGTTGTTGACGTGCTGAATCGTCTTAAACGAAGGCCCCTGTCTTTTCTCTTGTTTCCGTAATCTCCGACCATCACTCCTTCCCAAGAATGGGCACCAATTGTACTAGGGCTACAAAAAACCCGTTTCGATTTCTAGCCTTTTCTTGTCTTTGCTAAGCTTCTGAGCGCCCTAAATTATGACGCAGCCCCTCGTCTGCTTTTGGGAACCGTTGGGAATCGGTGGCACGAAAACCGGTGCCTTTTCTTGTGTTTTCATAACCTCCGATCACGCCCACTTCGGCACGATGTCTTCGGCAAGATGTCTTCGCACGAACGAATATCACTGATGTAAATTTCGAGTATCATCTTCTTGTGAAGTGCAATTTCTCATTAATAATGAGTTGAACACAAGTGACGGCATGTTTGTTGGCTCCTTCAACTACGCGGCGGTAACGTAAAAGTAACTCGTTACCTGTGAGTAACGAGAACTCGTTACTTTTGTATGTTGGTAACGAGTAACGTATTTAGTTACTTTTTTCTGAAGTAACGGGTAACGGTATTTAGTTCCTATTTTTTGGTAACGGGCACAAGTCTGTGTCCAATACCACATACAAGCGACGCACTGTGTGAATGAGTGGGAGGCGCTCATTATTTAAATAAAAATTCAAATGAGTTTCGTGAAAAACATAACTTCTAAAGCAGGGCACCGTTGGCATTAAAATGGGCACTACCCCTTTTGGGACCTTCAGTGGACACCTTTTAGAGAAAAATCCGCCAACGAAGCGGGTCATTTGTTGCAGTAATTGATTGGTTTCGGTTTACATATTTTTGTCGCGGCTGGTCAGGGTAAAACGCAAAAGGACGCTCTTCCACTCCGTTATCCACCAATGAGTTACGTGTTCTTGAGCTTACTTGGCAACGGGGAGTGCAGAAGAAAAAGTAACAGCGTCAGACATGCTTCGCCAGTCCCCCTCCCCGCTTATCTGAGTGATATGCGCCCTTTCTCTGTTATGATCGCACGGACGAAAGAGTTAATCCCATAGTACCTTGCTTTCCACGTTTTCTTCAGCACTCCCCGTTGCGAAGTGAGCTCAAGAACACGTAATTAATTGGTGGATAAGGGAGTGGAAGAGCGTCATTTCGCGATTCACCGCGACCAGCCGCTACAACAATATGTAAACTGAAACCAATTAATTACTGCTACCAATGACCCGTTTCGCTGGCAGATTTTTCTCTAAAGGTGTCCACTGAAGGTCCCAAAAGGGGTAGTGCCCATTTTAATGCCAAAGCTGCCCTGCTTTAGAAGTCATGTTTTTCACGAAACTCATTTGAATTTATATTTAAATAATGAGCGCATCCCGCTCATTCACACAGTGCGTCGCTTGTAGGTGGTATTGAATAAATACTTGTTAAAAAGAAAGTTCTTCGATTGGTGCACCCGTACTCCCGAATTATTTAGCACGGGGATTTAACTGAGACACCCGGTATATTGTCCAACATCAATTGCTCAATTCCTATCACAGGTGGAGACAAGCAGCTTGATGGAATCTGCTTCAGGTGTTTTTTCAGGTATGAGAAGCTCAATTTATTAGAAAATTTAGGTGTTTTACAGTGAATGAATGTGAATTCTGAGTTACAGTGAATGTTCATGTTGTGAATCCGGTAGCTTATGCAGGAGTATCAGCCTCTACAAGTGATATATATATTGTATATTACAGATATTGTGAATTTTTATTTTTAGGTTCCAGAAGTGAGGCTTCCACCTGCGTCGCACACTGAAAAAGCCATTGAAACCAAAGTAAAAAAAGGCCCTTTCCAAGGCCACCACGTTTTATGCAGAAACAAATACTGCATTATGAACCCACTAATGTGCACATTATTGTGTTTGGTCCAGCTGCAAACACTTTTCTGAATTGTGTTGCTGATTCTAATTAACTTTTTTTTAAATTCAATTTTAGCAACTGGCTATGAACGGCGTCTAATGAACTATTAGCACACCTGCGACTTTTATTACAATTCCAGCTACACTTCCAGTGCACAGAGGACACTCCAAGGGTTCAATAATATGGTGGTATTGGGCATTGATATGCGCATGATAGTTTTTCACTTCGTCTTAATTTTTTTCTTTTTCAGTGCTTCTAGCTTCACATCTGCACTGCTTGTATATTGTATGGAAGGAAAGAACCTGTTACCACCCTGTCAACATGAACCTAAATGCCAGCTCTCCACACAGCAACAGAAAAGATAGCAAGAACGGGGGAAATAAAATCTATTGACATAATGTAATCAGCTTTTGTTTGACACGTTTAATATTTGTATCAGGTTCACAAAGCTTTCATGTGCACAGGGGTAGATAAAACTGTAGTACATAATATACACATTGGCACTAACCTCTATCCTCCATTTAGAAATGAAGCATAAATCCATGCTCAGGGCAAAAGGCATCAGTTTTTTTTTTCTTAAAACGTAGTTGAAAAATGTGGTACAAAAGAAACCTCTCGATGGTGAAGCTGAATAGGCTATTCAAAATACGCATTACACAAGTACGTTGTTCTCGTCGTGTGATAAGCTTGGTTTGTACTCCAGAATGATTTGCAATGAAAATTTACGCATTCCACTGTACTTGCAATATCTGACTACAAGTCTACACTGCTTGTGAGACATGCTCCTTGAACTGATACAAAGGGTTAAACATTTCTAAACTGTCAATGCATACACATATGACTAACATTATGACCAGTATAACCGCTCAATAATTTGTGACTTCACACTGCAGCATTTCTTCACCAGATATGGTTGAAAAGCAGCAACCATCGATATTGTTTTGATTGTGTACACAGTTACGTCTTCTCAATAGCAAACCAGCTTTCACGAACATATGCAAAAACAACAATGACAACGATGATTCTTACAAGGCAAGATATGCCTGGTTTGCATTGTACAGTGTTCCACTTGACACTTATGTTACTCGTATTATCCACTATATGAAGTTGGTGGGTACAGCGTCCTGATCCAGCGCACAGCACATCCTGGTATCTGCCTTCGGTTTCTTATGGGTATCCATAAATCCAGCTTGTGAAGGAGCAATACGCAGTGAATCGGAGGCGCCTGTGTGGAACGATAATAAAGAAGAAAAGTATTGATTTCTTTGACTAAGAGCAGCAAACTTATAGTAAAGCGTTATCCATGTGCTCGAAATCAAATTGAAATGAAATTACGCCATTTACGACGAATGAGACGTTTTTTGACACTGTACCTATTGTCAAGTGGCTCGAGATAACGTATGCGGCGGTCATCGTGACAAAAGATGGGTGCGTAAACCAGCGAGCTCCCTCCGCAGACAAACGTTATTGAAGAGCAGGTGATAGACGATACAACTGTCCCTGCACTTTCAGAGTCAACCGACACCCGGTGTTCGTCAGGTTCCACTGGCGTACAGCGAGTGCAGGGGCATCTGTCATTTCCAAGTGGACAAATGTCAAAATGCCCGACAGTGCACAATCATCATGAGCGATCGGACATGATAGGCTTACCTGAAGGTGTCGTCGCCATCGGACGGTTCGTTTTTAGTGCCTGCACCTTCACCTGCGGCAGGGTCAAATGGCACATGGTCTGTGGAGTAAGGATCGTCATCTAGCACAATTTCTTCAACGCTGTAATCCCTAGAATCGCTTGGAAGCGACGCGACGTCACTTTCGTATTACGACGATTCCGTCATGACGTTGGCTGTCTGCTCGCCGCCTCGCATTTCAGATGCTCGGCGACCTCACCGATCAGCTGTGCGGGAAGGTGCTCTCTCATTGGCCCTGTTAGGCGTGACGTTTTCAAGACTTTGTGGAGAGCTGGTGGAGAGGGACTTCATGCTCCGTCGTCTGCTCTTTCGATGTATTTCATTAGATTGCTCAGCATATACGCAACCTATTCACTTGGGGTTTTCGCTACTCTTATTATCAGAGATCACCGAGAAATATTGTGGTACTGAAGTTTCGGAATCGACCGGGATGGATGCGATAGTCCCTTTAAGTGTAAGTGAGTGTAAAACGCACTGTGCTTTTCTACAGTAAGTGTAAGAAGGTATAAAAAACGCAGTGAACATTTCTAGTGTAAGTGTAAGAAACGCAGTGTACGTTTCCAGTGTAAGAAACACAGTGTACGTTTCTACCGCAAGTGTAAGAAGCGCGGTGTACGTTTCTAGTGTAAGTGTAAGAAACACGGTGTACATTTCTATAGTGTGAGTAAGAAATGCAGTGGACGTTTCTGGTGTACATGTAAGTGTAAGAAACGCAGCGTGCGTTTCTAGTGTAAATCTAAGTAAGAAACGCAGTGTTCGTTTCTATTTTAGTGTAAGCGTAAGAAAAGCAGTGTACGTTTGTAGTGTACGTGTAAAAGGTGCAATGTATGTTTCTATTGTAAGTAAGAGTAAGAAACGCAGTGCACGTCGCTAGTGTAAGTGTAAGTAAGTGTAAGAAACGTAGTGTACGTTAGAGCACTGCACTGCACTGCACTGCACTGCACTGGGCTTCAGCCACCGGGCCCGGGCCGGGTACGGGCTTGACAACGCCAGACATGGTCGGGCATGTACGCGAACATATTTCACTTCACGAGACTGCACAGCTGAATTTTCACGTTACTTTTTTTCCCGATTGGGTATGGGATATCAGGTGTTCTCATCTGAGAACTATCACTTTTTTACATGTGATCATGCTTATTTCGTGAATGGGTCTGGATTTCACGCGTGCACTCACACACATTTGGGGACGATTGGTTTGGGGTCCTGCACGAGCGTCAGTTAGGTTAGGTGTTGGGACATATTTCGTTCTCGTGAGGGTCTGGCACGAGAGTCAGTGAGGTTAAGTGTTCTGACATACACGTATTTTGTTTTTATGAGAGTTCGGCAAGAGGGTCGGTTAGGTTAGGTGTTCTGACATATATTTCGTTCGCGTGAGAGCTTAAGAAACAGGAACTAACACCGGAGCCTGTGCAATAGAGCGGCGATGAGTCTCTCTTGAACCGCAATTATACATACGCCCACGCGCCGCTGCGCGCTGCGATCCCAAGCAAGCAACCACCAAGCACAGAGCGGCTTGCCGGCAGAGAAACACAGCCGCTGCTGCGTTCGAGTGTACCTCCTGACTCTCCACCAATTAGCTACGTCCTTTTCCTTGCTGCGTTGTGCTCTTTAGTAAATCTAAATACGCCTCCGAACCTCGAGAACAAATAGAGCATAGGCGGGCTTGGACCGGACCTGAGCATGGAAACAGTCGGATACGGGCTGGGCCCGGGCCGGTGGAGTCGGGCTCGGGCCGGGCCTGGGCTGGAAATATATAGAAGACGTCGGGCCCGGGCCGGGTACGGGCCGTAGCAGCCGGGCACGGGCCTGAAAATTAGGCCCGTGCAGTGCTCTAGTGTACGTGTCTAGTGTAAGTGTAAGTAGGTGTAAGAAACGCAGTGTACTATTCTGGTGTGAGAAATGTAAGAAATCCAGTGTACGTTTCTAGTGTAAGTCAATACAAACAGTATGCGTTTGTAGTGTAAGTGTAAGACACGCAGTGTACTTCTAGTGTAAGTGTAAGAAGTGAAAGAAACGCTCTGTGCATTTCTAGTGTAAGTGTAAGAAATGCGGTGTACGTTTCAAGTAGAAGTGTAAGGCACAGAGTGTAGGTTTCTAGTGTAAGTCTAAGAAACGCAGTGTACGTTTGTCGTGTAACCGTGCGTCTAAGAAACTCTGTGTACGTTTCTAGCAACATGCAGAATAAAAGCAGAATATGTGCAATAAAAGCGACACGTAGAACAAAAGCAACATGCATAATAAAAGCAGAATATATGTAATAAAAGCAACATGCAAAATAAAAGCAGAACATGTGAAACAAAAGCAACTGCAGAATAAAAGCAAAATATGTACAATAAAAGCAACATGTAGAATAAAGCAGAATATGTGCAACAAAGGCAACATGCAGAATAAAAGCAGAATATATGCAATAAAAGCAACGTGTAGAATAAAAACAACGTTAAAAATAAAAGCAGAATGTGCGCAATAAAAGCAACATGCAGAACCAAACCGAATATGTGCAATAAAAGGAACATGCAAAATAAAAGCAGAATATGTGCAATGATAGTAGCATGCAGAATAAAATCAGAATATGTGCAATAAAAGCAACATGGAGAATAAAAGCAGAATATGTGCAGTAGAAGGATCATGCAGAATAAAATCCGAATATGTGCAATAAAAGCAACATGGAGAATAAAAGCAGAATATGTGCAATAAAAGCAGAATATATGCAATAAATGCAACATGCAGAATAAAAGCAGAATATGTCCAATAAAGGCAACATCTGGATAAATGCAGAATATGTGCAATAAAAGCAACACGCAGGATAAAAATAACATGCAAAATCTTTCTTTCTTTCAATCAATCAATCAATCAATCAACATGCAAAATAAGAGCAGAATATGTGCAGTAAGGGCAACATGCAGAATAAAAGCGGAATATGTGCAAGAAAGGCAACATGCAGTATAAATGCAGAATACGTGCAACAAAAGTAACATGCAGAATAAAAGCAACATGCAAAATAAAAGCAGATTATGTAGAAGAACAACAACGTGCAGAATAAAAAATTGGAATATGTGCATAAATGCAACATGTGGAATAAAAGAAGAATATGTGCAAGAAAAGCAATCTGCAGAATAAACGGAGAATATGTGCAATAAAAACAGCATGCACATATTCTGCTTTTACTCTGCATTTTGTTTTTATGGCAATTATGACGTTGACATTTTTTCGCCTTATTCCTCTTGTACATCATCCCTTCTTAACATTAATGTGCGCAATCACATTAACACTTTTTGATTTCTTTCACATTCCTACACTTTCTTAATTTTTGCTTTATATTCTTGATGTTTTGTTTTGCTTTTGTTTGGCTATTCTTGTTTTGCTTTTTATATTGCTTCTGCCATGTTTAAACTGTCATTGACCATGTTGGTGTACCATCCGGTAGACCTCACGGTTGTTGATGGGCACCGTTCAAAATAAAGTATTATTATTAGAGAGTTCAGAGAGTTCAAAGTCATCTTGCTCAGGAGTACGTATAAGGGAACAAGTAATAAACGGGACCGCGAGGGCAAGCCCTGTTATACAGTCCCCTACAATACACATTACACACACTAAAAATAAACACCAAATATTATATTTACAATAATTACAATTTAACAACATATAACGATTTATAATGTTAACAAAACAGTATAGTAGTATGTAGGGGTGAGAAGCACCATGGGGTCCAAACTACGGCACCCCTGCCCCTGAGCCCTGCGCGTATTTTTCCCTGCGCGTATTTTTCCCCGCGCGGCGCGTGTGCGGAGGGTTTTCCGCGCGCTTATAACACGCAGAGACATGCAAAGAAGGGTCATACACAAAAAGTAGAAGTGAAAATATATTTATTAATGCCAATCAAGTTGAGATATATTTATTAATGCCAATCAAGTTGAGATATATTTATTAAAGCCAATAGTGCTGGGAATTATGCCAATTGTGATGCCAATCAGATGAAGGAGAAAAACCCAGCCGAAAAACCTTCACCACCTGTAACAGGGGCGGCGCTCGGGTGGAGGGCTGCAGTGGTGGGCGGAGCGTGACCGGAGGGCTGAGTGCGCACTTACCCTTCCACCTGGGCCGACTTCACAATTTTTTTTCCGGTACAACAGGTGGGCGGCGCTCGAGTGGAGGGCTGCTGTTGTGGGCGGCGCGTGGCCGGAGGGTTGCGTGCGTGTTTACCCTATCAAATTTTTTGAACCTGGGCCGCCGACTCTCGTCATTTTTCAGCCTGAGCCGACTTGAATCGTAATTTTTTTTCCAGCTACAACAGGTGTGCAGTAGGCTGTTTACATGCAAAGGACAGCCATACACAAAAGTACAAGTGAAAATATATTTATTAAAATCATTAGTGTCAGGAATTATGTTGTGACTCTACGTGAATTGGAAAAACTTAACCAAAAAATCTGATACAATAGCATTGAATACGTATCACAAATCAAACACAATATTTTTTTTTAGTGGAAGTTTTCAATGAATCAGAAGTGATAACAAGTTGGATTATAAAAAGTCTGAGATGTGAGAACTTGATAGATCTAAGTAATTTCGAGCACATTATGGAAGCTAAGTTTAATATTCCAATATGACACAAATTTAATTAATCAATTTCTATTGAAGTGAATAGCGCAGACATGAGGCAATAATTCGAATCAACAGATAGCATTAATATAGAACCAATCATCCAACATGTAGGGAAATAATAGCTACACCATATCAAAACGAGAAACGATCACAACATTTAATCAAAGAAGATATTCTTAATCAAGATGATTATAAACAAAATTATAAGTTGTGTTATAAAAAGTCTAATATTCCTATACGTGAGAGCCACCAGTGCAATAGCGGGAAGTTCTGATAGTTGTATGTAATTAATTGTGAACAGCACAGACACTGGAAGACCATGGGACACGAACACAAGAGGAAATAAAATCTATACCATTACAAAGAAGATATTCCTAATCAAAACAACATAGTAATCTATCATTCAGAAAATCAGAAAAAAAAATCAAACTCATCAGAAAATAGACATGTTAAAAATGAACTTCAACACATAGCACTCTCCTAGCCAACAAACAGAACTAATGATATCTGCATTGATTTGTTGAAGACGGGTGCCAATAGATGTATGGAAGACCACGGAACACGAAAGACAAGAACGACAAGAGGAAATAAAATCTATACCACTACAAAGAAGATATTCCTAATCAAAACAACACAGTAATCTATCATTCAGAAAATCAGAAGAAAAATCAAACTCATCAGAAAATAGACATGTTAAAATGAACTTCAGCACATAGCACGCTCCTAGCCAACAAACAGAACAAAGAACGACACGGACACAAGAGGAAGTAAAATCTACACAACTACAAATAATATATTCCTAACCAAAACAACAGAGTAATCTATCATTCAGAAAATCAGAAGAAAAATCAAACTCATCAGAAAATAGACATGTTAAAAATGAACTTCACCACATAGCACGCTCCTAGTCAACAAACAGAACAAAGGACGACACGAACACAAGAGGAAATAAAATCTATACCACTACAAAGAAGATATTCCTAATCAAAACAACAGAGTAATCTATCATTCAGAAAATCAGGAGAAAAAATCAAACTCATCAGAAAATAGACATGTTAAAAATGAACTTCACCACATAGCACGCTCCTAGCCAACAAACAGAACAAACGACGACACCCGAACACAAGAGGAAATAAAATCTATTCCACTACAAAGAAGATATTCCTAATCAAAACAACAGAGTAATCTATCATTCAGAAAATCAGAAGAAAAAATCAAGCTCATCAGAAAATAAACATGCTAAATACGAACTTCACCACATAGCACGCTCCTAGCCAACAAACAGAACTAATGATATCTGCCCCGATTTGTTGAAGACGGGTGCCAATAGATGTATGGAAGACCACGGAACACGAACGACAAGAACGACACGAGGAAATAAAATCTATACCACTACAAAGAAGATATTCTTAATCAATACGATTACAATCAAATTACAAGTTATATTATAAAAAGTTTAATATTCCTATACGTGAGAACCATCATTGCAATAGCGTGAATATCTGTCATAACATTTCGAGCGCAATAGCGAATCTCAGTTTCATATTCCAACATTACTCAACTTTTAATTTATTATTAAGTGAACAGCATAGACGTAAGGAAATAACGAGAAACAACACAATCAACAGCTACAATTAATAGAGAGCCAAAACCTGCACACCATCCAACACATAGAGAAATAATAGCTAATCAATCTATCAAAAGGCGAAATAGCACAGACTTAACGCTGAAGAACAAAGGAACACGCGGCGACACGTAAACAACAACTGAGGAAAATAATCTATCATTGAACCATCATAAAATCGACCAATATACAATTTTCATTCTTACAAACACTACAAACCTTGATGGAGGTATCCAAGACGTAGGAAATATGCACTGTTTTCACTCTTTTCCTCAAAGCCGGGAGACTTTATGTTTCTATCTATGTGACCATAGCACCGCGGATGCTTTATCACTCAAAGGGTTTGGGGCTATATTACTTCGTCCTGCAAACGGGGCGCTCTAGAGGTCAGACAAGAGAGTTCAAAGGCGATATATTTTATTGTGCAGCGCACATAGATGTCGATATCACTCGCAGGGGTCACTATCTTTTCGCATCCTTTCCCTGAAACGGAAATCTTTCGTCAAAGTGGTTGACAAGTCGACTAAGTTTGTAGAGATGCGATATTGTTATTGAACATGTAAAGAAAGTCCAAATTATAAATTGGTAGCAACGATACTCAATCAAAAACGAGAAACAAATTTAGTTACATCAATTTTTGTAATATCTTGCAACAGAAATTTCTAATGAACCACACAGAAATATCAAATGTGAAATGCAACTCAGAGTTATGAGACATTCCCATCTTAGAGGTACTTACTTATGTCAATCGAGTGAACAATTGAAACAAATACAAGACAATAATTATTTCGGGCAGTAAGTTCACAACTCATAGAATATCAGTCGAGTGAATACTTGAAACAAAATCAAAACAATAATTCTCACGACAGGTGGAGATTATGGCATTCTAAACCAGATAATAAAATTTTAATCAATAAAATAAACATAGATATGCTTTTAATTAAGTGTAGACGTGCACTTGAAAACAGAAGAGACAATTGCTCTACATTGAAAAGATGGACAGATTTTGTACTCGATACCATAAGTCATGGGAAGATGTGATAAAAAACTGCTTCGAAAAGGAGGAGCCGCGAAACGATTTCATTATCGCTGCATTTCAATACGTCCTAGACATGGTCGTATTGGGAGATATGGTACAAACTACAGAACTGAAGGTGCAAGAATTTATATGCAGAATCTACAATACTTATAAAAATATCTGCAGATCAACGTCGGAAGGGCCACTGGGATTGATGGCGGAGTTTTTGAGGTTTGCCAACGAAGAATTGAAATACACTAGACCAGATGTAACAACAACAACAACATATATATTATGATGATGAAGTGGGGAGGTTTTCCACTCTAGGAGTGGAACGCTACCCCATAGCTAGGGGTCTAATATGAGTGGTGACAGATGACGGCCAGATGTAATTGTAATCATTGCAATGGGAATTGCGTTCATCAAGAAAGCAGTCGGATCAAATTATCATATACAAGCGGTATATATCGCACGATTCATTACGGATTTGTTGAAATTACACATATCTGAGATGGAAAGTACATAAAATCTTATCACATGATAAGTTCCACTACCACGGCAACGCAATTATTTTATTCTATCAGTCTCTGCAAAGATGTCGAATGAACAGAAGTTCAATATTGTCATGCAAGGTCTGATGTATCATCATTTATTGAAACTCAACAAACATATCAATTGCGGTGGACCACCTTACGATTTTCATCTAATACTCTCTTGTACGCCATTCAAGAATCTTCATACAAAGAAAGGAAACATCAATAAGAGACTGTGCAAGTTCATCGCGACAAAGTGCAAGTTGTTGAAGAAATACAAACACGGCGACAACATATCACCTGCGTTAATCAACGCTGGATTCAAGCGCCCAATAATCAGAATAAACTACTTGATGTCTTCGGAATTCATGAATCAAGACAACAAACGAAAACTTCAGAGTTTGGAATAGAATTGTAATTTATCGGAATAAACAAGCATATAATTGAAATAATAATTGTATTCTTTGTCATCATTTTAATGTATCCTACACATCGCAACGAAAACAGCTTATGATTAGATTGAAGATCGCTGAGGAAACGAATATTCTACAATTTGTGTAAGAATTCTCATATGGAATGAGACCTGACCACCAAATAGGTTTTAGTCGACTACAAGTTCAACACCCGAAGGATAGAATTGCCGGAGAAGGATCGGTCATTGAAATTTAGAGACATGATACATCAGTCTAGGATTACAAAAAGGATCACTAATCTAATGTGAAAACTTATCATATTTCTCAATCAGTTGCACTAGCCCAGACATAGTAAAAGAAGAAAAGGCGTCTTTGACAAGCAACTAGATTGGAGTACGGAACAAATAAATAAATATTTTTGTCAGCACAGTTGTCCGTTTGTATGACTGGATAAGAAAAATGAGCCGTCCAAGGTATGGCAAAACGGGAAATAAGGCAGATAACTGATTGTGGCGGGATAACTCAAAGCGTTCGCGACACAGTGTCATCGACTTTTACAATCGCATTCGGGTTCAGTGCCTGGGAGATAATACGAAGCCTTCGCGAAAAGCGAATCTATTATCAGATGCCACAATGCAAACGAAAGATTTTACGAGCATGACGTGCAGGCCAAGTCTACATTTCTAATCACGTAGTCTTCGTAACACATGGCACACAAACGTATATGAAATAATTTCCAAGTGGGAATCAGATTTTGGGAGAAGCGGATCCCACAACCGCCATCAGAAGTGCTTAACCCATATACAATGAAGATGAGCGTTACGCATAAACACAATGGAAGATGTGTTATATTAATTATAATAAGCAGATCAGCGCAGGTCACACATAAACGTGGATCCAATTCACAAAATATACTCGAGATTTCCCGTAACCATACAGAAAAACTATCACATTATTTTAGTGTCATAGCATCCGGGCACTACAAATGGAAAGGCCATACTTAAATTTTATAAGTCTTTAGCTCATAACATTGTAAAACGCAAATTCCACACTAAAGATCATTTTCTTCTTTAAATTTTCAAAGTCAAAACGGCACGCTATTTCTTGCATTTTTTAAAGATATAGATTAAAAAGTTGTGCATATACTCACATTACTATACTAGATATCTGATTGTGGCTTAAATGCTAAAATTTATCGATTCACATTCAGGAGAAGTGGTGACTACCACACATCAGTAGGAGTTTAATTAAAATTTGAACAGGTGTTGCGATTTATGATCAGTGTTGTAGAATGTGTAATTTCACAATACGCAAGCTTTAGTTCGCTCACTTTGACGTGCACTCTTTCATGACGTCAGGGAAGTTAATCGAATGGATTGATATTTTCTGTATACACTATAACATAATGCGAATTCTTTATGTCGTGGATATTAAAAGTTACGAATATTTTCTGAACGAAATTTACTTAAAACTCGAAGAAATGGTCACGTTCGTTGGCAAACCTCAAAAACTCTGCCATCAATCCCAGTGGCCCTTCCGACGTTGATGTGCAGATATTTTTGTAAGTATTGTAGATTCGGCATATAAATTCTTGCAGCTTCAGTTCTGTAGTTTGTGCCATATCTCCGAATACGACCATGTCTAGGACGTATTGAAATGCAGCGATAATGAAATCGTTTCGCGGCTCCTCCTTTTCGAAGCAGTTTTTTATCACATCTTCCCATGACTTATGGTATCGAGTACAAAATCTGTCCATCTTTTTAATGTACAGCAATTGTCTCTTCTGTTTTCAAGTGCACGTCTACACTTAATTAAAAGCATATCTATGTTTATTTTATTGGCAGAAAAAATAGTCGATGTCAAGTTGCCGGTGGTGAGTAAATCAAAGAGTGATATTAAACGGTAGGAACAACTTATTTATTTACACATGGTAAACAAGACTTTCGAGCACGAGACTGCTCTTCTTCAGGTTACTGTACTTCTTCACCTGAAGAAGTGCAGTCTCGTGCACGAAAGCCTTGTTTACCATGTGTAAATAAATAAGTTGCTCCTACCGTTTAATATCACTCTTTGATATATTTTATTGATTAAAATTTTATTATCTGGTTTAGAATGCCATAATCTAAACCTGTCGTGAGAATTATTGTTTTGATTTTGTTTCAAGTATTCACTCGACTGATATTCTATGAGTTGTGAACTTACTGCCCGAAATAATTATTGTCTTGTATTTGTTTCAATTGTTCACTCGATTGACATAAGTAAGTACCTCTAAGATGGGAATGTCTCATAACTCTGAGTTGCATTTCACATTTGATATTTCTGTGTGGTTCATTAGAAATTTCTGTTGCAAGATATTACAAAAATTGATGTAACTAAATTTGCTTCTCGTTTTTGATTGAGTGTCGTTGCTACCAATTAATAATTTGGATTTTCTCTACATGTTCAATAACAATATCGCATCTCTACAAACTTAATCGACTTGTCAACCACTTTGACGAAAGATTTCCGTTTCAGGGAAAGGATGCGAAACGATAGTGACCCCGCGAGTGATATCGACATCTATTTGCGCTGCACAACAAAATATATCGCCTTTGAACTCTCTTATCTGACCTCTAGAGCGCCCCGTTTGCTGGACGAAGTAATATAGCCCCTAACCCTTTGAGTGATAAAGCATGCGCGGTGCTATGGTCACATAGATAGAGACATAAAGTCTCCTGGCTTTGAGGAAAAGAGTGAAAACAGTACATATTTCCTACGTCTTGGATACCTCCATCAAGGTTTGTAGTGTTTGTTAGAATGAAAATTGTATATTGGTCGATTTTATGATGGTTCAATGATAGATTATTTTCCTCAGTTGTTGTTTACGTGTCGCCGCGTGTTCCTCTGTTCTTCAGCGTTAAGTCTGTGCTATTTCGCCTTTTGATAGATTGATTAGCTATTATTTCTCTATGTGTTGGATGGTGTGCAGGTTTTGGCTCTCTATTAATTGTAGCTGTTGATTGTGTTGTTTCTCGTTATTTCCTTACGTCTATGCTGTTCACTTAATAATAAATTAAAAGTTGAGTAATGTTGGAATATGAAACTGAGATTCGCTATTGCGCTCGAAATGTTATGACAGATATTCACGCTATTGCAATGATGGTTCTCACGTATAGGAATATTAAACTTTTTATAATATAACTTGTAATTTGATTGTAATCGTATTGATTAAGAATATCCTTTTTGTAGTGGTATAGATTTTATTTCCTCGTGTCGTTCTTGTCGTTCGTGTTCCGTGGTCTTCCATACATCTATTGGCACCCGTCTTCAACAAATCAGGGCAGATATCATTAGTTCTGTTTGTTGGCTAGGAGCGTGCTATGTGGTGAAGTTCATTTTTAACATGTCTATTTTCTGATGAGTTTTATTTTTTCTTCTGATTTTCTGAAGGATAGATTACTCTGTTGTTTTGATTAGGAATATCTTCTTTGTAGTGGTATAGATTTTATTTCCTCTTGTGTTCGTGTCGTCCTTTGTTCTGGTTGTTGGCTAGGAGCGTGCTATGTGGTGAAGTTCATTTTTAACATGTCTATTTTCTGATGAGTTTGTTTTTTTCTTCTGATTTTCTGAATGATAGATTACTCTGTTGTTTGGATTAGGAATATCTTCTTTGTAGTTGTATAGATTTTATTTCCTCTTGTGTTCGTGTCGTTCTTTGTTCTGTTTGTTGGCTAGGAGCGTGCTATGTGGTGAAGTTCATTTTAAAATGTCTATTTTCTGATGAGTTTGATTTTTTCTTCTGATTTTCTGAATGATAGATTACTCTGTTGTTTTGATTAGGAATATCTTCTTTGTAGTGGTATAGATTTTATTTCCTTTTGTCGTTCTTGTCGTTCGTGTTCCGTGGTCTTCCATACATCTATTGGCACCCGTCTTCAACAAATCAGGGCAGATATCATTAGTTTTGTTTGTTGGCTAGGAGCGTGCTATGTGTTGAAGTTCATTTTTAACATGTCTATTTTCTGATGAGTTAGATTTTTTTCTGATTTTCTGAATGATAGATTACTATGTTGTTTTGATTAGGAATATCCTCTTTGTAGTTGTATAGATTTTATTTCTTCTTGTGTTCGTGTCCCATGGTCTTCCAGTGTCTGTGCTGTTCACAATTACTTACATACAACTATCAGAACTTCCCGCTATTGCACTGGTGGTTCTCACGTATAGGAATATCAGACTTTTTATAACACAACTTATAATTTTGTTTATAATCATATTGATTAAGAATATCTTCTTTGATTAAATGTTGTGATCGTTTCTCGTTTTGATATGGTGTAGCTATTATTTCCCTACATGTTGGATGATTGGTTCTATATTAATGCTATGTGTTGTTTCGAATTATTGCCTTATGTCTGCGCTATTCACTTCAATAGAAATTGATTAATTAAATTTGTGTCATATTGGAATATTAAACTCAGCTTCCATAATGTGCTCGAAATTACTTAGATCTATCAAGTTCTCACATCTCAGACTTTTTATAATAAAACTTGTAATTTTGATTGTAATCGTATTGATTAAGAATATCTTCTTTGATTAAATGTGTTATCACTTCTGATTCATTGAAAACTTCCACTAATCAAAAATACTGTGTTTGATTTGTGATACGTATTCAATGCTATTGTATCAGATTTTTTGGTTAAGTTTTTCCAATTCACGTAGAGTCATAACATAATTCCTGATACTAATGATTTTAATAAATATATTTTCACTTGTACTTTTATGTATGGCTATTCTTTGCATGTAAACAGCCTACTGCATACCTGTTGTAGCTGAAAAAAAAATTACGATTCAAGTCGGCTCAGGCTGAAAAATGACAAAAGTCGGCAGCCCAGGTTCAAAAATTTGATAGGGTAAACGCGCACGCAACCCTCCGGCCACGCGCCGCCCACAACAGCAGCCCTCCACTCGAGCGCCGCCCACCTGTTTTACCGAAAAAAAATTGTGAAGTCGGCCCAGGTGGAAGGGTAAGCGACTGTTCTCTAGAGAGCTGGCCTGAGATTTTTCCTCTCCCTCGCGCGCCCCGCCCACCCGGAGCGCGCCAATGGGAGGACGCGTGAGCGGCGTCGGCTGAGTGCCATCTGGGGGCAGAGGTTCTAACGTAGACGGGGACGTGCTTTTGGCGATGCTACATCCACTGGGTCGTTCCATCCACCACGGCCCTGAGTTGGCCCGTGAGATGGCGCTGCTCGATCTGTGAACCTAGGGACGCGCGTTCCTTGGGACCGCGAAAATGGTCGGCGATAAGTACTGAGTCATGATCCCATTTCTGTCTCTTTTTTTTTCTGTTTTCGTGGAATGAATTGACGGATTTTGACGGCTCCTGTGTTCGCTTGTTTTTGCTTTTAATACACGTTTCTTGATCGGCATCACGAAGAGGACTGCGCTCTTCGTGATCGTCTATTGTTTGTTTGTAAGAGAAAAAAGAGAGAGCAGAAATTGAACTCGTCTCCCGACTTGTTCTGCTACTCCTAACATAAATTCTCCTCCCCCCGCCCCCCAAAATACTTCTCAGGTACTCTACTCGCAAGTTCGCTATTCAGAAGTCCACTATTCACAATTATCCGAAGATGATCTTTTTGTCCCTGCGCTGGGGAATTTTATCGCTTTTAACATACTGCTAGATCTATCCGTTCATGGTTATCTGCTGAGATTATTGCAATAATATAAATGCTATAGGTTGGGCCAAGCTTGGCAATAGTTAGCTGGCCGACCTGCCCTGGTTGGTACATCGTCGGCCAACAAGCTTGTTTCGTGATACGGATCTGTACCCTGGCCAATGGCTTCCCAAGCATTGGTCAGCCTGCTAAGTTGCAGGCCGAAGCAGTTTTGTGGCGTCGCTCATATTCATGCTCAATTGTCTCGCGGCGTAAGGTCACGAATTAACATTCTTTGTTTATTGCGCGTATTTCCTACAACGGACAGAGAGCACGTCGTTTCAGTGTTTAAAAAAAAGGTTCACAAGATGCCCGAGACCACAATAGGACCAAACTCTGAGGAAGAACAGATACTATACATAGGAAGGGAGTTGCCTCAGGACAGAGGCCGCCGATATTTCGAACAGAGACTGTTCTTCTGGGCACCGTCCTCATCATTGGCATGGTATTTAAAGGGTTAGGTGTGACGTGTTTAAAGGTTCATGCTAATTGTGGGTCAACAGCCCGGAGGGAAGAAAGGGTCCAAATAAGCTTCATCACAAGATACTCCAACGCACTTCCAGACATCAAAGCCATTCTACAGAAGCACGAGCCCCTCCTCCAAAGCAGTGACCGAGTTAGCAATATATTCACCCATCCCATACAGGTGACCCCATAGCGACGCGCACAAAACCTAGCAGACTCCTTGGTCAATGCCAAAATCAGCAAAACGAGCACCCCGTACACGGGAACACGACCCTGCAACCTTCCGCGCTGCAAAACATGCAAGCACGTTCAACACGCTAGCTCCATCAAAAGCACTGCGAGCAATTTTTTTTGATTGGGTGTTAGCGCCGCGAAGCAACTGTGGCTATGAGCGACGTACAGATGTGGACAGACGGAGAGAGGATAGCAGGAAGGAGTGGGGGACAGTGGGGTTAGTATGCGTCCTGGCCGACTTCAGGGGGAACTGTGTCGACATTCGTCTGGAAAGTCTTCGGAAAACCCAGGGAAAACCTCAGACAGCACAGCCGGCGGTAGGATTTGGACCCACCACCTCCCAGTCTTACGCACGACCTTGTATTACTACCAACGAGCGGACGCCTTAGCCCACTCGGCCATGCCGCTGGTACTGCGAGCAATTACACCCACCCCGTTAACCA
Organism: Ornithodoros turicata; assembly: GCF_037126465.1. Taxonomy (NCBI): domain Eukaryota; kingdom Metazoa; phylum Arthropoda; class Arachnida; order Ixodida; family Argasidae; genus Ornithodoros; species Ornithodoros turicata. Next base: position 74,038,678 of record NC_088202.1, read on the forward strand.
CGCATTCACATGCACAAGCTCCAATGTCATATACTGCATTGAATGCGGCGACTGCTCTATGCAATACAGTGGTGAAACCGGCCAACAAATGAACAACCGCCTTACCGGACACAGAACCGACACGTCCAACAAACTCCCCAAAGCAGTCGCAGAACACTTTAACGTTCCTGGTCACAATTTTGACAACATTAAACTATATATTCTAGAAACCTGGTTTAGATCCAGACGTGACAGACGTGATAGGGAGTCTTATCTCATATAAAGTTCAACGCCCTTCTCCCGTCCGGTATCAACAAATCACAAGGCACCATAGAAACACTTCACAAATAAAATATGCTTTTCCCTTCTATCTCCATTATCATCTGTTATGTTCTGCATGGCCACTGCTTTCTGCTTTCTTTATTGCATGCCACAACTTTGTATTTAAAAAAAAAAGAAAAAACCTTTGCTCGTTCTGGAATTTTCCCCACGTAACCACTAACCTCCTTATCTTTCGCTATGCTTGCCAATTCTTGCCTGTTGTCCCGTTTCGTCCACGTCTTCGTGAACCCCCATTTTTCTGTAACCGGTCTGTAACGTTCACATAATCCCCTCCACACTCTAACAGAGTGGCCATTCACTCCGGCCGTAGAAGCCCGTACGGACCCTTTCTTCCCTCCGGGCTGTTGACCCACAATTCGCACGAATCTTTAAACACGTCACACCTAACCCTTTAAATACCATGCCAATGATGAGGACGGTGCCCAGAAGAAGAACAGTCTCTGTTCGAAATATCGGCGGCTTCTGTCCTGAGGCAACTCCCTTCCTACATCTCTACCGGTTCGCTGGATTTCTACCCATCTAGATACTATACATAGGTTGTCTCGCGAGCTCCCGCAAATTCGAGAGTCCTGTTCGCCTGTGAGTCAAAATGAAGGGTGAAGTGTCTAAGTTTAATTTGGCGCGTACACAAAAAACACTGAAATGATGAATTGCTTGTCGTATTTACTCGCCATGAAGATAACGCTTCTGTTTCTTACTACTTTTGGTTTGATAAATTCACTTGGTCCATCGACAGTCGAACTTATGCAGTGCTACACCATTCCGCGTTACCCTCTCCCCCAGGTGAGATTGATCTCAGCTTTGGCAAGTGCTTGGCCAACGAGCTCGTTTCTTGATACGGATCTGCACCCATGCCGACGGCTTTCCAAACCTCGCTCTGCCTATCACTATGCAACACTGCGCCAGTGTTGAATGGCCGAAAGAGCCGTTGGCCAACTGTCATCCGACCTTTTGCCAACCGTCGGCCTCCGGCCATTGCTTGCTTGGTAAGGGAATCAACGTGAGCAAAGACGAAGATGAAGTTCGAACGAGAACAGTTGGGATACAAGTGATACCATATGTACACGAGGTTACACACAGGTTACGGAAATCCGAATAAAAATAAAAGAGAAAGGAAGAAAAACACAGACATGTGTGTACATAGTCCCGTAGCTGATAGACTAAGTTCGCTACCCAGAAAAGTACGAAAAACAAACAAACAAGAAAACAGCGCGGCTGCTTGTGAAACAAAACACAGAAATATGTACGTAGAGCGTGTGAAGGGAGATGTTTACTCTGTCCCTTCATCGTGTGGCAAGACATATGTTGGTGAGACAGGACGCTGTCTTAATGAGAGGCTCCGCGACCACATGGTAAAAGTTAACCATAACGATATTCAAAACTCCGAATTGGCATATCACGTCGACATGTGTGGATGTGAGCCCGTATATAAACACACAAAAGTAATCAGATTTTTAAAAGACTTTCACACACGCCGCGTAGTTGAAACAAACACAAGCAGGAGATAACTGCGTGAGCACAGCCAGCGCTTCTTGCAGATAAACAACGGGTCCTTATCAACTCCGAGACTAGTAGCGCGACCTTTGATTGAAACACCGGAACCCACATGTTAGCTGCCTCCAAAGAACTTCCACTTTTCTTGTTCCTTGTTATTGTAATAAACCTGGTTGAAAGTGTAATGCGTCTCGTGTTCGTCCCTTTTGTTCGCTGCAGTGAAAGATCATGTATCAACCCGCCCATCTCCTAACGAATTTTCACACACAAAAAAAGCACCGTAACGACTCTTTACGTGCCTCTGGTGGCGTGGCCATAGTTGTGCCGTACCTCCAAAAGAGATCACACTTCAGACAGATTTGGAGGATGTTGCGGTACAGATATCGTTAGGGCGAATAATCACGGTATGTTCACTGTATCTACCCATCAGTTGCTATTGACCAAAGGGAGTTCAAACAATTATGTGATCAGCTTCCCGATCCATTTATTCTTTTGGGAAATATGAATGTACACAATTCCTTGTGGGCAGTTCAAAACTCGATAACAGTGCCAGAATGATAGAACGTGTCCTTGTTTCAGGGTCTCTTTGTATGCTTAACATAGGCTCACCTATACGTACATCAACACAGCCACACAGACTTCCTCTGCAATAGACATGTCCCTACAGTGGCGCGCAAACTCGGCTTAACCAGCCGAGCGCGTGTCATCAGGCACTGATAGACAGCTGGAAACGAGATTGGGATGATCCACTATCCCGTTGAAGGGAGGGTCGGTACGCACAACAGAGAAGTCGAAACGCGAACGCGTACCGACCATCCCTTCAAGGGGATAGTGGATCATCCCAGTCTCGTTTCCAGCTGTCTATCAGCGTCCGATAACCCGCGCTCCGCTGGTTAAGGTATGCCTGCGCCCCACTGTATGTAGCCACTCTCTCAAAGTTTAGAGTAACTCCAGTAACTCCAGATGTCTACAGGCGACTGCAGGTGACTCCGATTGTCTACAGGCGACTTCTGGCGTCTACAGGCGACTGCAGGTGACTCCAGATGTCTTCAGGTGACTGTAGGTGACTTTAGACGTCTTCAGGTGGCTTCGGGTGACTGCAAACATCTTCAGGTAACCCCAGACGTCCTCAATTGGCTCCAGCTGACTCCAGGGGACATCAGGCGACTCCGGACGTCTTCAGGTGGCTTCAGTTGGCTTCAGTTGACTCCAGACGTCTTCAAGTGACTACAGGTAACTGCAGGTGAATCCAGACGACCTCAAGTGACTCTAGGTGAGTTCACACGTCTTCAGGTGACTCTAGTATGGCTCCAGACGTCTTCAGGTGACTTCTGGTGACTTCAGGGGACTCGAGACGTCCCCAGGTAATTGGAGATGACTCCAGATGTCTCCAGGTGCCTATAGGTGACTCAGACATCTTTAGGCGCCTTCATTGACTCCAGACGTCTTCATGTGACTTCCGATGCTTCCAAGAAACTCCAGACGTATTTAGGTGGCTTCAGGTGACTCAAGACCTCTTCAGGTGATTCCTGACGTTCTCAGGTCACTCCAGACATTGTCAGGTGACTTCAGTTAACCACATTCGTCTCGAGGTGACTTTGAGTAACTGCAGAAGTCTTCAGATGACTTAATGTGACTCCAGACGTCTTCATGTGACCACACGTGACTCCAGGCGACTTCAGGTGACTCCAGTCATCATCAGGTGACATCAGGTAAATCCAAATGTCTTGAGGTGACCTCAGGTAACCTCAGGTGACCCAAGACGTCTTCAGGTGACTCAAGACGTCTTCAGGTGACTCAAGACGTCCTCAGGTGACTCAAGACGTCCTCAGGTGACTCAAGACGTCCTCAGGTGACTATAGGTGACTGAAAACGTCTTCAAGTGACTGTAGGTAACTCCAGACGTTTTCATGTGACTCCGGACGCCTGCAGGCAACTTCTGGTTACTGTGATTGGCTCCAGATGTCTTCAGGTGACTTCAGGCTTCCTCAGGTGACTTCGGACATCTTGAGTTGTCTTCACGGGCTCCAGACGTCTTCAGTTGACTTCAGGGATTCCACACGTCTTCAGATGAATTCAGGTCATTTCACGTGACTCAAGTTATCTTCAGGTGACTCCAGACGTGTTCATATAACTTCAGGTCTTTCAGGTAAATCCAGACATCTTCACGTGACTTCACACATCCTCAGGTCTCTCCAGACGTTGTCACGTGACTTCAGGTATCTTCAGTTTTCACGCAGCTATGCGATGCGCACGTGACAGCGGATTGAGCCCGAATGCCGTCATTCCGAAACTCGAGCCATTCTGGGAATCACGCATGTAAATACTTAGTTTGATTAAACGTCTTGTTTTCTGGGACTTCGCACTACCACATAAGCCTCCAGGTGACTTCAGGCGACTCTCGACGTCTTCAGCTTACACCCGACTTATTCAGGTAAGAACCCAGGTGACGCAGGTGGTCTTCAAGCGACTTCGTGTGACTCCAGACGTCTTCAGGTGACTCCAGGCGACCTCAGCTGACTCTAGACTCTTCAGATGACTCTAGAAGTTCTCAGGGCACTACAGGCGTTGCCAGGTGACTCTAGACGTCTTCAGATGACTCTAAAAGTTCTCAGGGCACTCCAGGCATTGCCAGGTGATTTCAAGTGACTTCAGTTGACCACATATACAACTCCAGGTGACTTCAGACGTCTTCAAGTGACTCCAGACGTCTTCAAGTGACTCCAGATGTCTTCACGTCACTCCAGGTGTCTTCACATGACTTCAGGTGGCTTCAGGTCACTCGAGACATCTTCAGGCGACTTCAGGTGACAGACCAAATCTGTCAGACTTCGTGTAATTCAACTTCGAGTGATATCGGGTGACTCCTGATGTCTTCCAGTTTCTTCAGGCAACTTCTGCCTGTTACAGACCTTCGTGTAATTGTACAGTACTGACGTTGTTTGTTAGATCTCAAAGTTTACTACCAGGTGTTCTTGCTGTTTTTGTGGCGGCAAATTGTGGGCGGAACATGGTTTGATCATATGATGTGCTGTTCCCCGTTCTCAACTTCCCTAGCGATTTCACCCCTCCGAATCTGCTACAAGTAACCTTGGAGTCCCAACTCAGTTTAGGGAGCTACAGTGGTCTTCCCTGTAGTATCTGAGCTCTGGAACTTTGTACCTGCATCAGTGCCCTTGAATTGCTGAAGTAACCAGTGCCTCTATGCTGCAGCAGTAGGTTTCTTGAACACAGGTCGCATGATCATGGATACGCCCTAATAACCTAAGTTGAGAAGCACTGCTCTAAAATTTTGGAACATATAATCCGTTCACCTGTCAACAAATTTCTCCGTTTTCAATATTATTTTTCTCTAAGTGGTGGTAGCGTGTTTCCAGGATGGACTGTTCGTGCGAGACTCAGCCTTCTGTGCGGATGAGCTTCCTTGACATGACTGGTCACGCCTCGGCGACTGCAGACTTCAGGTGATTTCTGATTACACGAGACTTCGTCAGGTGACCTCGAGTGACTTGGACGCCTTCATATGACATCAAAGAAGGGAACTCCAGACGCCTCCAGGAGTCTCCAGATGTCTCCAGACGTCTTCAGGTGACTCCAGACGTCTTCAGGTGACCTCAGATGTCTTCAGGTGACCTCAGATGTCTTCAGGTGACCTCAGATGTCTTCAGGTGACTTCAGGTGACTTCAGACGACTTCAGGTGACTTCACATGACTTCAGGTGAATTCGAGTGATTTCGGGTGACTCCCGCAGACTTGAGGAGACTCCAGAAGTCTTCTGGTTTCTTCAGGTAACTTCTGCCTGTTACAGACCTTCGACTGACCTTGTCAGTACTGACCTTGTTTGTTTGATCTCGAAGTTCACTACCAGGAGTTCTTTGTTTTTGTTTTTGTGGCGGCAAATAGTGGGCCAAACCTGGTCTGATGACATCATGTGCTGCTCCCCTTTTACAAATTTCTTAGCCATTTCACGAGCCCCTCCGAATCTGCCACAAGTAACTTGGGAGTCACAACTCACAATTAGGGAGCTACTGTGGTCTTCCCTGCAGTATCTGAGCACTGGAACTTTGTACCTGCATCAGTGCCCTTCTATTATAGAAGTAACCATTTCCTCTATGCTGCAGCAGTAGGTTTCCCGAACTCAGGTCGCATGATCATGGATTCGCCCGAATAACCTAAGTTGAGAAGCGCTGCTCTAAGATTTTGGAACATATAATCCGTTCGCATGTCAACAAATTGCTCCGTTTTCAATATTATTTTTTTCTAAGTGGTGGCAGGATATTTCCGACTGTTCTTGCAAGACTCAGCCTTCTGTGCCGATGCGCTCCCTTGACAAGACAGGTGACGCCTGGGTGACTGCAGACGACTTCAGGTAGTTTCTGATTACACGAGACTTTATCATGTGACCTCGAGTGACTCCAGACGCCTTGATGTGACATCAGGGGACTCCAGACGTCTGCAGGTGGCTTCAGGTGACTCCAGACGTCTTCAGGCGACTCCAGACGTATTAAAGTGACTTCAAGTGGCTTCAGACGTCTTTAGGTGACTCCAGATGTCTTGACGTAGGTCCAGATGTCCTGACGTAGGTCCAGATGTCTTGACGTAGGTCCAGATCTCTTGACGTGGCTCCAGACGTCTTCAGTCACTTCAGATGTCTTCAAGTGGCTTCAGGTGACTTCAAGCGACTTCACGGGACTCCACATGCCTACATTGGCGCTAGACGTCTTCAGGCACTTCGAGTGGTTTCCGATGACTCCAGGTGTCTTCAAGTGACTCCAGGTGTCTTCAAGTGACTCCAGGAGACTTCAGGTGACTCCAGGAGACTTCAGGTGACTCCAGACGACTTCAGGCGACTCCAGAAGTATTAAAGTGACTTCAAGTGGCTCCAGACGTCTTTAGGTTACTCCAGATGTCTTCACGTAGGTCCAGACGTCTTGACGTGGCTCCAGACGTCTTCAGGTCACTTCAGATGTCTTCACGTGACTTCAGGTGACTTGAGGTGACTTCAAGTGAGTTCAGATGCCTACTTGTGGCGCTAGACGTCTTCAGGCACTTCGAGTGGTTTCGGGTGAGTCCAGGTGTCTTCAAGTGTCTCCGGGAGACTTCAGGTGACTCCAGACGTCTTCCGGTTTCTTCTGGTAACTTCTGCCTGTTACAGACCTTTGTGTAATTGTACAGTATTGACCTTGTTTGTTTGATCTCTAAGATCACTACCAGGAGTTCTTTCTGTTTTGGTTTTGTGGCAGCAAATAGTGGGGCAAACATGGTCTGATGACATCATGTGCTGCTCCCCTTTTTCAAATTTCCTAGCCATATCACGAGCCCCCTCCCAATCTAGTACAAGTAACTTGGGAGTCGCAACTCACGGTTTAGGGAGCTGCAATGGTCTTCCTTGCAGTATCTGAGCACTGGAACTTTGTACCTGCATCAGGGCCCTTGCATTATTGAATTAACCGTTTTCTCTGCTGCAGCAGTAGGTTTGTTGAACTCAGGTCGCATGATCACGGATTCTGCAGAATAACCTAAGTTGAGAAGCGCTGCTCTAAGATTTTGGAACATATAATCTGTTCGTCTGTCAACAACTTTCTCCGGTTTCAATATTATCTTTTCGTAAGTGATGGCAGCGTATCTCTACGATTGACATTTCGTGCGAGATTCAGCCTTCTGTAGCCATGAGCTTGCTTTTCATGACAGGTGACGCCTCTGTGACTGCAGACGACTTCAGGTGGTTTCTGATTACGCGAAATTTCTTAATGTGACCTCGATTGACTCCAGACTCCTTTATGTGACACCAGGGGACTCCAGACGTCTGCAGGTGGCTTCAGGTGACTCCAGACGTCTTCAGGACACTCCAGACGTATTAAAGTGACTTCAAGTGAACTCCCAGGCATCTCCAGATGTATCCAGACGTCTTCAGGTGACTCCAGATGTCTGGACGTGGCTCCAGGCGTCTTCTGGTGACTTCAGATGTCTTCAGGTGACTTCAGATGTCTTCAGGTGACTTCAGATGTCTTCAAGTGACTTCAGATGTCTTCAAGTGACTTCACGTGACTCCAGATGTGTACATGTGGTGTTAAACGTCTTCAGGCGACTTCGAGTGATTTCGGGTGACTCCAGATGTCTTGAAGTGACTCCAGGAGACTTCAGTTGACTTCAGACGACTTCAGGTGACTCCAGACGTCTTCCGGTTTCTTCTGGTAACTTCTGCCTGTTACAGACCTTCGTGTAATTGTACAGTACTGACCTTGTTTGTTTAATCTCGAAGTTCACTACCAGGAGTTCTTTCTGTTTTTGTTTTTGTTCCGGCAAATAGTGGACCGAACATGGTCTGATGACATCATGTGCTGCTCCACTTTTTCAAATTCCTCAGCCATTTCACGAGCCCCCTCCAAATCTGCCACAAGTAACTTGGCAGTCGCAACTCACAGTTTAGGGAGCCACAGTGGTCTTCCCTGTAGTATCTGAGCACTGAAACATTGTACCTGCATCAGTGCCCTTGCATTATGGAAGTAATCGTTTCCTGCATGCTGCAGCAGTAGGTTTCCTGAACTCGGGTAGCATGATCACGGATTCGCCCGAATAACCTAAGTTGAGATGCGCTGCTCGAAGATTTTGGAACATATAGTCCATTCGCCTGTCAACAAATTTCTCCGTTTTCAATTTGATTTTTTTCGAAGTAGTGGCAGGATATTTCCAGGATCGGCTGTTCTTCCAAGACTCAGCCTTCTGTGCCGATGACCTTCCTTGACATGACAGGTGACGCTTCGGTGACTGTAGGACAATTCAGGTGGTTTCTGATTACACGAGACGTCATCATGTGACCTCAAGTGACTCTAGACGCCTTCATTGAAATCAGGGGACTCCAGACGTCTGCAGATGGCTTCAGGTGACTCCAGTCGTCTTCAGGCGACTCCAGACGTATTAAAGTATCTTCAAGTGACTCCAGGGGAGTCCAGGTGACTCCAGATGTCTTGACATGGCTCCAGACGTCTACAGGTGACTTCAGATGTCTTCAAGTGACTTCAGGTGTCTTCAGGTATCTTCAGGTGACTTCAGGTGACTTCACGTGACTTCACGTGACTCCAGATGTCTACATGTGGCGCTAGACGTCTTCAGGCGACTTCGAGTGATATCGGGTGACTCCTGATGTCTTCCAGTTTCTTCAGGTAACTTCTGCCTGTTACAGACTTTCATGTAATTGTGCAGTACTGACCTTGTTTGGTTGATCTCGAAGTTCACTACCAGGAGTTCTTTCTGTTTTTGTTTTTGTGGCGGCAAATAGTGGGCCGAACATGGGCTGATGACATCATGTGCTGTTCCCCTGTTTCAAATTCCCTAGCCATTTCACGAGCCCCCTCCGAATCTGCCACAAGCAGCTTGGGGGTCGCAACTCACAGTTTAGGGAGACACAGTGGTCTTTGTAGTAGAAGAGTAGAGAAATTTGTTGACAGGCCAACGGATTATATGTTAAAAAATCTTTGAGCAGCCCTTCTCAACTTGGGGTATTCGGGCGAATCCGTGATCATGCTACCTGAGTTCGGGAATTTACTGCTGCAGCATAGCGGAAATGGTTACTTCTACATTGCAAGGGCACTGATGCAGATACAAACTTCCAGTGCTCAGATACTCTTGCCTGAAGACGACTGGAGTCACCTGAAGCCATCTGCAGACGTCTGGAGTCCCCTGATTTCAATGAAGGCGTCCAGAGTCACTTGAGGTCACATGATGAAGTCTCGTGTAATCAGAAAACACCTGAAGTCGCCTACAGTCACCGACGCGTCACCTGTCATGCCAAGGAAGCTCATCGGCACAGTTCGAGTCTCACACGAACAGTCAATCCTGGAAATATGCTGCTACCAATTAGAACAAAATAATATTGAAAACAGAAATTTGTTGACAAGCGAACGGATTACATGTTCCAAAAATCTTAGAGCAGTGCTTCTCAACGTGAGTTATTCGGGCGAATTCGTGATCATGCTACCCGACTTCGGGAAACCTACTGCTGCAGCATATAGGAAACGGTTACTTCTATAATGCAAGGACACTGATGCAGGTACAAAGTTTCAGTGCTCAGATACTACAGAGAAGACCACTGTGGCTTCCTAAACTGTGAGTTGCGACTCCCAAGTTACTTGTGGCAGATTCGGAGGGGGCTCGTGAAATGGCTAGAGAATTTGAAAAAGTGGAGCAGCACAAGATGTCATCGGACCATGTTCGACCCACCATTTGCCGCCACAAAAACAAAAACAGAAAGAACTCCTGGTAGTGAACTTCGAGATCAAACAAACAAGGTCAGTACTGCACAATTACACGAAGGTCTGTAACAGGCAGAAGTTACCTGAAGAAACTGGAAGACGTCAGGAGTCACCCGATATCACTCGAAGTCGCCTGCAGACGTCTAGCGCCACATGTAGACATCTGGAGTCACATGAAGACATCCGAAGTCCCCTGAAGCCCTGAAGTTATTTGAAGTCACTTGAAGACATCTGGAGTCATCTGAAGTCACTTGAAGACATCTGGAGTCATCTGAAGTCACTTGAAGACATCTGGAGTCATCTGAAGTCCCGTGAAGCCACTCGAAGTTAACTGAAGACGTCTGGGGCCCCGTCAAGCCATCTGAAGTCACCTGGAGACGGCTGGAGTGACCTGGAGCTTCCTGCAGATGTCTGGAGTCCCCTGATGTCACACGAAGGCGTCTATAGTCTTTCGAGGTCACCTGATGAGGTCTGCAGCAACAATAAATCACATGAAGTCCTCTGTAGCCACTGAGACATCACCAGTCATGTCAAAGAAGCTCATCTGCACAGAAGGCTGAGTCTCGCACAAACAATTGATACTGGAACCATGCTGCCACAGATAGAAACGAATAACATTGTTAAATTTGTTGACAGGGAAATGAATTATATTTCCATGCGCTTACAGCAGTGCTTCTCAACGTAGGTTATTTGGGGGAATCCGTGATCATGGTACCTGAGTTAAAGGAACCCACTGTTATAGCATAGAGAGAACTGTTACGTCAATAATTCAAGGATAATCATGCATGTACAAAGTTCCAGAGCTCAGATTCTGCAGCGAAGACCACAGTAGCTGCCTAAACTTTCATTTGCTGCTCCCAAGTTACTTGTGGCAGATTCGGAGTGGGTTCGTGATATGGCTAGAAAATTTGAAAAGGGGGAACAGCACGCGATGTCATGAGACCATGTTCGGCTCACTATTTTCTGCCATAAAAAGAAAAACAGAAGGAACTCCCGGTAGTGAACTTCGAGATTTAACAAACAAGGCTGTACAAGTACACGAAGGTCTGTAGCAAGTCAGCTGAAGAAATCGGAACACGTCTGTAGTCACCTGAAGTCTCCTGAAGTCACTTGAAGACATCTGGAGTCACCTGAAGTCACTCGAAGTCACCTGAAGACGTCTGGAGCCACATGAAGACATCTGGAGTCACCTGAAGTCAGTTGAAGTCACTTGAAGACATCTGGAGTCACCTGAAGTCACTTGAAGACATCTGGAGTCATCTGAAGTCACTTTGAGACATCTCGAGTCATCTGAAGTCACTTGAAGTTACTTGAAGACATCTGGAGTCATCTGAAGTCACTTGAAGACATCTGGAGTCATCTAAAGTCACTTGAAGACATCTGGAGTCAGCTGAAGTCACTTGAAGACATCTTGAGTCATCTGAAGTCACTTGAAGACATCTGGAGTCATCTGAAGTCACTTGAAGTTACTTGAAGTTAACTGAAGACGTCTGAGGCCACGTCAAGCCATCTGAAGTCACCTGGAGACGGCTGGAGTCACCTGAAGCCTCCTGCAGATGTCTGGAGTCCCCTGATCCCACACGAAGGCGTCTATAGTCTCTCGAGGTCACCTGATGAGGTCTGTAGCAACAAGAAATCACATGAAGTCCTCTGTAGCCACTGAGACATCACCAGTCATGTCAAAGAAGCTCATTTGCACAGAAGGCTGAGTCTCGCACAAACAAATAATACTGGAAGCATGCTGCCACAGATAGAAACGAATAACATTGTTAAATTTGTTGACAGGGAAATGAATTATATGTTACATGCGCCTACAGCAGTGCTTCTCAACGTAGGTTATTTGGGGGAATCCGTGATCATGGTACCTGAGTTAAAGGAACCCACTGTTACAGCATAGAGGCAACTGTTACGTCAATAATCCAAGGATAATCATGCACGTACAAAGTTCCAGAGCTCAGGTTCTGCAGCGAAGACAACTGTAGCTGCCTAAACTGTGAGTTGCTACTCCTAAGTTACTTGTGGCAGATTCGGAGTGGGTTCGTGATATGGCTAGGAAATTTGAAAAGGGGGAACAGCACGCGATGTCATGAGAACATGTTCGGCTCACTATTTTCTGCCATAAAAACAAAAACAGACGGAACTCCCGGTAGTGAACTTCGAGATTTAACAAACAAGGCTGTACAAGTACACGAAGGTCTGTAGCAAGTCAGCTGAAGAAACAGGAACACGTCTGTAGTCACCTGAAGTCTCCTGGTGTCACTTGAAGACATCTGGAGTCACCTGAAGTCACTCGAAGTCACCTGAAGATGTCTGGAGCCACATGAAGACATCTGGAGTCACCTGAAGTCATTTGAAGCCACTTGAAGACATCTGGAGTCATCTGAAGTCACTTGAAGTTACTTGAAGACATCTGGAGTCATCTGAAGTCACTTGAAGTTACTTGAAGTTAACTGAAGACGTCTGGGGCCACGTCAAGCCATCTGAAGTCACCTGGAGACGGCTGGGGTCGCCTGAAGCCTCCTGCAGATGTCTAGAGTCCCCTGATCTCACACGAAGGCGTCTATAGTCTCTCGAAGTCACCTGATGAGGTCTGTAGCAACAAGAAATCACATGAAGTCCTCTGTAGCCACTGAGACATCACCAGTCATGTCAAAGAAGCTCATTTGCACAGAAGGCTGAGTCTCGCACAAACAATTGATGCTGGAACCATGCTGGAACAGATAGAAACGAATAACATTGTTAAATTTGTTGACAGCGAAATGAATTATATGTTACATGCGCCTACAGCAGTGCTTCTCAACGTAGGTTTTTTTCGGAGAATCCGTGATCATGGTACCTGAGTTAAAGGAACCCACTGTTATAGCATAGAGGCAACTGTTACATCAATAATCCAAGGATAATCATGCACGTACAAAGTTCCAGAGCTCAGGTTCTGCAGCGAAGACAACTGTAGCTGCCTAAACTGTGAGTTGCTACTCCTAAGTTACTTGTGGCAGATTCGGAGTGGGTTCGTGATATGGCTAGGAAATTTGAAAAGGGGGAACAGCACGCGATGTCATCAGACCATGTTCGGCTCACTATTTTCTGCCATAAAAACAAAAACAGAAGGAACTCCCGGTAGTGAACTTCGAGATTTAACAAACAAGGCTGTACAAGTCACGAAGGTCTGTAGCAAGTCAGCTGAAGAAACTGGAACACGTCTGTAGTCACCTGAAGTCACTTGAAGATATCTGGAGTCACCTGAAGTCACTCGAAGTCACCTGAAGACGTCTAGAGCCACATGAAGTCATCTGAAGTCACATGAAGACATCCGAAGTCCCCTGAAGCCACTCGAAGTTACTTGAAGACGTCTAGAGCCACATGAAGACATCTGGAGTCACCTGAAGTCACTTGAAGACATCTGGAGTCATCTGAAGTCACTTGAAGGCATCTGGAGTCATCTGAAGTCACTTGAAGACATCTGGAGTCATGTGAAGTCACTTGAAGTTACTTGAAGTTAACTGAAGACGTCTGGGGCTACGTCAAGCCATCTGAAGTCACCTGATGCCTCCTGCAGATGTCTGGAGTCCCCTGATCTCACACCAAGGCGTCTATAGTTTCTCGAGGTCACCTGATGAGGTCTGTAGCAACAAGAAATCACATGAAGTCCTCTGTAGCCACTGAGACATCACCAGTCATGTCAAAGAAGCTCATTTGCACCGAAGGCTGAGTCTCGCACAAACAATTGATACTGGAACCATGCTGCCACAGATAGTAACGAATAACATTGTTAAATTTGTTGACAGGGAAATGAATTATATGTTACATGCGCCTACAGCAGTGCTTCTCAACGTAGGTTATTTGGGGGAATCCGTGATCATGGTACCTGAGTTAAAGGAACCCACTGTTATAGCATAGAGGCAACTGTTACATCAATAATCCAAGGATAATCATGCACGTACAAAGTTCCAGAGCTCAGGTTCTGCAGCGAAGACAACTGTAGCTGCCTAAACTGTGAGTTGCTACTCCTAAGTTACTTGTGGCAGATTCGGAGTGGGTTCGTGATATAGCTAGGAAATTTGAAAAGGGGGAACAGCACGCGACGTCATGAGAACATGTTCGGCTCACTATTTTCTGCCATAAAAACAAAAACAGAAGGAACTCCCGGTAGTGAACTTCGAGATTTAACAAACAAGGCTGTACAAGTACACGAAGGTCTGTAGCAAGTCAGCTGAAGAAACCGGAACACGTCTGTAGTCACCTGAAGTCATTTGAAGACATCTGAAGTCACTCGAAGTCACCTGAAGACGTCTGGAGCCACATGAAGACATCTGGAGTCACCTGAAGTCATTTGAAGTCACTTGAAGACATCTGGAGCCACCTGAAGTCACTTGAAGACATCTGGAGTCATCTGAAGTCACTTGAAGGCATCTGGAGTCATCTGAAGTCACTTGAAGTTACTTGAAGACATCTGGAGCCATCTGAGGTCCCTTGAAGTTACTCGAAGTTAACTGAAGAGGTCTGAGGCCACGTCAAGCCATCTGAAGTCACCTGGAGACGGCTGGGGTCACCTGAAGCCTCCTGCAGATGTCTAGAGTCCCCTGATCTCACACAAAGGCGTCTATAGTCTCTCAAAGTCACCTGATGAGGTCTGTAGCAACAAGAAATCACATGAAGTCTTCTGTAGCCACTGAGACATCACCAGTCATGTCAAAGAAGCTCATTCGCAGAGAAGGCTGAGTCTCGCACAAACAATTGATACTGGAACCATGCTGCCACAGATAGAAACGAATAACATTGTTAAATTTGTTGACAGGGAAAGGAATTATATGTTACATGCGCCTACAGCAGTGCTTCTCAACGTAGGTTATTTGGGGGAATCCGTGATCATGGTACCTGAGTTAAAGGAACCCACTGTTATAGCATAGAGGCAACTGTTACATCAATAATCCAAGGATAATCATGCACGTACAAAGTTCCAGAGCTCAGGTTCTGCAGCGAAGACAGCTGTAGCTGCCTAAACTGTGAGTTGCTACTTCTAAGTTACTTGTGGCAGATTCGGAGTGGGTTCGTGATATGGCTAGGAAA
Source organism: Ornithodoros turicata (assembly GCF_037126465.1). Taxonomy (NCBI): domain Eukaryota; kingdom Metazoa; phylum Arthropoda; class Arachnida; order Ixodida; family Argasidae; genus Ornithodoros; species Ornithodoros turicata. The sequence goes on from NC_088202.1 coordinate 74,053,812, forward strand.
TTTGAAAAGGGGGAACAGCACGCGATGTCATGAGAACATGTTCGGCTCACTATTTTCTGCCATAAGAACGAAAACAGAAGGAACTCCCGGTAGTGAACTTCGAGATTTAAATAACAAGGCTGTACAAGTACACGAAGGTCTGTAGCAAGTCAGCTGAAGAAACCGGACCACGTCTGTAGTCACCTGAAGTCTCCTGAAGTCACTTGAAGACATCTGGAGTCACCTGAAGTCACTCGAAGTCACCTGAAGACGTCTGGAGCCACATGAAGACATCTGGAGTCACCTGAAGTCATTTGAAGTCACTTGAAGACATCTGGAGTCACCTGAAGTCATTTGAAGACATCTGGAGTCACTTGAAGTTACTTGAAGACATCTGGAGTCACCTGAAGTCCCTTGAAGTTACTCGAAGTTAACTGAAGACGTCTGGGGCCACGTCAAGCCATCTGAAGTCACCTGGAGATGGCTGGGGTCACCTGAAGCCTCCTGCAGATGTCTGGAGTCCCCTGATCTCACACGAAGGCGTCTATAGTCTCTCGAGGTCACCTGATGAGGTATGTAGCAACAAGAAATGACATGAAGTCCTCTGTAGCCACTGAGACATCACCAGTCATGTCAAAGAAGCTCATCTGCACAGAAGGCTGAGTCTCGCACAAACAATTGATACTGGAACCATGCTGCCACAGATAGAAACCAATAACATTGTTAAATTTGTTGACAGGGAAATGAATTATATTTCCTTGCGCTTACAGCAGTGCTTCTCAAAGTAGGTTATTTGGGGGAATCTGTGATCATGGTACCTGGGTTAAAGGAACCCACGGTTATAGCATAGAGGCAACTGTTACATCAATAATCCAAGGATAATGATGCACGTACAAAGTTCCAGAGCTCAGGTTCTGCAGCGAAGACAACTGCAGCTGCGTAAACTGTGAGTTGCTACTCCTAAGTTAATTGTGGCAGATTCGGAGTGCGTTTCGTGATATGGCTAGGAAATTTGAAAAGGGGGAACAGCACGCGATGTCATGAGACCATGTTCGGCTCACTATTTTCTGCCATAAAAACAAAAACAGAAGGAACTCCCGGTAGTGAACTTCGAGATTTAACAAACAAGGCTGTACAAGTACACGAAGGTCTGTAGCAAGTCAGCTGAAGATACCGGAACACGTCTGTAGTTACCTGAAGTCTCCTGAAGTCACTTGAAGAAATCTGGAGTCACCTGAAGTCACTCGAAGTCACCGGAAGACGTCTGGAGCCACATGAAGACATCTGGAGTCACCTGAAGTCATTTGAAGCCACTTGAAGACATCTGGAGTCATCTGAAGTCACTTGAGGTTACTTGAAGTTAACTGAAGACGTCTGGGGCCACGTCAAGCCATCTGAAGTCACCTGGAGACGGCTGGAGTCACCTGAAGCCTCCTGCAGATGTCTGGAGTCCCCTGATCTCACACGAAGGCGTCTATAGTCTCTCGAGGTCACCTGATGAGGTATGTAGCAACAAGAAATGACATGAAGTCCTCTGTAGCCACTGAGACATCACCAGTCATGTCAAAGAAGCTCATTTGCACAGAAGGCTGAGTCTCACACAAACAACTGATACTGGAACCATGCTGCCACAGATAGAAACGAATAACATTGTTAAATTTGTTGACAGGGAAATGAATTATATGTTACATGCGCCTACAGCAGTGCTTCTCAACGTAGGTTATTTGGGGGAATCCGTGATCATGGTACCTGAGTTAAAGGAACCCACTGTTATAGCATAGAGGCAACTGTTACATCAATAATCCAAGGATAATCATGCACGTACAAAGTTCCAGAGCTCAGGTTCTGCAGTGAAGACAACTGTAGCTGCCTAAACTGTGAGTTGCTACTCCTAAGTTACTTGTGGCAGATTCGGAGTGGGTTCGTGATATAGCTAGGAAATTTGAAAAGGGGGAACAGCACGCGACGTCATGAGAACATGTTCGGCTCACTATTTTCTGCCATAAAAACAAAAACAGAAGGAACTCCCGGTAGTGAACTTCGAGATTTAACAAACAAGGCTGTACAAGTACACGAAGGTCTGTAGCAAGTCAGCTGAAGAAACCGGAACACGTCTGTAGTCACCTGAAGTCTCCTGAAGTCACTTGAAGGCATCTGGAGTCACCTGAAGTCACTCGAAGTCACCTGAAGACGTCTGGAGCCACATGAAGACATCTGGAGTCACCTGAAGACATCTGGAGTCACCTGAAGTCATTTGAAGACATCTGGAGTCATCTGAAGTCACTTGAAGACATCTGGAGTCATCTGAAGTCACTTGAAGTTACTTGAAGACATCTGGAGTCATCTGAAGTCCCTTGAAGTTACTCGAAGTTAACTGAAGACGTCTGGGGCCACGTCAAGCCATCTGAAGTCACCTGGAGATGGCTGGGGTCACCTGAAGCCTCCTGCAGATGTCTGGAGTCCCCTGATCTCACACGAAGGCGTCTATAGTCTCTCGAGGTCACCTGATGAGGTCTGTAGCAACAAGAAATCACATGAAGTCCTCTGTAGCCACTGAGACATCACCAGTCATGTCAAAGAAGCTCATCTGCACAGAAGGCTGAGTCTCGCACAAACAATTGATACTGGAACCATGCTGCCACAGATAGAAACGAATAACATTGTTAAATTTGTTGACAGGGAAATGAATTATATTTCCATGCGCTTACAGCAGTGCTTCTCAAAGTAGGTTATTTGGGGGAATCTGTGATCATGGTACCTGGGTTAAAGGAACCCACGGTTATAGGATAGAGGCAACTGTTACATCAATAATCCAAGGATAATGATGCACGTACAAAGTTCCAGAGCTCAGGTTCTGCAGCGAAGACAACTGCAGCTGCGTAAACTGTGGGTTGCTACTCCTAAGTTAATTGTGGCAGATTCGGAGTGCGTTTCGCGATATGGCTAGGAAATTTGAAAAGGGGGAACAGCACGCGATGTCATGAGACCATGTTCGGCTCACTATTTTCTGCCATAAAAAGAAAACAGAAGGAACTCCCGGTAGTGAACTTCGAGATTTAACAAACAAGGCTGTACAAGTACACGAAGGTCTGTAGCAAGTCAGCTGAAGAAATCGGAACACGTCTGTAGTCACCTGAAGTCTCCTGAAGTCACTTGAAGACATCTGGAGTCACCTGAAGTCACTCGAAGTCACCTGAAGACGTCTGGAGCCACATGAAGACATCTGGAGTCACCTGAAGTCATTTGAAGTCACTTGAAGACATCTGGAGTCACCTGAAGTCACTTGAAGACATCTGGAGTCATCTGAAGTCACTTTGAGACATCTCGAGTCATCTGAAGTCACTTGAAGTTACTTGAAGACATCTGGAGTCATCTGAAGTCACTTGAAGACATCTGGAGTCATCTGAAGTCACTTGAAGACATCTGGAGTCATCTAAAGTCACTTGAAGACATCTGGAGTCATCTAAAGTCACTTGAAGACATCTGGAGTCAGCTGAAGTCACTTGAAGACATCTTGAGTCATCTGAAGTCACTTGAAGGCATCTGGAGTCATCTGAAGTCACTTGAAGTTACTTGAAGACATCTGGAGCCATCTGAGGTCCCTTGAAGTTACTCGAAGTTAACTGAAGACGTCTGAGGCCACGTCAAGCCATCTGAAGTCACCTGGAGACGGCTGGAGTCACCTGAAGCCTCCTGCAGATGTCTGGAGTCCCCTGATCCCACACGAAGGCGTCTATAGTCTCTCGAGGTCACCTGATGAGGTCTGTAGCAACAAGAAATCACATGAAGTCCTCTGTAGCCACTGAGACATCACCAGTCATGTCAAAGAAGCTCATTTGCACAGAAGGCTGAGTCTCGCACAAACAAATAATACTGGAAGCATGCTGCCACAGATAGAAACGAATAACATTGTTAAATTTGTTGACAGGGAAATGAATTATATGTTACATGCGCCTACAGCAGTGCTTCTCAACGTAGGTTATTTGGGGGAATGCGTGATCATGGTACCTGAGTTAAAGGAACCCACTGTTATAGCATAGAGGCAACTGTTACGTCAATAATCCAAGGATAATCATGCACGTACAAATTTCCAGAGCTCAGGTTCTGCAGCGAAGACAACTGTAGCTGCCTAAACTGTGAGTTGCTACTCCTAAGTTACTTGTGGCAGATTCGGAGTGGGTTCGTGATATGGCTAGGAAATTTGAAAAGGGGGAACAGCACGCGATGTCATGAGAACATGTTCGGCTCACTATTTTCTGCCATAAAAACAAAAACAGACGGAACTCCCGGTAGTGAACTTCGAGATTTAACAAACAAGGCTGTACAAGTACACGAAGGTCTGTAGCAAGTCAGCTGAAGAAACAGGAACACGTCTGTAGTCACCTGAAGTCTCCTGGTGTCACTTGAAGACATCTGGAGTCACCTGAAGTCACTCGAAGTCACCTGAAGATGTCTGGAGCCACATGAAGACATCTGGAGTCACCTGAAGTCACTTGAAGACATCTGGAGTCACCTGAAGTCATTTGAAGACATCTGGAGTCATCTGAAGTCACTTGAAGTTACTTGAAGACATCTGGAGTCATCTGAAGTCCCTTGAAGTTACTCGAAGTTAACTGAAGACGTCTGGGGCCACGTCAAGCCATCTGAAGTCACCTGGAGATGGCTGGGGTCACCTGAAGCCTCCTGCAGATGTCTGGAGTCCCCTGATCTCACACGAAGGCGCCTATAGTCTCTCGAGGTCACCTGATGAGGTATGTAGCAACAAGAAATGACATGAAGTCCTCTGTAGCCACTGAGACATCACCAGTCATGTCAAAGAAGCTCATCTGCACAGAAGGCTGAGTCTCGCACAAACAATTGATACTGGAACCATGCTGCCACAGATAGAAACCAATAACATTGTTAAATTTGTTGACAGGGAAATGAATTATATTTCCTTGCGCTTACAGCAGTGCTTCTCAAAGTAGGTTATTTGGGGGAATCTGTGATCATGGTACCTGGGTTAAAGGAACCCACGGTTATAGCATAGAGGCAACTGTTACATCAATAATCCAAGGATAATGATGCACGTACAAAGTTCCAGAGCTCAGGTTCTGCAGCGAAGACAACTGCAGCTGCGTAAACTGTGAGTTGCTACTCCTAAGTTAATTGTGGCAGATTCGGAGTGCGTTTCGTGATATGGCTAGGAAATTTGAAAAGGGGGAACAGCACGCGATGTCATGAGACCATGTTCGGCTCACTATTTTCTGCCATAAAAAGAAAAACAGAAGGAACTCCCGGTAGTGAACTTCGAGATTTAACAAACAAGGCTGTACAAGTACACGAAGGTCTGTAGCAAGTCAGCTGAAGATACCGGAACACGTCTGTAGTCACCTGAAGTCTCCTGAAGTCACTTGAAGAAATCTGGAGTCACCTGAAGTCACTCGAAGTCACCGGAAGACGTCTGGAGCCACATGAAGACATCTGGAGTCACCTGAAGTCATTTGAAGCCACTTGAAGACATCTGGAGTCATCTGAAGTCACTTGAGGTTACTTGAAGTTAACTGAAGACGTCTGGGGCCACGTCAAGCCATCTGAAGTCACCTGGAGACGGCTGGAGTCACCTGAAGCCTCCTGCAGATGTCTGGAGTCCCCTGATCTCACACGAAGGCGTCTATAGTCTCTCGAGGTCACCTGATGAGGTATGTAGCAACAAGAAATGACATGAAGTCCTCTGTAGCCACTGAGACATCACCAGTCATGTCAAAGAAGCTCATTTGCACAGAAGGCTGAGTCTCACACAAACAACTGATACTGGAACCATGCTGCCACAGATAGAAACGAATAACATTGTTAAATTTGTTGATAGGGAAATGAATTATATGTTACATGCGCCTACAGCAGTGCTTCTCAACGTAGGTTATTTGGGGGAATCCGTGATCATGGTACCTGAGTTAAAGGAACCCACTCTTATAGCATAGAGGCAACTGTTACATCAATAATCCAAGGATAATCATGCACGTACAAAGTTCAGAGAGCTCAGGTTCTGCAGCGAAGACAACTGTAGCTGCCTTAACTGTGAGTTGCTACTCCTAAGTTACTTGTTGAAGATTTGGAGTGGATTCGTGATATGGCTAGGAAATTTGAAAAGGGGGAACAGCACGCGATGTCATGAGAACAAGTTCGGCTCACTATTTTCTGCCATAAAAACAAAAACAGAAAGAACTCCCGGTAGTGAACTTCGAGATTTAACAAACAAGGCTGTACAAGTACACGAAGGTCTGTAGCAAGTCAGCTGAAGAAACCGGAACACGTCTGTAGTCACCTGAAGTCTCCTGAAGTCACTTGAAGGCATCTGGAGTCACCTGAAGTCACTCGAAGTCACCTGAAGACGTCTGGAGCCACATGAAGACATCTGGAGTCACCTGAAGTCACCTGAAGACGTCTGGAGCCAGATGAAGACATCTGGAGTCACCTAAAGTCATTTGAAGTCACGTGAAGACATCTGGAGTCACCTGAAGTCACTTGAAGACATCTGGAGTCATCTGAAGTCACTTGAAGACATCTGGAGTCATCTGAAGTCACTTGAAGTTACTTGAAGACATCTGGAGTCATCTGAAGTCCCTTGAAGTTACTCGAAGTTAACTGAAGACGTCTGGGGCCACGTCAAGCCATCTGAAGTCACCTGGAGACGGCTGGGGTCACCTGAAGCCTCCTGCAGATGTCTAGAGTCCCCTGATCTCACACGAAGGCGTCTATAGTCTCTCGAGGTCACCTGATGAGGTCTGTAGCAACAAGAAATCACATGAAGTCCTCTGTAGCCATGAGACATCACCAGTCATGTCAAAGAAGCTCATCTGCAGAGAAGGCTGAGTCTCGCACAAACAATTGATGCTGGAACCATGCTGGAACAGATAGAAACAAATAACATTGTTAAATTTGTTGACAGGGAAATGAATTATATGTCCCATGTGCTTACAGCAGTGCTTCTCAAAGTAGGTTATTTGGGGGAATCTGTGATCATGGTACCTGAGTTAAAGGAACCCACTGTTATAGCATGGAGGCAACTGTTACGTCAATAATCCAAGGATAATGATGCACGTACAAAGTTCCAGAGCTCAGGTTCTGCAGCGAAGACAACTGCAGAGTCCTAAACTGTGAGTTGCTACCCCTAAGTTAATTGTGGCAGATTCGGAGTGCGTTTCGTGATATGGCTAGGAAATTTGAAAAGGGGGAACAGCACGCGATGTCATGAGACCATGTTCCGCTCACTATTTTCTGCCATAAAAACAAAAACAGAAGGATCTCCCGGTAGTGAACTTCGAGATTTAACAAACAAGGCTGTACAAGTACACGAAGGTCTGTAGCAAGTCAGCTGAAGAAACCGGAACACGTCTGTAGTCTCCTGAAGTCACTTGAAGACATCTGGAGTCACCTGAAGTCACTCGAAGTCACCTGAAGACGTCTGGAGCCACATGAAGACATCTGGAGTCACCTGAAGTCATTTGAAGTCACCTGAAGTCATTTGAAGTCACCTGAAGTCATTTGAAGTCACCTGAAGTTATTTGAAGTCACCTGAAGTCACTTGAAGACATCTGGAGTCATCTGAAGTCACCTAAAGACATCTGGAGTTATCTGAAGTCACTTGAAGTTACTTGAGGACATCTGGGGTCATCTGAAGTCACTTGAAGTTACTCGAAGTTAACTGAAGACGTCTGGGGCCACGTCAAGCCATCTGAAGTCACCTGGAGACGGCTGGGGTCACCTGAAGCCTCCTGCAGATGTCTAGAGTCCCCTGATCTCACACGAAGGCGTCTATAGTCTCTCGAGGTCACCTGATGAGGTCTGTAGCAACAAGAAATCACACGAAGTCCTCTGTAGCCACTGAGACATCACCAGTCATGTCAAAGAAGCTCATTTGCACAGAAGGCTGAGTCTCACACAAACAACTGATACTGGAACCATGCTGCCACAGATAGAAACGAATAACATTGTTAAATTTGCTGACAGGAAAATGAATTATATGTTCCATGCGCTTAGAGCAGTGTTTTGCAACGTAGGTTATTTAGGGGAATCCGTGCTCATGGTACCTCAGTTAAAGGAACCCACTGTTATAGCATAGAGGGAACTGTTACATCAATAATCCAAGGATTATGATGCACATACAAAGTTCCAGAGCTCAGGTTCTGCAGCAAAGACAACTGTAGCTGCCTAACCTGTGAGTTGCTGCTCCTAAGTTACTTGTTGCAGATTCGGAGTGGGTTCGTGATATGGCTAGGAAATTTGTAAAGGGGGAACAGCACGCGATGTCATGAGGCCATGGTCGGCTCACTATTTTCTGCCATAAAAACAAAAACAGAAGTAACTCCCGGTAGTGAACTTCGAGATTTAACAAGGCTGTACATGCACACGAAGGTCTGTAGCAAGTCAGCTGAAGACACTGGAACACGTCTGTAGTCACCTGAAGTCTCCTGAAGTCACTTGAACACATCTGGAGTCACCTGAAGTCACTTGAAGATATCTGGAGTCACCTGAAATCACTTGAAGACATCTGGAGTCATCTGAAGTCACTTGAAGAAATCTGGAGTCACGTGAAGTCACTCGAAGTCACCTGAAGACGTCTAGAGCCACAGGAAGTCCCCTGAAGCCACTCGAAGTTACCTGAAGACGTCTAGAGCCACATGAAGACATCTGGAGTCACCCGAAGTCATTTGAAGTCACTTGAAGACATCTAGAGTCATCTGAAGTCACTTGAAGATACCTGGAGTCATCTGAAGTCACTTGAAGACATCTGGAGTCAACTGAAGTCACTTGAAGACTTCTGGAGTCGCCTGAAGTCATTCGAAGTCACCTGAAGACGTCTAGAGCCACATGAAGACATCCGAAGTCCCCTGAAGCCACTCGAAGTTACCTGAAGACGTGTAGAGCCACATGAAGACATCTGGAGTCACTAAAGTCATTTGAGTCACTTGAAGACATCTGGAGTCATCTGAAGTCACTTGAAGACATCTGGAGACATCTGAAGTCACTTGAAGACATCTGGAGTCATCTGAAGTCACTTGAAGTTACTCGAAGTTAACTGAAGACGTCTGGGGCCACGTCAAGCCATCTGAAGTCACCAGGAGACGGCTGGAGTCACCTGAAGCCTCCTGCAGATGTCTGGAGTCCCCTGATCTCACACGAAGGCGTCTATAGTCTCTCGAGGTGACCTGATGAGGTCTGTAGCAACAAGAAATCACATGAAGTCCTCTGTAGCCACTGAGACATCACCAGTCATGTCAAAGAAGCTCATTCGCAGAGAAGGCTGAGTCTCGCACAAACAATTGATACTGGAACCATGCTGCCACAGATAGAAACGAATAACATTGTAAAATTTGTTGACAGGGAAATGAATTATATGTTCCATGCGCCCACAGTAGTGCTTCTCAACGTAGGTTATTTGCGGGATTCCGTGATCATGGTACCTGAGTTAAAGGAACCCACTGTTATAGCATAGAGACAACTGTTACGTCAAATATCCAAGGATAATGATGCACGTACAAAGTTCCGGAGCTAAGGTTCTGAAGCAAAGACAACTGTAGCTGCGTAAACTGTGAGTTGGTACTCCCAAGTTACTTGTGGCACATTCGGAGTGGGTTCGTGATATGGCTAGGAAATTTGAAAAGGGGGGAACAGCACGCGATGTCATGAAGCCATGTTTGGCTCACGATTTTCTGCCATAAAAACAAAAACAGAGGTGACTCCCGGTAGTGAACTTCGAGATTTAACAAGGCTGTACAAGTACACGAAGGTCTGTAGCAAGTCAGCTGAAGAAACTGGAACACGTCTGTAGTCACCTGAAGTCTCCTGAAGTCACTTGAAGACATCTGGAGTCACCTGAAGTCACTTTAAGACATCTGGAGTCATTTGAAGTCCCCTGAAGCCACTCGAAGTTAACTGAAGACGTCTGGGGCCACGTCAAGCCATCTGAAGTCACCTGGAGACGGCTGGAGTCACCTGAAGCCTCCTGCAGATGTCTGGAGTCCCCTGATCTCACACGAAGGCGTCTATAGTCTCTCGAGGTCACCTGATGAGGTCTGCAGCAACAAGAATTCACATGAAGTCCTCTGTAGGCACTGAGACATCACCAATCATGACAAAGAAGCTCATCTGCACAGAAGGCTGAGTCTCGCACAAACAATTGATACTGGAACCATGCTGCCACAGATAGAAACGAATAACATTGTTAAATTTGTTTACAGGGAAATTAATTATATGTTACCTGCACCTACAGCAGTGCTTCTCAACGTAGGTTATTTGGGGGAATCCGTGATCATGGTACCTGAGTTAAAGGAACCCACTGTTATAGCATAGAGAGAACTGTTACGTCAATAATTCAAGGATAATCATGCATGTACAAAGTTCCAGAGCTCAGGTTCTGCAGCGAAGACCACAGTAGCTGCCTAAACTTTCATTTGCTGCTCCCAAGCTACTTGTGGCAGATTCGGAGTGGGTTCGTGATATGGCTAGAAAATTTGAAAAGGGGGAACAGCACACGATGTCATGAGACCATGTTCGGCTCACTATTTTCTGCCATAAAAACAAAAACAAAAGGAACCCCCGGTAGTGAACTTCGAGATTTAACAAACAAGGCTGTACAAGTACACGAAGGTCTGTAGCAAGTCAGCTGAAGAAACCGAAACACGTCTGTAGTCACCTGAAGTCGCCTTAAGACGTCTAGAGCCACATGAAGACATCTGGAGTCACCTGAAGTCACTCGAAGTCGCCTTAAGACGTCTAGAGCCAGATGAAGACATCTGGAGTCACCTGAAGTCACTCGAAGTCGCCTGAAGACGTCTAGAGCCACATGAAGTCATCTGAAGTCACATGAAGACATCCGAAGTCTCCTGAAGCCATTCGAAGTTACCTGAAGACGTCTCGAGCCACATGAAGACATCTGGAGTCACCTGAAGTCATTTGAAGTCACTTGAAGACATCTGGAGTCATCTAAAGTCACTTGAAGACATCTGGAGTTATCTGAAGTCACTTGAAGTTACTCGAAGTTAACTGAAGATGTCTGGGGCCACGTCAAGCCATCTGAAGTCACCTGGAGACGGCTGGGGTCACCTGAAGCCTCCTGCAGATGTCTAGAGTCCCCTGATCTCACACGAAGGCGTCTATAGTCTCTCGAAGTCACCTGATGAGGTCTGTAGCAACAAGAAATCACATGAAGTCCTCTGTAGCCACTGAGACATCACCAGTCATGTCAAAGAAGCTCATTTGCACAGAAGGCTGAGTCTCGCACAAACAATTGATGCTGGAACCATGCTGGAACAGATAGAAATGAATAACATTGTTAAATTTGTTGACAGGGAAATGAATTATATGTTACATGCGCCTACAGCAGTGCTTCTCAACGTAGGTTTTTTTCGGAGAATCCGTGATCATGGTACCTGAGTTAAAGGAACCCACTGTTATAGCATAGAGGCAACTGTTACATCAATAATCCAAGGATAATCATGCACGTACAAAGTTCCAGAGCTCAGGTTCTGCAGCGAAGACAACTGTAGCTGCCTAAACTGTGAGTTGCTACTCCTAAGTTACTTGTGGCAGATTCGGAGTGGGTTCGTGATATGGCTAGGAAATTTGAAAGGGGGAACAGCACGCGATGTCATCAGACCATGTTCGGCTCACTATTTTCTGCCATAAAAACAAAAACAGAAGGAACTCCCGGTAGTGAACTTCGAGATTTAACAAACAAGGCTGTACAAGTCACGAAGGTCTGTAGCAAGTCAGCTGAAGAAACCGGAACACGTCTGTAGTCACCTGAAGTCACTTGAAGATATCTGGAGTCACCTGAAGTCACTCGAAGTCACCTGAAGACGTCTAGAGCCACATGAAGTCATCTGAAGTCACATGAAGACATCCGAAGTCCCCTGAAGCCACTCGAAGTTACTTGAAGACGTCTAGAGCCACATGAAGACATCTGGAGTCACCTGAAGTCATTTCAAGTCACTTGAAGACATCTGGAGTCACCTGAAGTCACTTGAAGACATCTGGAGTCATCTGAAGTCACTTGAAGGCATCTGGAGTCATCTGAAGTCACTTGAAGACATCTGGAGTCATGTGAAGTCACTTGAAGTTACTTGAAGTTAACTGAAGACGTCTGGGGCTACGTCAAGCCCTCTGAAGTCACCTGGAGACGGCTGGAGTCACCTAAAGCCTCCTGCAGATGTCAGCTTAATCACAGGGGAGTAGGTCTCATTGTAGTCCACTCCTTGAACTTGAGAATGACCGCAAGCGACCAAGCGGGCTTTATACCTTTCCAGATGACCAACCTCGTTATATTTCTTCCGGAATACCCATTTGCATTTCACGACTTGACGGCCTTTGGGCCTTGGGACAATTTCCCACGTGCCGTTTCTCCTCAGATTTCCCAACTCTTCCTCTATGGCGTTCCGCCAGTCTTCTGCGTCAGGCATGAGCAATGCCTCCTCCACAGTTGCGGGGTCCGGGACGGCACCACTTCCTTTGGCTACACAGCAGTAATTCGGCCGGGGCTTGGCTGCCAGCCGCTCGGACCGTCTTAGCGCCCCTAGTGGTGGTGACGCTTCCAACATTTGCTCAGCTGCCGGCGGTGACGACGCAGCCGGTGCAGCTTCTGGCGGTGACGCCTCCAGACTTTGTCCCGCTTCTTCGATGACCGGCCTTAAGACAACTTCTTCCAACGCTGGTGACTCCATGGACGTCTCACAGTCCTCGGCGTTACTGCTTACGATCACTACGTCACTGTCACCACTGACGGGCTGCGTCCCCGCTTCCACTTTACACGGGAACGTGCTCTCATCAAAAACGACGTCTCGTCCCAAAAAGAATTCATTGTTTCTCCAATCCCAGTTTGTAGCCCTTAACTCCTTCGGGGTAACCCACGAGCACGCACTCCACTGCCTTTGGGTCCAGCTTCGTTCTCCTACTGCGTGGTTTGCTTTGTACGGCCCAAGCTCTACAGCCGTATGCTCTGAGATGGTCGATGCTGGCTTTGCTTCCGAACCATAGAGTCTCTGGCACGAGAGAGCCGATTGCTTTTGATGGGCACTTGTTACGAACGTAGGCAGCTGTGACGATCGCGTCCGCCCAGAGTGCTTTGGGGAGTCCCGACTCGATCAGGAAACATCGCGTCATGTCGAGTAGTGTTTGGTTCATCCGTTCCGCTACTCCGTTTTGTTGTGGCGTCCCAGGTACCGTTAGCTGTCGTCGAATCCCGTACTGGACCAAGTACTGCCGGAACTCCTTTCCTGTGTACTCTCCTCCATTGTCACTTCTAAGAATCTGAATGGTTGCGTTGTGGAGATTTTCAACCATTCGCCTGTATTCATCAAACTTCTTAAGCACCTCCCCCTTTGTTTTCATCGGATACACAACGGTGTACCTCGAGTAGTCGTCGATGAATGTGACGAAATAGTGTGATCCTCCTTTCGATGGGGGTGTGATGTTCCCGACATCTGAATGGACCAGCTCCAACGGTCCTGTGGCTCGCGTCGAGGCATCAGCAACTGGAAAGCTCTTCCTCTTGAGCTTGCCTTGCATGCACGTTGAGCACCTCTCCTCCTCAATGTCAGTTCCCTCCGGACGTAGCTGATGCACAGCGCTCTGGTGGAGGTGTCCTAGACGCCGATGCCATAGACCACTTGTCGCACGCGTTTCTTTGGACAGTCTCGTTGAAGGAAGGAAGTCTTCGTCCACAATATATAGCCTCCCCGTACGCCTGGTCAACAGGACCAATTCGTTGTCTTTTCCTCTCACTTCCGCTTTTCCATCATCGAAAGTGACTTTAAATCCTAACTCTTCAATTCTTCCGACGGATAGAAGGTTACCATCCAACTCAGGCACATATAGCACATCTTTGAGCTTGATTAAAGTTCCGCCGTGCTCTTCCGAAAGTTGGAAGTTGATATCTCCTCTTCCGAGAACTTGCATGATCTCCTTATTTGCCGCTTCAACGGCTGACGTGCAAGGCGAAAACCTATCAAACTTCGCTCTCTCCGACGTCATGTGGTCCGTAGCACCGCTATCTAAGTGCCAAACAGAACTTCTCTTTACCCTCGTGCGTGTCGCAGAGAGTGCCACGTGAGTCAACTTCGCGTAGCCTGTTCCGTCCTGCGGACGTAGCCGGCTTCCATTTTCAGCATCATCTGCGTCACAATCTTTGGCCACGTGTCCAAACTTCCCACATGCGTAGCACCTTACGCGTCTTCTCGGCGGGTCCCATTTCGCTCCTGGCTTTCCGCTATGTCTCTTGTCCCACGCCTTCTCCTCCGAAGTTTTGCCACGCTTGGTAAACTTTTCCTTAGTTACTAGGGCTTTTGCTTCACCGTCGGTGTCTGCCGTATTCTCTGCATCTCGCCTCTGCTTTCGCTTCTCCTCGATCAAGAGCCTTGCTTTGACTGCCTTTGTTGTGAGCGTTGCCTCGTCTTGCTCGAGCTTCAGAATAAGCGGTTCATACTCCTCCGACAACCCCATCAACATCACCAAGGCGACTTCCCTGTCAGTGAATTCGTAACCCCCGTTGGATAATTTCCGATGCAGATCCATCAATCTGCTCAAATAGTCCTTCATAGGTTCTTCTCGGTCCTTCTTCACATTGACGAAGTCTCGGAGAAGCTGAAGGATATGTAGCAGACCATATTTCGTATGGATCTCGCGTAGGATGTTCCACGCATCTCTTGCAGTGGTACAGGTACCGATGTCGTCAAGGTAATTGTCCTCGACCACCAGGAAGAGAAACGTGAGGGCTTTATCGTTAACCTTCTTCTCTTCATTAGTCAAGGGTGCTTGTTGGTATCCGGGTTCAACTGCCTCCCAACAGTCCTTCTGTACCATTGCAGCTTTTGCTCGGATCGACCAGGCATGATAGTTTTCTGACGTCAGCTTCGGAATTCGGAGTTCGTCTTTCAAAGCCATGTCGCTGTAGCTTAGCTCCTCATCTGCGATGTGCGCTTGTCCAGTGGTATACGTCGTCGTCTCACTTCGTCGCACTGATAGATGTGTTCTAGACGTCAACTTCAATGTGCCGGGTCAACGCAAAGCTCCTATTGCCGTCGGACGTGTCCTCAGCACCCATGTAGAGGTACACCTGGTCAGTGGAAGGCTTCGTCGTCTCACTGTCCAGCGTGTACTGGGCCCATAACCTATTGGGTAGGATGCCAGGAGAAGAGAAAGGCAACCAGTACTGTTCGATAGAGAACTACGGTTTTTAGTGAACGAGCCAGCGCGGTCCGCTCAAAGCGCGCGGCGGCAGGCCAAACAGACAAAAGGAGGAAGAAAACCAAAACTAACTGTCCAACAAACTTCTGTCGGACACGTTGTCCGAATATACTTGACATGGAGTCCCCTGATCTCACACCAAGGCGTCTATAGTTTCTCGAGGTCACCTGATGAGGTCTGTAGCAACAAGAAATCACATGAAGTCCTCTGTAGCCACTGAGACATCACCAGTCATGTCAAAGAAGCTCATTTGCACAGAAGGCTGAGTCTCGCACAAACAATTGATACTGGAACCATGCTGCCACAGATAGAAACGAATAACATTGTTAAATTTGTTGACAGGGAAATGAATTATATGTTACATGCGCCTACAGCAGTGCTTCTCAACGTAGGTTATTTGGGGGAATCCGTGATCATGGTACCTGAGTTAAAGGAACCCACTGTTATAGCATAGAGGCAACTGTTACATCAATAATCCAAGGATAATCATGCACGTACAAAGTTCCAGAGCTCAGGTTCTGCAGCGAAGACAACTGTAGCTGCCTAAACTGTGAGTTGCTACTCCTAAGTTACTTGTGGCAGATTCGGAGTGGGTTCGTGATATAGCTAGGAAATTTGAAAAGGGGGAACAGCACGCGACGTCATGAGAACATGTTCGGCTCACTATTTTCTGCCATAAAAACAAAAACAGAAGGAACTCCCGGTAGTGAACTGCGAGATTTAACAAACAAGGCTGTACAAGTACACGAAGGTCTGTAGCAAGTCAGCTGAAGAAACCGGAACACGTCTGTAGTCACCTGAAGTCTCCTGAAGTCACTTGAAGACATCTGAAGTCACTCGAAGTCACCTGAAGACGTCTGGAGCCACATGAAGACATCTGGAGTCACCTGAAGTCATTTGAAGTCACTTGAAGACATCTGGAGTCACCTGAAGTCACTTGAAGACATCTGGAGTCATCTGAAGTCACTTGAAGGCATCTGGAGTCATCTGAAGTCACTTGAAGTTGCTTGAAGACATCTGGAGCCATCTGAGGTCCCTTGAAGTTACTCGAAGTTAACTGAAGACGTCTGGGGCCACGTCAAGCCATCTGAAGTCACCTGGAGACGGCTGGGGTCACCTGAAGCCTCCTGCAGATGTCTAGAGTCCCCTGATCTCACACGAAGGCGTCTATAGTCTCTCGAAGTCACCTGATGAGGTCTGTAGCGTCAAGAAATCACATGAAGTCCTCTGTAGCCACTGAGACATCACCAGTCATGTAAAAGAAGCTCATCTGCACAGAAGGCTGAGTCTCGCACAAACAACTGATGCTGGAACCATGCTGGAACAGATAGAAACGAATAACATTGTTAAATTTGTTGACATGGAAATGAATTATATGTTCCATGCGCTTACAGCAGTGCCTCTCAAAGTAGGTTATTTGGGGGAATCTGTGACCATGGTAGCTGGGTTAAAGGAGCCCACTGTTATAGCATAGAGGCAACTGTTACGTCAATAATCCAAGGATAATCATGCACGTACAAAGTTCCAAAGCTCAGGTTCTGCAGCGAAGACAACTGTAGCTGCCTAAACTGTGAGTTGCTACTCCTAAGTTACTTGTGGCAGATTCGGAGTGGGTTCGTGATATGGCTAGGAAATTTGAAAAGGGGGAACAGCACGCGATGTCATCAGACCATGTTCGGCTCACTATTTTCTGCCATAAAAACAAAAAACAGAAGGTCTGTAGCAAGTGAGCTAAGAAACCGGAACACGTCTCTAGTCACCTGAAGTCTCCTGAAGTCACTCGAAGTCACTCGAAGTCACCTGAAGACGTCTAGAGCCACGTGAAGTCATCTGAATTCACATGAAGACATCCAAAGTCCCCTGAAGCCACTCCAAGTTACCTGAAGACGTCTAGAGCCACATGAAGACATCTTGTTAGAAGAAGTCGACATGCTAACCTCGTTGCGTGCGCACCCATTCTGGCGCACCTGCCCCACTTTCGGAATAAACCCGTCCCGTGCACACGCACTGTTGCTGCCTCCCAGGTTTACTGCTTTCTCACAGGTTATGGGCCCAGAACACTAGAACTGTGGATATGGGAGACAGCGTCAAGTTTACGGTTGCAAAGCTCGCGGACGGCAATTATCAGGTCTGGAAGTTCAAAATGAAGATGTTGCTGACCCGGGAAGGAACGTGGACGGACGTGGACGGACCTACTCCACAGACACCTTCTGGAGACTGGACGGCTGGCGATGAGAGAGCGCAGAGCACGATTTGCCTCAGCGTTGAGGACAATCAGATTGTGCACATCTGTAATTGCGGCTCAGCGAAGGCGATGTGGCAAGAGCTACGCAAGGTTCATGAGCGAGCAAACCTTAGCAATAAGCTCTACCTGCTAAGGAAGCTCTACCAATCCAAGTTAGCGGAGGACGAAGACATGCAAGGCTATATAAGGCGTACCTTGGAGTTAGTCGAGCTGCTGAGAGGCATCGGACAGGAGACCACCGATTTCCAGGTAGCGTCTCTTTGTCTCAGTGGTCTCCCAGAGAGCTACGAGGCGCTCGTGACAGCCCTGGACGCACGGCCCGACGACGACCTGACGCTGGAGTACGTCAAAGGAAAACTCGTGGACGAGTATATGAAAAAGCGAGCATCAAGTAGTTCAACGTCTGTTTCGGGAACTGCCCTTCAAACGAAGAGAGACGACAGTAGGAAACATTCGTTCGGTGGGAGGCATTGCTACTACTGCAAGGAGGTAGGCCACTTGAAGTGGAACAGCCCCCGTTTGAAGGGGTGCAGGAAGCCTCGGCAACGCGCTAAGGTAGCAGCGTCCGACCGCTCGTCATCGTCTGAAACTGCATTTCTCGCCGCTCCCGAATTGCCAGGTAGACCATGGTACGTTGACTCTGGCGCTACCAGCCACATGTGTAACGACAAGGATTTCTTCACGGAGAATTATCGTCAGGCAGCAGAAACTGTTACCGTGGCGAATGGTCAGAGAATTTCTTCAAATGGAATCGGTGATGGCATTCTACAGTGTCGCATTTCTGACTCCAAGTGCAAGTCGGTCAAGGTGAAGAATGTACTCTACGTACCCTCCCTCGAGAGTAATCTTCTGTCTGTCAAGCGCCTCACGCAACAAGGCAACGTGGTGACATTTCAAGGAGACCACTGTATCGTTAGGAGGCAGGAGGTGTTGGCTAAGGCAAGAGTGGAAAATGGCCTCTATCGCTTGTCCACTTTGAGTACTACGGCTGCCAATGTCTCTCGGACGTCTAGTCACCGAGAGTGCGTACACGTATGGCACCTTCGTCTCGGGCATAGAGACGCAGTAGCAGTCAAACGTTTACAGCAGGAGGATTTGGCAGATGGGATCCTGATCGGTGACTGCGACCACTTGGTAAAATGTAACTGCTGTATCAAAGGAAAGATGAAGAGGGCATCCTTTCCTAAAGAGACTTCGTAGCGAGCGGGAGCTGTTCTGCAGCTTGTCCACACGGATGTCTGCGGCCCCATGAGGACTCTAACGCCTAGCAAAAACAAGCACTTCCTCACTTTCATCGACGATTTTTCGCGATACACTGTCCTGTACCTGCTGAAATCTAAGGACGAGGTAGCTACAAAGCTGGAGGAGTACTTGGCCCTGATGAACACGAAGTTTGGGCGTCATCCGCAGATAATTCGCGCCGATAATGGGACAGAGTAGACCAGTGGCAAGACACAGGCCCTTCTGCGCAAATACGGTGTAACATTCCAGACATCAGTTCCGTACAATCCAGAGCAGAATGGGGTCGCCGAGAGAAAGAACAGGACACTCTGTGAGAGCGCAAGGAGTATGCTTTTCGGGGCAGGCCTTCCAAAGTTATATTGGGGCGAAGCTGTTACGACTGCCTGCTACCTTCAGAACCGGCTGCCTAGCAAAGCGGTATCGAAAACTCCTTACGAAATCTGGACTGGCAAGAAGCCCCACCTGGAACACTTGCGCATGTTTGGGAGCACGGCCTATCTTCATGTTCCTAAGGAGAAGCGAGACAAATGGGACGCTCGGGCTCTTGAGGGTGTGCTAGTGGGCTTCAGCGAGACGCAGAAGGGATACCGGGTGCTTCTCAAAGGTAGTCACAGTGTCAAAGTGACACGCAGTGTGATCGTTGACGAAAGCCCGATCATCGAAGCGTTCTGTGGAGAATCACCCGCTTTCCGGCGTCCGGGCACACAGCGTTCGGAGCAGTCGTCTTCTGGTGACGTTGAAGTGGAGCTGCCTAGCTTTCGCCCTCCTAGCTCGCCCTTGCGCGGTGACAGCGTTGGAGATGTTCCGGTGACTGACAGAGTTGTACCAGGGTCCTGTGCGGATGTTCAGATGGCAGATGGAGTTGCTCCCGCAGCTGATGGGGATGGTCCCGTTCAACCACGGCGCTTGAGTCGGAGCAACAAAGGAGTACCTCCGGACCGTCTTTCTTAGGTAGCCTGCGCGGCATCCGAGCCC
Source organism: Ornithodoros turicata (assembly GCF_037126465.1). Taxonomy (NCBI): domain Eukaryota; kingdom Metazoa; phylum Arthropoda; class Arachnida; order Ixodida; family Argasidae; genus Ornithodoros; species Ornithodoros turicata. Next base: position 74,073,475 of record NC_088202.1, read on the forward strand.
GATCCAGTTAACTGGAAGGACATGCAGAAGTTGCCAGCTGCTGACAAGGACAAATGGATAAAGGCTGCTGTCGATGAGATCGATTCGCTTCAATAGCTCAACACCTGGGTTCTTGCACAGTTACCGGAGGGCAAGCAGCCCTTCGGCTGCAAGTGGATTTTTAAAACTAAACGGGACAAAGATGGCAACGTTGAGCGTTACAAGGCAAGACTGGTCGCTCAGGGGTTCTCACAGCGGTTTGGAGAGGACTATGATGCCACGTTTGCTCCAGTCGCGAAGCTCACCGCACTGCGGATTCTTTTAACAGTGGCAGCTGCCGAGAACCTGAGAGTTCGTCATTTCGACGTAAAAACCGCATTTTTGAATGGCGAAATCGAAGACATTTATATGCAGCAACCGGAAGGGTTCATCGCTCCAGGTGAGGAACATCTCGTGTGTAAGCTTCAGAAGTAGTTGTATGGACTTAAACAGGCTGCCAGGGCATGGAACATCAAAGCCAATCAAGTACTACTTGGAGCGGGCTTCACACGGAGCCAGGCAGACCCCTGTTTGTACACCCAAGTAGTGAACGGATCCCGGCTATACGTACTTGTATACGTGGACGACATGTTAATTTGCCATCGAGGCAATCCTACCATAACAGGAATTTGGCATCAGTTGAATAGGCACTTTGAGCTGAAGGACCTTGGACATGTCTGCCACTACCTTGGTATCGAGATAGAGAGACCACGTCACGACTGTTTCCTGCTACATCAGAAGAACAAAATAGATGCATTGCTGGAGAAATATAACCTCAGTACTGCTAAGATCAGCTTCACACCAATGGATCCAGACTATCTGAAGTTTACGGGGGAAGAAGACCTACTGCCCAGCAACGATCTGTATCGGAAAGCAGTCGGAGAGCTGCTGTATCTGAGCACGACGACACGGCCTGATATCGCCTGCGCAACTGGCATACTTTGTCGTCGAGTGGGCAGTCCGCGTCAGCGACATTGGGGGGCCGTGAAGAAGCTGTTCAGGTACCTGATGCATACTCGAGACTTTAAGCTGACCTTACAGGTAGACAAAGCTTGGATTTGACAGGATATGTCGACGCAGACTGGGCCGGCAACGTCACTGACCGCAAGTCAACAAGTGGCTACATCATCCTGCTTGGAGACAGCCCGGTCATTTGGTCCAGCAGAAAACAGTCATCTGTTGCTCTGTCGAGCACCGAAGCAGAGTACATTTCCGCGGCTTATGCTTCACAGGAAGTTTTGTGGCTGCGTCGATTGTTGGAAGATTTCGGACTAGTCATTGATCAACCGACACCTATGTTCGAGGATAATCAGGGCTGCATTAAGCTTGCCCTTAGTGAAGGGATCAACGCCAGGACAAAGCACATCGATGTCCGTCACCATCACTTACGTGATCTAGTAGCACGCAACATCATCAACTTTCAGTACCGCGAGTCCGCTGACAACATCGCGGACGCGTTGACGAAACCTTTACCACGACCGACACTGGAGGCGTTAAGGCAACGGATGGGGCTCATCGAGGAATAACCTGTCGAGGGGGGGTGTTAGAAGAAGTCGACATGCTAACCTCGTTGTGTGCGCACCCATTCTGGCGCACCTGCCCCACTTTCGGAATAAACCCGTCCCGTGCACACGCACTGTTGCTGCCTCCCAGGTTTACTGCTTTCTCACACATCTGGAGTTACCTGAAGTCATTTGAAGTCACTTGAAGACATCTGGAGTCACCTGAAGTCACTTGAAGACGTCTGGAGTCATCTGAAGTCACTTGAAGACGTCTGGAGTCATCTGAAGTCACTTGAAAACGTCTGGAGTCATCTGAAGTCACTTGAAGACGTCTGGAGTCATCTGAAGTCACTTGAAGACGTCTGGAGTCATCTGAAGTCACTTGAAGACGTCTGGAGTCATCGGAACTCACTTGAAGTTACTCGAAGTTAACTGAAGACGTCTGGGGCCACGTCAAGCCATCTGAAGTCACCTGGAGACGGTTGGAGTCACCTGAAGCCTCCTGCAGATGTCTGGAGTCCCCTGATCTCACACGAAGGCGTCTATAGTCTCTCGAGGTGACCTGATGAGGTCTGAAGCAACAAGAAATCACATGAAGTCCTCTGTAGCCACTGAGACATCAGCAGTCATGTCAAAGAAGCTCATCTGCACAGAAAGCTGAGTCTCGCACAAACAATTGATACTGGAACCATGCTGCCACAGATAGAAACGAATAACATTGTTAAATTTGTTGACAGGGAAATGAATTATATCTTCCATGCGCCTACAGTAGTGCTTCTCAACGTAGGTTATTTGGGGGATTCCGTGATCATGGTACTGAGTTAAAGGAACCCACTGTTATAGCATAGAGACAACTGTTATGTCAATAATCCAAGGATAATGATGCACATACAAAGTTCCAGAGCTAAGGTTCTGAAGCAAAGACAACTGTAGCTGCATAAACTGTGAGTTGCTACTCCTAAGTTACTTGTGGCACATTCGGAGTGGTTTCGTGATATGGCTAGGAAATTTGAAAAGGGGGAACAGCACGCGATGTCATGAAACCATGTTTGGCTCACTATTTTCTGCCATAAAAACAAAAACAGAGGTGACTCCCGGTAGTGAACTTCGAGATTTAACAAGGCTGTACAAGTACACGAAGGTCTGTAGCAAGTCAGCTGAAGAAACTGGAACACGTCTGTAGTCACCTGAAGTCTCCTGAAGTCACTTGAACACATCTGGAGTCACCTGAAGTCACTTGAAGACATCTGGAGTCACCTGAAGTCACTCGAAGTCACCTGAAGACGTCTAGAGCCACATGAAGTCATCTGAAGTCACATGAAGACATCCGAAGTCCCCTGAAGCCAGTCGAAGTTACCTGAAGACGTCTAGAGCCACATGAAGACATCTGGAGTCACCCGAAGTCATTTGAAGTCACTTGAAGACATCTGGAGTCACCTGAAGTCTCCTGAAGTCACTTGAAGACATCTGGAGTCGCCTGAAGTTACCTGAAGACGTCTAGAGCCACATGAAGACATCTAGAGTCACCTGAAGTCATTTGAAGTCACTTGAAGGCATCTGGAGTCACCCGAAGTCTCCTGAAGTCACTTGACGACATCTGGAGTCGCCTGAAGTTACCTGAAGACGTCTAGAGCCACATGAAGACATCTAGAGCCACCTGAAGTCATTTGAAGTCACTTGAAGACATCTGGAGTCACCTGAAGTTACTTGAAGACATCTGGAGTCACCTGAAGTCATCTGAAGTCAATTGAAGACGTCTGCAGTCATCTGAAGTCCCCTGAAGCCACTCGAAGTTAACTGAAGACGTCTGGGGCCACGTCAAGCCATCTGAAGTCACCTGGAGACGGCTGGAGTCACCTGAAGCCTCCTGCAGATGTCTGGAGTCCCCTGATCTCACACGAAGGCGTCTATAGTCTCTCGAGGTGACCTGATGAGGTCTGTAGCAACAAGAAATCACACGAAGTCCTCTGTAGCCACAGAGACATCACCAGTCATGTCAAAGAAGCTCATCTGCAGAGAAGGCTGAGTCTCGCACAAACAATTGATACTGGAACCATGCTGCCACAGATAGAAACGAATAACATTGTTAAATTTGTTGACAGGGAAATGAATTATATGTTACATGCGCCTACAGCAGTGCTTCTCAATGTAGGTTATTTGGGGGAATCCGTGATCATGGTACCTGAGTTAAAGGAACCCACTGTTATAGCATAGAGGCAACTGTTACATCAATAATCCAAGGATAATCATGCACGTACAAAGTTCCAGAGCTCAGGTTCTGCAGCGAAGACAACTGTAGCTGCCTAAACTGTGAGTTGCTACTCCTAAGTTACTTGTGGCAGATTCGGAGTGGGTTCGTGATATGGCTAGGAAATTTGAAAAGAGGGAACAGCACGCGATGTCATGAGAACATGTTCGGCTCACTATTTTCTGCCATAAAAACAAAAACAGAAGGAACTCCCGGTAGTGAACTTCGAGATTTAACAAACAAGGCTGTACAAGTACACGAAGGTCTGTAGCAAGTCAGCTGAAGATACCGGAACACGTCTGTAGTCACCTGAAGTCTCCTGAAGTCACTTGAAGACATCTGGAGTCACCTGAATTCACTCGAAGTCACCTGAAGACGTCTGGAGGCACATGCAGACATCTGGAGTCACCTGAAGTCATTTGAAGTCACTTGAAGACATCTGGAGTCACCTGAAGTCACTTGAAGACATCTGGAGTCATCTGAAGTCACTTGAAGACATCTGGAGTCACCTGAAGTCACTTGAAGACATCTGGAGTCACCTGAAGTCACTTGAAGACATCTGGAGTCTTCTGAAGTCACTTGAAGTTAACTGAAGACGTCTGGGGCCACGTCAAGCCATCTGAAGTCACCTGAAGCCTCCTGCAGATGTCTGGAGTCCCCTGATCTCACACGAAGGCGTCTATAGTCTCTCGAGGTCACCTGATGAGGTCTGCAGCAACAAGAAATCACATGAAGTCCTCTATAGCCACTGAGACATCACCAGTCATGTCAAAGAAGCTCATTTGCACAGAAGGCTGAGTCTCGCACAAACAATTGATACTGGAACCATGCTGCCACAGATAGAAACGAATAACATTGTTAAATTTGTTGACAGGGAAATGAATTATATGTTCCATGCGCCCACAGTAGTGCTTCTCAACGTAGGTTATTTGGGGGAATCCGTGATCATGGTACCTGAGTTAAAGGAACCCACTGTTATAGCATAGAGACAACTGTTACGTCAATAATCCGAGGATAATGATGCACATACAAAGTTCCAGAGCTAAGGTTCTGAAGCGAAGACAACTGTAGCTGCGTAAACTGTGAGTTGCTACTCCTAAGTTACTTGTGGCACATTCGGAGTGGGTTCGTGATATGGCTAGGAAATTTGAAAAGGGGGAACAGCACGAGATGTCATGAAACCATGTTTAGCTCACTATTTTCTGCCATAAAAACAAAAAGAGAGATGACTCCCGGTAGTGAACTTCGACATTTAACAAGGCTGTACAAGTACATGAAGGTCTGTAGCAAGTCAGCTGAAGAAACTGGAACACGTCTGTAGTCACCTGAAGTCACCTGAAGTCACCTGAAGTCACTTGAAGACATCTGGAGTCATCTGAAGTCATCTGAAGTCCCCTGAAGTTACTCGAAGTTAACTGAAGACGTCTGGGGCCACTTCGAGCCATCTGAAGTCACCTGGAGATGGCTGGAGTCACCTGAAGCCTCCTGCAGATGTCTGGAGTCCCCTGATCTCACACGAAGGCGTCTATAGTCTCTCGAGGTCACCTGATGAGGTCTGCAGCAACAAGAAATCACATGAAGTCCTCTGTAGGCACTGAGACATCACCAGTCATGACAAAGAAGCTCATCTGCACAGAAGGCTGAGTTTCGCACAAACAATTGATACTGGAACCATGCTGCCAGATAGAAACGAATAACATTCTTAAATTTGTTGACAGGGAAATGAATTATATGTTCCATGCGCCTACAGCAGTGCTTCTCAATGTAGGTTATTTGGGGGAATCAGTGCTCATGGTACCTGAGTTAAAGGAACCCACTGTTATAGCATAGAGACAACTGTTAGGTCAATAATCCAAGGATAATGATGCACGTAGAAAGTTCCAGAGCTCAGGTTCTGCAGCGAAGACAACTGTAGCTGCCTAAACTGTGAGTTGCTACTCCTAAGTTACTTGTGGCAGATTCGAAGAGGGTTCGTGATATGGCTAGGAAATTTGAAAAGGGGGAACAGCACGCGATGTCATGAGACCATGGTCGGCTCACTATTTTCTGCCATAAAAATAAAAACAGAAGCAACTCTCGGTAGTGAACTTCGAGATTTAACAAGGCTATACATGTACACGAATGTCTGTAGCAAGTCAGCTGAAGAAACTTGAACATGTCTGCAGTCACCTGAAGTCTCCTGAAGTCACTTGAACACATCTGGAGTAACCTAAAGTCACTTGAAGACATATGGGTCCACGTGAAGTCACTTGAAGACATCTGGAGTCACGTGAAGTCAATCGAAGTCACCTGAAGACGTCTAGAGCCACATGAAGTCATCTGAAGTCACATGAAGACATCCGAAGTCCCCTGAAGCCACTCGAAGTTACGTGAAGACATCCGAAGTCCCCTGAAGCCACTCGAAGTTACCTGAAGACGTCTAGAGCCACATGAAGACATCTGGAGTCACCTGAAGTCACTTGAAGACATCTGGAGTCACGTGAAGTCACTCGAAGTCACCTGAAGACGTCTAGAGCCACATGAAGTCATCTGAAGTCCCCTGAAGCCACTCGAAGTTACCTGAAGACGTCTAGAGCCACTTGAAGACATCTAGAGTCACCCGAAGTCATTTGAAGTCACTTGAAGACATCTAGAGTCATCTGAAGTCACTTAAAGACATCTAGAGTCATCTGAAGTCACTTAAAGACATCTAGAGTCATCTGAAGTCACTTAAAGACATCTGGAGTCATCTGAAGTCACTTGAAGACATCTGGAGTCACCTGAAGTCTCCTGAAGTCACTTGAAGACATTTGGAGTCGCTTAAAAGTCACTCGAAGTCACCCGAAGACGTCTAGAGCCACATGAAGTCATCTGAAGTCACATGAAGACATCCGAAGTCCCCTGAAGCCACTCGAAGTTACATGAAGACATCCGAAGTCCCCTGAAGCCACTCGAAGTTACCTGAAGACGTCTAGAGCCACATGAAGACATCTGGAGTCACCTGAAGTCATCTGAAGTCACTTGAAGACATCTGAAGTCATCTGAAGTCACTTGAAGACATCTGGAGTCACTTGAAGACATCTGGAGTCACTTGAAGACATCTGGAGTCACTTGAAGACATCTGGAGTCACTTGAAGACATCTGGAGTCACTTGAAGACATCTGGAGTCACCTGAAGTCATTTGAAGTCACTTGAAGACATCTGGAGTCACCTGAAGTCATTTGAAGTCACTTGAAGACATCTGGAGTCATCTGAAGTCATCTGAAGTCACTTGAAGACATCTGAAGTCATCTGAAGTCACTTGAAGACATCTGGAGTCACTTGAAGACATCTGGAGTCACTTGAAGACATCTGGAGTCATCTGAAGTCACTTGAAGTTATTCGAAGTTAACTGAAGACGTCTGGGGTCACGTCAAGCCATCTGAAGTCACCGGGAGACGGCTGGAGTCACCTGAAGCCTCCTGCAGATGTCTGGAGTGCCCTGATCTCACACGAAGGCGTCTATAGTCTCTCGAGGTCACCTGATGAGGTCTGTAGCAACAAGAAATCACATGAAGTTCTCTGTAGCCACTGAGACATTACCAGTCATGTCAAAAAACTCATCTGCACAGAAGCCTGAGTCTCACACAAACAACTGATACTGGAATCATGCTGCCACAGAAAGAAACGAATAACATTGTTAAATTTGTTGACAGGAAAATGAATTATATGTTCCATGCACTCAGAGCAGTGTTTTGCAACGCAGGTTATTTGGAGGAATCCGTAATCATGGTACCTCAGTTAAAGGAACCCACTGTTATTGCATAGAGGGAACTGTTACATCAATAATCCAAGGATAATGATGCACGTACAAAGTTCCGGAGCTCAGGTTCTGCAGCGAAGACAACTGTAGCTGCCTAAACTGTGAGTTGCTACTCCTAAGTTACTTATGGCAGATTCGGAGTGGGTTCGTGATATGGCTAGGAAATTTGAAAAAGGGGAACAGCACGCGATGTCATGAAACCATAAAATGGTTAAAAAGCAAGCGAGCTGGTGGCTAAGATCCATGACGAAAACCCGAGACTGGGAAAAAGACGAAAAACAGAAACAGTGAAACGAAAAACAGTGTTGTGTCGTCTGTTTTTCGTCTTTTTCCCAGTCTCGGGTTTTCGTCATGAAACCATGTTCGGCTCATTATTTTCTGCCATAAAAACAAAAACAGAAGGAACTCCCGGTAGTGAACTTCGAGATTTAACAAACAAGGCTGTACAAGTACACGAAGGTCTGTAGCAAGTGAGCCAAGAAACCGGAACACGTCTGTAGTCACCTGAAGTCACTCGAAGTCACTCGAAGTCACCTGAAGACGTCTAGAGTCATCTGAAGTCACTTGAAGACATCTGGAGTCATCTGAAGTCACATGAAAACATCCGAAGTCCCCTGAAGCCACTCCACGTTACCTGAAGACGTCTAGAGCCACATAAAGACATCTGGAGTCACCTGAAGTCATTTGAAGTCACTTGAAGACATCTGGAGTCACCTGAAGTCACTTGAAGTTACTCGAAGTTAACTGAAGACGTCTGGGGCCACGTCAAGCCATCTGAAGTCACCTGAATCCTCCTGCATATGTCTGGAGTCCCCTGATCTCACACGAAGGCGTCTATAGTCTCTCGAGGTGACCTGATGAGGTCTGTAGCAACAAGAAATCACATGAAGTCCTCTGCAGCCACTGAGACATCACCAGTCATGTCAAAGAAGCTCATCTGCACAGAAGGCTGACTCTCGCACAAACAATTGATACTGGAACCATGCTGCCACAGATAGAAACGAATAACATTGTTAAATTTGTTGACAGGGAAATGAATTATATGTTCTATGCGCCTACAGCAGTGCTTCTCAACGTAGCTTATTTGGGGGAATCCGAGATCATGGTACATGAGTTAAAGGAACCCACTGTTATAGCATAGAGACAACTGTTACATCAATAATCCAAGGATAATGATGCACGTACAAAGTTCCAGAGCTAAGGTTCTGCAGCGAAGACAACTGTAGCTGCCTAACTGTGAGTTGCTACTCCTAAGTTACTTGTGGCAGATTCGGAGTGGGTTTGTGTATGGCTAGGAAATTTGAAAAGGGGGAACAGCACGCGACGTCATGAGAACATGTTCGGCTCACTATTTTCTGCCATAAAAACAAAAACAGAAGGAACTCCCAGTAGTGAACATAGAGATTTAACAAGGCTGTACAAGTACACGAAGGTCTGTAGCAAGTCAGCTGAAGAAACTGGAAAACGTCTGTAGTAACCTGAAGTCTCCTGAAGTCACTCGAAGTCAGCTGAAGACGTCTAGAGCCACATGAAGACATCTGGAGTCACCTGAAGTCATTTGAAGTCACTTGAAGACATCTGGGGTCATCTGAAGTCACTTGAAGACATCTGGAGTCATATGAAGTCACTTGACGTTACTCGAAGTTACCTGAAGACGTCTGGGGTCGCGTCAAGCCATCTGAAGTCAGCTGGAGATGGCTGGAGTCACCTGAAGCCTCCTGCAGATGTCTGGAGTCCCCTGATCTCACACGAAGGCGTCTGTAGTCTCTCGAGGTCACCTGATGAGGCCTGTAGCAACAAGAAATCACATGAAGTCCTCTGTAGCCACTGAGACATCACCAGTCATGTCAAAGAAGCTCATCGGCACAGAAGGCCGAGTCTCGTGCAAACAATTGATACTGGAACCATGCTGCCACAGATAGAAACAAATAACATTGTTAAATTTGTTGTCAGGGAAATGAATTATATGTTCCATGCGCCTACAGCAGTGCTTCTCAACGTAGGTTATTTGGAGGAATCCGTGCTCATGGTACCTGAGTTAAAGGAACCCACTGTTATAGCATAGAGGCAACTGTTACGTCAATATTCCAAGGATAATGATGCACGTACAAAGTTCCAGAGCTCACGTTCTTCACCAAAGACAACTGTAGCTGCCTAAACTTTGAGTTGCTACTCCTAAGTTACTTGTGGCAGATTCGGAATGGGTTGGTGATATGGCTAGGACATTCGAAAAGGGGTAACAGCACGCGATGTCATGAGACCATGTTCGGCTCACTATTTTCTGCCGCAAAAACAAAAACAGAAGGAACTCCCGGAAGTGAACTTCGAGATTTAACAAGGCTATACAAGTACACGAAGGTCTGTAGCAAGTCAGCTGAAGAAACTGGAACACATCTATAGTCACCTGAAGTCTACTGAAGTCTCCTGAAGTCACTTGAAGACATCTGGAGTCACCTGAAGACATCTGGAGTCACCTGAAGTCACTCGAAGTCGCCTGAAGACGCATAGAGCCACATGAAGTCTTCTGAAATCACATGAAGACATCCGATGTCCCCTGAAGCCATTCAAAGTTACCTGAAGACGTCTAGAGCCACATGAAGACATCTGAAGTCACTTGAAGACATCTGGAGTCATCCGAAGTCCCCTGAAGCCACTCGAAGTTAACTGAAGACGTCTGGGGCCACGTCAAGCCATCTGAAGTCACCTGGAGACGGCTGGAGTCACGTGAAGCCTCCTGCAGATGTCTGGAGTCCCCTGATCTCACACGAAGGCGTCTATAGTCTCTCGAGGTCACCTGATGAGATCTGTAGCATCAAGAACTCACATGAAGTCCTCTGTAGCCACTGAGACATCACCAGTCATGTCAAAGAAGCTCATCTGCAGAGAAGGCTGAGTCTCGCACAAACAATTGATACTGGAACCATGCTACCACAGATAGAAACGAATAACATTGTTAAATTTGTTGACAGGGAAATGAATTATATGTTACATGCGCCTACAGCAGTGCTTCTCAATGTAGGTTATTTGGGGGAATCCGTGATCATGGTACCTGAGTTAAAGGAACCCACTGTTATAGCATAGAGGCAACTGTTACATCAATAATCCAAGGATAATCATGCACGTACAAAGTTCCAGAGCTCAGGTTCTGCAGCGAAGACAACTGTAGCTGCCTAAACTGTGAGTTGCTACTCCTAAGTTACTTGTGGCAGATTCGGAAGTGGGTTGGTGATATGGCTAGGACATTTGAAAAGGGGGAACAGCACGCGATGTCATGAGACCATGTTCGGCTCACTATTTTCTGCCATAAAAATTATGGGAATCCGTCCGCTGGAGAAGTAAACCAAACTCTGATTATACTAACAGTCATTTAATAACATACCAACAGAACGCCGGGTACAAGATGAAATCGTTTTCCGTGCCAAACCAAAGCGGTCTGCTCCTGGCGACGTCCCGATGGAAAAACGCCCCCTGCCAAACGCGGCATCGTTTTTAAGCAGAAAGTCCCTGCCCCCTTTTGCCAACACGTGCCACCGATATCTACTGAAATCCGTAGCTTTAGTCACTGCTATCAACAATCCGCAGATTACGACGTTCTCGTGCACGCGTTTAGATAATCGTTCACACGCTTTTCCCACATTTCCCCACACCCAAAAACAATGTGCAGTTCAAATAATAACCGGGGAAAGCATGCTAGTAGATATCGTAGACAAAACTTAAACAAACAAGAAGTGCATCAAAACAAAAGACAAAGACGCAGCACGCGTTAAGGAACTTAAATAAGCAAGAAGTGTTCCGCGGAAAAACAGTTCGGTAGGTCCACCAGGCACAGACCGTTGGCAGTCCAATTCACAAAGCTTGACGTAGTTCAGAGCTCTTCCGGGTCGCGTATTTCGAAACCCTGACCGATACAGAGGAGCGGCGGCGGCGGCAGAAAACCCTGGAAACCCGATGCGTCGCGTTGGCGCAAGACGCTGCTGCTGACATAATGGCGGCTGTAGGCGGTGTTACGTTTTGTGGTGTTGGGTTGGGACAGATGGGTTGAGCGAAAAGAAGCAGATAGATTTGGCTTGCTGGTTGACGTGCCTTGAGATTACGCGTTAAGTAACGCGCAAGTTCTTCCTACATTTATGCTCCTTGTGTTTGAAAGCGTGAGTCAGCAGAGAGCCGGTGTTTTCAGTGTATGAGAGCGACGTTGTGCTTCTATTTGGGTGGTCGTTGCCATTAATACACGGCATGGAAGTTGACAATGTTCGAATGTGAAAGTGGGACAGAAACTGAAAATGGGTCCTTGCGGCGTGTAAAGAAGTTTGAAGTGAATCTGCAAAAGCAATGTGCCGTAGTGAAAGCCGTAGTGAAATCTGTGCGTAGTGCGTGCGCAAAAACTGTGTGTGTAGTTCCGACTAGAGACACTAATAGTGACTAGAGCTCTCACGTTTTCAGGTTATATTCCTTTTGTCTTTTTTCTCTCGAAGAGAAAGTTGCATGTAGTGGTCTTGAGCGTCAAATCCAAATAATGTGCACCCGGTTTAGCTCGTGATTGAAACGTGATTGAATTCAGGGCGATACTTGGTTTAACAGGGACTCTTCAGGCTCTGGGATGGTATCGGGTATAACACGTAATCAGGCTGTATTTATGGTGCATTTCAGTGCACTTCACATATATTTCTGACCAATATTTATAAGCTTTTATAACCATAGTGTTGATACAGCTTCCTTTTGGGGTTACATGTTGGCAAAAAGTCGATTACAGTTGCCTTTCATTACTAAATGTTGTGGATAAATGTACACAGTATGACAAAGAATGTACACAGGTTTTTATATTGCTATATTCAGTGTTTCTGACTGATAACAGGGAACTGTGGCCTGAACTCGAGAAAACATTATCCATAATGAACACATGCATACCTAAAGATAGCAAGTGCACCAAAATAGCAAGACTAAAATGAATTAAAAGCGTACTTCTACAAAATCTACCAGAAAAAGCAAAAACAATAATGAAGTCAGTATCACTGCATTGGTCATCTTATCATGAGGAATGGCATTCGCATTGTTTTCTGCAGAGAGAAGGGATGCTTCGAGTTGGAACATTTAGGTATAGCTACTTGTGTCTCACTTAATATTACCCAACCAGAACTGACCAACTTTGTCACACATTTATTCCTGAAATGTTTGTTTTCTCGTTTGAACTGCACGAACTGAACGCAAGTATTATGTTACTTGTTTTAGACTAGTTCATTACTACGCAGCTCAGCAAGACATTACTTTTGTAACTTTGTGACTTAGCAAATGCCCACATTGCACGTTCCATGAGCAATATTGAAATCGCCATTTGTGGTGTAAATTATGTTATCTGATTTTATTTTTCACTTTGTATCCCATGGCTATGATAATCTCTGTGTCTCATGGTCAACTCTCATCTCTGCTCGTGACTCTGATGGTAATGGACAAAGAGACAATAGTGGTTATCACCTCAGAACGAAAGATCATCAGTTTCACCCGTCACCTGTTTATGCAACACCTCATGCATAGGGTTCTTTGTTTTCGGGTTTTATGATTTTTCAAATTCGGGGGTAAAAATCGGGCGCTATTAACACACGAGAATTCGGGGAGAAATTGGGCGCTACGATCTCTATTTGATATGTCATCGGGGCATTTTTGAGTGTCCTACCGCCGGCTGTGCTGTCTGAAGTTTTCCCTGGGTTTTCCGAAGACTTTCCAGACGAATGTCGGCACAGTTCCCCCTGAAGTCGGCCCAGGACGCATACTAACCCCCTGTCCCCCACTCCTTCCTGCTGTCCTCTCTCATCTGTCCACGTCTGTATGCCGCTCATAGCCACAGTTGCTTCACGGCGCTAACACGCAAAAAAAATTGAGTGAAACGAAAGCTATATGAAACAAGCCCCTGCTTTACACGTGGACGAGAAACAAGAATCTTTATATTCCGCTCGTAAACTGGGGCAGTGAATGTCTGTCGTATTAAAACACTTGCTTGAGCCCCACAAAAGCTCGTCTTCCACTCCTGCAGGAGGGGATTATAGAAGGAGGACAAATAGGTTGTCACAAATAGCTGTCTTTGCTGATGTTATGATTCACTTTTCGGACGGTTTACCGAGAACGACAAGACGAAGGAACCCGAGCATTTCGGGTAGATATCGGGTTTTACCCGAACTCTTGAAAACTTGTTCGAGGGGGGACTATTGTGAAAAATCGGGTTTAACCCGAAAGCTAAGAACCCTACTCATACCACATTCACATACCAGATTCACCACGGAATTGTTCATTGGAGACAACCATTGACCATTACCTGTCATAACTAGAATTGTAGCTCCAGAACAACCTGTCTAAATTACTTTGGTTAGGAATAGTGACAAGATGTATTTGGCATGGTCATGAGACTACAACTTGCTTTTCATTTTTCGCTGGGGCCACTGCTGGTTGGGTATTACTGGGAGCCCTCTGTTTTTGCAACTAGCACATGACACATTTCTCTTGTTTTTATTATTTAGGAAAGCTGTCATACAACGGTTTTTACAAGGGGTATCTAGCAAACTTAGAAACTTCTTAACTTATCACGATGGGAAGGTGTCTAGGTTCACATATTTACTGATCAAGGTAAGGGAGTGGGTCTACTAAAAAATGTAGTGCCAGAGTTTGCACCCACTTGACCCAATCTTGATCATATCCACACCATCACATGCTGTATGTATGTATGCACATAAATTGAGCTTTAAGTACAACATGAAGCTCACAAATGCAAAGGCACTGCAGCTCTGTAAAACAGTAACATGCACTGCCAGGTGCCAGGTTATGAAACAAAAAGGGCTCGACTAGACGGCAGTGTCTTCAATTTAGTGAAGGTGTTGGGACTTTGGGCACCGAACACTAGGAATGCTGCCTTGGCGGCACTTGTGTTCAGAGCTGTGGGATGGATACAACCTTAGGATTCTCTGTGCATGATCCTGGGATAATTGTGAATAGTGGACTGCTAGTGAACATATGGCTAGTGGACTTCTGAACAGCGAACATGTTCATAGCGAATACCGAACATGCGAGCAGAGCACATGAGCAGTATTTTTAGAGAGTGTGTGTGTGTTGGGGGGGAGAAATTATGTTAGGAGCAGCAGAACAAGTTGGGAGACATATTCAATTTCTCCTCTTTTTTCATTACAAGTAAACAAAAGAGATTATTTATTCATGTCACTAGAGTAATACTTGCAATGTCACACAGCAATGTCGTTTCCACGAAATCCCCACATGTTGCAGGATAAATTACTTGCTTGGGCATCATGCATGTCGTTGCAGTTAGACGGCAACAGTGAAGTCCCTAATTCCGTGTAATACAAAAACATTACAACTGTATTCCCCATGTTTTCCCGCTAATAATGGCCTTTTAATATTTCAGTTTGCTGTGCACAAACAACATATCAATTATGGTAGCACCATATCACTAGAGTTACCACTTTTTGGTCTTTCTATACGCTTTGTACACACCTGCCAGAAAGCTTTAAATCGATTAGATTTTTTTTTTTAAGTGTTGATTTTTCTGTGCTTTAGAGCATGGTTTTGATAAATTCTGGTCCCACTCACTGCTATAACGTTCAGATTGTAGGGGAAACTCGAAGAACACACAGCCTCAACAACACGGACATCTATTGGTTAGTCGTATAAGGTCACCAGGGTGGGTGTGGAGGGATATCTTTATTATGTAATATGTAAAAAATAGGAGGGAAAGGTTAGCTTGCGCCATGGCGGGTTTCCATTTTCCAGCAAAGAAAGGCAAACAAAAAGAAAAACAAACCACCAAGGGCAATGCAATGAACATGTACAGTACTATGGCTATCAGGTAACAGTTGTGTTAATGAGCTTCAGGACATGTCTTTAAGCGGGCCATCGTTGCACAAGAAAGAGGAAATATATTGCGTTTTATGATGTCTGGTGCTAATGCCATACAAGCATAGCCCAGGCAAGTTCACGGCAGTTAATAAGATAGACATAGACCTCAAACAACCGACAAAAACTCGTCCGGTACCTGCTACATTTTAATGTAGGTGTTCTCTGATTACTTCGAGCTACGATAATTCATACTTTTGCATACTTCACACAAACTTCATGTCACCTCCATGTTTAGCCCACAGTTTTCAGGGTATTGAAAAGCGTATTAACTGAACGGCATTTTTGCCTAATCAACATGTTTCCTTCCCTTGTGAAACCCTCCTACGGGCAGAAGATGGCTTCCGCCTGTTACTGACGCCATCTCTTGAGACACCCTCCTTTGAACTTAATGATCACCTACAGATGCCTGTCTCCTAAGGAAGGCACCATTACTGCTTGGGCTTTACCTGACATTAGACATTTAGTTTTGAGGACTGACATGTTAAGCTAGTAACCATCGACATGCTTCTTTTGAATATCTCTGCAGTTGTTAACTTATTAACGACGTAAACAACGAGACTTGGCCGAGGCAGACCACACTTAGGGACGACACAAACATGTAAGGCTCAACGCACAGAAATCACTCAATCACTCAATTGAGGCACTCAATGGCTCAAGAGAAGCGGCGTGCTGGAGTGGTGTAGTGGTTAGCATATCTGACCGGAAATCAGAAGACCCAGGTTCGATTCCTGGCGTCAGCGCCTCTTTTCCCTGTGTTGTTGCATTCGTTAACTTATGCCTGTTTTTTTGTGTCCCCACTCATAATAGCACTTTTTCAGAGGAAAGGCAAAAAATGAGAGCTGCAACATATATTTGGAGTAATTTATGACAATTTGAACAAAAATATGTAATGACCTGGGGCTTGAATTAATGAGTCTACTGTAATTTGGTCTTCTACGCAACGTCTTGCAATCATATGCCCATATGAAAAAGTTGCATGCAGGTCCAGTCCGTTCGTTTTGCTTCGTTATGCTGCTTCCTTCTGATTTGTTTATTTATGCCCTCAGGGCAGAGCAATATGATGCTTGATGAACTTTGACAATTGCTTTTGTACTGCACTATCTTTCGAAACCCGCAAAAAATGTACTTTAGAAGTTTACGCAGACTGTTCTGCAAATCTTCTAGGTCATGCTTTGTGGCAATCAGGCCTCATCAATGGACGTACTCTGAAACCAACATGACAGGATGCAGTCTTTTCGTGTTGTCTTCAACATTTGCCCATTGCTCAGGGTTGTTTGCCATGCAGTTTGTCCACCAGCTTGCCTGCATTTATGCTGTTCTATCAGTGATTGTAGGTCAAGTTATTGTCATGCAATCACATTATTGATGAAAGATGGAAGTCGCTGAAAAGGCTAGTCAGCTGTAGGACTCGAACCCACATCTTCTGGATTACCGGTCCAGGGCTCTACCAATTGAGCCAAGCTAGCAGACCTCTCCAGCGACTTCCAAGGGTGCGTCATCTGAAGGGACAAACCAGCCACTCTCTCTCACTCATCCTCTTTTCACTCTTCCATTTTCGCTCACTCATACACACATTCATACGACAGGATCTACGCAAGCGGCAACTGTTGAACATGAGAGAACTGATGTTCTATGGCTGGAGCTCATAGAAAGGACAAATACATAAAAAGACATTATTGTTTGTTTGTTACTGTCATTCTTCCTGCTTCTAAGACCAGATAGCACTTGTCTTTGCTGTACTATCTGAAAGACACATGAAGAAACACAATGTTGTAACACAATTGTGTTTAATAAAGCTCATGTCTTGCAGCCACAGCAACCATTTAGTTGAGTGAAATGATGAAGCCCACACATGCTCTGTTATATTTGTTGTTTATTATTATATACTATTATTGTTAAACTAATATTAATAATATAACTAATTATATACTGTTATTATGTATTATTATTATACTGCATAGTCTTATACGTGGTTGCAGATACCCAGCGCAGGTCTCATCTATCATACAGACTGCAAAGCACACTTTTCGTAAAAGCAAGAGATAGTGGTGTGTGTGTGGCGGGGGAGGATATGTTTATTATATTAAAAAGTAGTAGGGAAAGGTTAGCCTCTGCTATGGCGGCTTCCTATCCCCAGGAAAGAAAAAAAGGGAAAGACAAACCAAAGAAAAACAAGTGGTGTAAGGTTTTTAACAAAACTCTGTCTTTTCAATGCAGTCAACTTTTGATGAAACACAAGTATGCTTGATGGCAATGAAAACATTATAACCACCAGGTCTATCAACACAACCCCTTTGTTTACATTGATATAATGTATGTTTGTATGTATGCAGGCGTTGGAAGGTGGGTGCAGGAGAACACTTTCCTCTTGATCTCAGGGCTTTGGGGGAACGGCCCCCTTTTCATACATATGGATTAGACAGGGCACCTGATATTCTTTCATAAGGCATATTTTTACAGAATTTACATGCATTTTGATTACTGCAGGTAGCGTCTATTAAATTAGAAGGATCTGTTATGTGTATCAGTATGTTTACTAATAGAGTCACTACCACTCGGATACCAAACATACCTAAATATGGCCTCACATCATGTGAGTCCTACCAGAAGTCTGCTTACCACAATTTACAATATTGCAGATTAGATTCCAAAAACTGCAGCTGCCACATGGAATAAACTTCCAAAGTGCAAACACCCCATTTAATTGTTACTCCTTTTGTTGTCCACGTCCCATTTCTTTTGGACTTCTTTCGTGTAGGTTCCCAGTCTGAATAATTCATAGAGAGTTGGTGCTATTGGAGAGCTTTCTTATCGCTAAAGATGGGTTGTGCAGTGCGTGGCTTATTTGCATATACTCACTAATTAAATATATAAACTTTTGAATTTTACTTTGGACACTTTTGGGTAAGTACCTGGGCCTGCTTGCACTAGACTTCTGCTAGGGTCCTAACCTTGAGGAATTCCCTTTGGCACAGCCTTGCTAGTACTTGTGTCACATGCTACTGACATAAACTTTCCTATAAGCGAAATGCACTGCCAGAGCTGTGTCAAAGCAAATGCCTCAAGGTTAGCATCCTAGCAGAAGTTTCGTGCAAGTGGGCCAGTACCTCCAGCAAAAAATATTCTGAGAACGAACTGCATTGACACTCAGTGACTTTTTCGAGTTATTAGTTGGATTCTGTTTACATATTTCTTGTGTGAAGCATTGTACAAATGTGCTCTTTGGCTGCTGTCAGTTGTGTGTCAGGGTCACATGGAAGAGACACTGCACTTTTCATTCGTCTTCTCTACCGAACTGGTGCACAGCACTCGTGTCGTCTCATGATGCAAACGTGCTGTCTCACCTGCGGAATGACATCATAGCCATTGCTGTTTACAAGTCAGGTAGGGAAGGATTCCAAAGCATGCCTTGTGGCTGTTCTTTAAGCAGTGTTCACAGAGACCAACAGACCAACTTCGAGGCGGTGCCATCTGCGTATACACAAGTATGAACTACGCTCCTCCGCAGACAAACAATCTCACATCATCTTATTTCACCAAGAGAACAACATTCTCTTAAGAAATGCCAACTGGAATGTTTCTGCGGCTGTGACCTCTTAAGGACTATTATTTTTCAGCTACACCTGCACTCTAATAATAGTAGTACGGCACTATGACACAAATAAAATTGCATCACCATTGGAAGTGAGGGCATAAGTCATGTGACAATGCTCCTCTCGCCGACTTGCCAATGCATAACCAATTTCTGAAGGTTTCGTTGAGTGACAGATTCCCTCCAATTTGAGTCTGTCATGAATGTGCAGTTCGTGCAGAAAATTGGCCTGTGTGAACGCTCTTAACCTTTGTCACTTTGTGTGACTGACAAATGAACATGCGATAGATACGTCAAGTGAGCTGAGTAAGAGAGCTTTGGACACTGCTCTGTACGAAAAATGTGTAAACTGTAGCCAACTGATAACTTGAAAAAAATCACCAATTGCCAACAAAGTTTCCTTTACATATTTTTCTCTGAAGGTTCCGATACGTAAAACAGACATTCCAAAAGTGTCACTAGTAAAATTTAAATGTTAGAATTTGCATTCAATTAGAGATTATATACAAATGAGCCATTGCCTGCACAGTCCATGGCACTGCACTCTCAAGTTTACGGAGGTCTAATCTGCACTAGTGCAACCCAGCTTAAGACATACAGAATTAATTTGCCAGTTTTGATTGAAATACATGTGTCAAGTGTGAACAACACGCACGTGTTTCCTGACTGTAGGTCCTCTATGCCCACTCAGAAGAGCTCGATGCAGCGACAGCCAGCCCTCAAAGTCAGTCTCTCACCCATGCAAGTGTCAAAGCGATGCTGCTCGATTACAATCTCTGTCTCTTTATTACAAATCATTTTCATTTTCCTTCGATAGAAGTCAGGCCACACCTGTCATTCGGTTGACTCGCCTGCAAGTTTGTTGCGGTTGTTGATGTTGCAAAATATAATAAAAATTACAAAAAATTTCCTAGAGTATAATAACTATTGGGACCTGTCTACTAGTGTGTGCTGACATTTGTAGTACTTATTATCTGTATGAAGATATAATAAGTTCAACATGGTCTTCACTTTTGCATTGAAATACAGATAGCCTGTTTGTGTTCCTGCTTTCAGTGTATGTCTCAGCCTTAGCATTACACATCTCTACAGCAACACATAGCACGACACATCGTATTGACAGTTCAGTACAGTGGATCAATTCTACGCACCGTGTTTACCAACAGCATATGAATTACCAGTGGAGGCTCCTAAATGACAACTGTTTTGACGCAAGGGACTGTTTTGATGTGCTTCGAATGTGGGTCGAGACACATACTACATCAGACAGGGAAAGAACGACATTGACATTAACAGTGCGACTGGACATACTGTTCCTTGTGCGACAGTTTCCGAACGTTCAAATTAACAGTTGTTGCCCTCTTGCTGTATATGGCGTAACACATTTTCCGAATATCTGTCTGGTTTCAACTATAACTTCGTAACGTTCCGTCTCATCTACAGTCCAAGGGGTAGTCAAATTTGACCCACCCTTGCTTGCAATCCAAGCACATAGTAAAGAACTTCGAAATTACGTGCGTGTTCCAACCTAACCTTGTTCTCTGGGACATTTCACCACTCTCCGCCCTACCCCGAAGGCGATGTGTACAATTTACAAATAGTCGCCGTCGGCGTCGGAGTCCGTACAGGAAACGCACCGGGTTTTCGGGGTTTTCTGCAGCCGCCGCCGCCGCTCTTCTGTATCGGTCAGGGTTTCGAAATACGCTTCCCTGTCGATGTCAATGAGCAGGTCTCCCACTTCCTCGGGGGCTCGGAGACGTTCCGGTCTTTCTCTTTGGAGAAGAGTGAGAGCGGCTGCGACGTCGACTTCCGCCAGTCTAGGCGCTCGGGCATCTTCTACTTTGGCGGGATGCAGGGAACCGCGACGATGAGTCCCTCGGTGAAACTCTGGAACCCGACAAACGGGGCACAAAAGGCGATGCTCATCCTCTGTATAGGGTATGACGGGGTCCGCGGGATGGCGATCTTGAAGCGTGAGTCCCTGAAATGGCGGCAGAACCTGTTGTGAATCATCTCCTCTGAGCGGGCGAGGCTGCGATGACCACTTCGAGCGCGATGCCCAAGATACGGGACGACCAGATTCCACGACGGTCCAAGTCGCCACCGACCTTACATTCGGGACCCTCCCCGGGCCAGCTGAGCCCTCGTTTCTGGACGGCGCTGTTCGAGGCCGGCGGACGCTCTCCCATGTCCATCCTGCGCGGCTACTCGCCGATCGCTTTCCGCGTTGCTGAGGCACCACAAAATGACTGAAAAAAAAGGAAAGGCAAAGGAAATCAGACAATGGTGGGGAGGACTCTCCCTAGAAGAGGATATGCCCAGCCCTCTGATCACTTAGCTACCGTGGGCGACCGCGAAGACGGAAAGGGCACGAGCAGCTAAGGAAAAATGCAGAGCACTAGGAAATAGTGACTGATAATGCCCATTACGCGCATCACCCGAGGAAAGCAGGTGAAGGCAACGTATAATTGCATCATACAGGGCATGGGGTGAACACGGCCTGACCTCTGTCTGACACGTCGAGTCGGAGATGACTCCTGCCTGTTGCTCGACCTTCGCGGAACTCGATGGAATCGAGAATCCGGAGGGACAAGTTCGTGCTGTAACAAAGAGTGACAACTCATTCAGTCCCGCGATAAGCGGGCACTCAACCGGGGAAATCCCGCTGAACACGCCAGACGCGGTTCCTTTCGTGGTATGCTCGGGTCCTGCAAGTAACAAGCCTGGAAAGTTAGAGGTAAGCTCGGGAGCGGGATGGGAACGGAGGGCGACCTGCCGAATAGGCCAGGTAACTATATCGAGGCGCTATTGGGATATGATCTTCAGCAACTTCGGTACGCTCCGCTTGCACCTCGGGTCGGGGTGCCGACTCGACAAGTTTAGGGGGCACTGTAAGTAGTTTTAGGAAGCAATCCTGCCCCGTTTGCGCTGCAAGGGCTCGGACGACAGGACATGGCTTTTCCGACCACCGGACTACAGGACTGTAGGTCTAACTCGGGATGCAGTAACCATGTAATGGTACGAGGTCTGCCAGGTACGGGAGACCGGCAACGGAAAACACACGGTGAAACAAGAAAAAAGAAAGAGGGAAATTGGCTACCCTTCTAAAAAAACAGATACCCTTCTCCAGTCCATACCGACGACAATCCCAGTCCCGAGGCAGATTCTCCCACAAGCCTACCGGAGGAAATACGCACTCCGACGAGCAGGAGCCGTGCCCCACGTTGGGCGCCAGTTATCGGAATCCGTCTGCTGGAGAAGTAAACCCAACTCTGATTATACTAACAGTCATTTAATAACATACCAACAGAACGCCGGGTGCAAGATGAAACCGTTTTCCGTGCCAAACCAAAGCGGTCAGCTCCTGGCGACGTCCCGAGGGAAAAACGCCCCCCCTGCCAAACGCGGCATCGTTTTTAAGCAGAGAGCCCTGCCCCCTTTTGCCAACACGTGCCACCGATATCTACTGAAAACCGTAGCTTTAGTCACTGCTATCAACAATCCGCTGATTACGACGTTGTCGGGCACGCGATTAGATAATCGTTCACACGCTTTTCCCACAAAACAAAAACAGAAGGAACTCCTGGTAGTGAACTTCGAGATTTAACCAACAAGGCTGTACAAGTACACGAAGGTCTGTAGCAAGTCAGCTGAAGAAACCGGAATACGTCTGTAGTCACCCGAAGTCACTCGAAGTCACCTGAAGACGTCTAGAGCCACGTGAAGTCTTCTGAAGTCACATGAAGACATCCGAAATCCCCTGAAGCTACTCGAAGTTACCTGAAGACGTCTAGAGCCACATGAAGACATCTGGAGTCGCCTGAAGTCATTTGAAGTCACTTGAAGACATCTGGAGTCACCTGAAGTAACTTGAAGACATCTGGAGTCATCTGAAGTCACTTGAAGACATCCGAAGTCATCTGAAGTCACTTGAAGACATCTGGAGTCATCTGAAGTCACTTGAAGTTACTCGACCGTTAACTGAAGACGGCTGGAGTCACCTGAAGCCACTGCAGATCTCTGGAGTCACCTGAAGCCTCCTGCAGATCTCTGGAGTCCCTTGATCTCACACGAAGCCGTCTATAGTCTCTCGAGGTCACCTGATGAGGTCTGTAGCAACAAGAAATCACATGAAGTCCTCTGTAGCCACTGAGACATCACCAGTCATGTCAAAGAAGCTCATCTGCACAGAAGGCTGAGTGTCGCACAAACAATTGATACTGAACCATGCTGCCACAGAGAGAAACGAATAACATTGTTAAATTTGTTGACAGGGAAATGAATTATATGTTCCATGCGCTTAGAGCAGTGCTTCTCAAAGTAGGTTATTTGGGGGAATCCGTGATCATGGTACCTGAGTTAAAGGAACCCACTGTTATAGCATAGAGCCAACTGTTACGTCAATAATCCAAGGATAATGATGCACGTACAAAGTTCCAGAGCTCAGGTTCTGCAGCTGTGAATTGCTACTCCTAAGTATCTTGTGGCGGATTCGGAGGGGGTTCGTGATATGGCTAGGAAATTTGAAAAGGGGGAACAGCACGCGATGTCATGAGACCATGTTCAGCTCACTATTTTCTGCCACAACAACAAAAACAGAAGGAACTCCCGGTAGTGAACTTCGAGATTTAACAAGGGTGTACAAGTACACGAAGGTCTGTAGCAAGTCAGCTGAAGAAACTGGAACACGTCTGTAGTCACCTGAAGTCTCCTGAAGTCACTTGAAGACATCTGGAGTCACCTGAAGTCACTCGAAGCCACCTGAAGACGTCTAGAGCCGCATGAAGACATCTGGAGTCACCTGAGGTCATTTGAAGTCACTTGAAGACATCTGGAGTCACCTGAAGTCACTTGAAGACATCTGGGGTCGTCTGAAGTCACTTGAAGTTACTCGAAGTTAACTGAAGACGTCTGGGGCCACGTCAAGCCATCTGAAGTCACCTGGAGACGGCTGGAGTCACCTGAAGCCTCCTGCAGATGTCTGGAGTCCCCTGATCTCACACGAAGGCGTCTATAATCTCTCGAGGTCACCTGATGAGGTCTGTAGCAACAAGAAATCACATGAAGTCCTCTGTAGCCACTGAGACATCACCAGTCATGTCAAAGAAGCTCATCTGCACAGAAGGCTGAGTCTCGCACAAAACAATTGATACTGGAACCACGCTGCCACAGATAGAGACGAATAACATTGTTAAATTTGTTGAAAGGGAAATGAATTATATGTTCCATGCGCCTACAGCAGTGCTTCTCCACGTAGGTTACTTGGGGAATCCGTGATCATGGTACCTGAGTTAAAGGAACCCACTGTTATAGCATAAAGACAACTGTTACGTCAAATATCCAAGGATAATGATGCACGTACAAAGTTCCAGAGCTCAGGTTCTGCAGCGAAAATAACTGTAGCTGTCTAAACTGTGAGATGCTACTCCTAAGTTACTTGTGGCAGATTCGGAGTGGGTTCGTGATATGGCTAGGAAATTTGAAGAGGGGAAACAGCACGCGATGTCATGAGACCATGTTCGGCTCACTATTTTCTGCCATAAAAACAAAAACAGAAGGAACTCCCAGTAGTGAACTTTGAGATTTAACAAACAAGGCTGTACAAGTACATGAAGGTGTGTAGCAAGTCAGCTGAAGAAACCGGAACACGTCTGTAGTCACCAGAAGTCTCCTGAAGTCACTTGAAGACATCTGGAGTCACCTGAAGTCACTCGAAGTCACCTGAAGACGTCTAGAGCCACATGAAGTCATCTGAAGTCACATGAAGACATCCGAAGTCCCCTGAAGCCACTCGAAGTTACCTGAAGACGTCTAGAGCCACATGAAGTCATCTGAAGTCACATGAAGACATCCGAAGTCCCCTGAAGCCACTCGAAGTTACTTGAAGACGTCTAGAGTCACATGAAGACATCTGGAGTCACCTGAAGTCATTTGAAGTCACATGAAGACATCTGGAGTCACATGAAGACATCTGGAGTCACATGAAGACATCTGGAGTCACATGAAGTCATTTGAAGTCACTTGAAGACATCTGGAGTCATCTGGAGTCATCTGAAGTCACTTGAAGTTACTCAAAGTTACCTGAAGACGTCTGGGGCCGCGTCAAGCCATCACAAGTCACCTGGAGACGGCTGGAGCCACTTGAAGCCTCCTGCAGATGTCTGGAGTCCCCTGATCTCACACGAAGCCGTCTATAGCCTCTCGAGGTCACCTGATGAGGTCTGTAGCAACAAGAAATCACATGAAGTCCTCTGTAGCCACTGAGACATCACCAGTCATGTCAAAGAAGCTCATCGGCACAGAAGGCTGAGTCTCGCACAAACAATTGATACTGGAACCATGCTGCCACAGATAGAAACGAATAACATTGTTAAATTTGTTGACAGGGAAATGAATTATATGTTCCAAGCGCTTAGAGCAGTGCTTCTCAAGGTAGGTTATTTGGGGGAATTCGTGATCATGGTACCTGCGTTAAAGGAACCCAGTGTTATAGCATAGAGGCAACTGTTACGTCAATAATCCAAGGATAATGATGCACATACAAAGTTCCAGAGCTCAGGTTCTGCAGCGAAGACAACTGTAGCTGCCTAAACTGTGAGTTGCTATTTCTAAGTTACTTGTTGCAGATTCGGAATGGGTTCGTGATATGGCTAGGAAATTTGAAAAGGGGGAACAGCACGCGATGTCATGAGACCATGTTCGGCTCACTATTTTCTGCCGCAAAAACAAAAACAGAAGGAACTCCCGGAAGTGAACTTCGAGATTTAACAAGGGTGTACAAGTACACGAAGGTCTGTAGGAAGTCAGCTGAAGAAACTGGAACACGTCTGTAGTCACCTGAAGTCTTCTGAAGTCACTTGAAAACATCTGGAGTCACCTGAAGTCACTCGAAGTCACCTGAAGACGTCTAGAGCCACATGAAGACATCTGGAGTCACCTGAAGTCATTTGAAGTCACTTGAAGACATCTGGAGTCATCTGAAGTCACTTGAAGTTACTCGACGTTAACTGAAGACGTCTGGGGCCACGTCAAGCCATCTGAAGTCACCTGGAGACGGCTGCAGTCAACTGAAGCCTCCTGCAGATGTCTGGAGTGCCCTGATCTCGCACGAAGGCGTCTATAGTCTCTCGAGGTCACGTGATGAGGTCTGTAGCAACAAGAAATCACATGAAGTCCTCTGTAGCCACTGAGACATCACGAGTCATGTCAAAGAAGCTCATCTGCACAGAAGGCTGAGTCTCGCACAAACAGTTGATACTGGAACCATGCTGCCACAGATAGAAACGAATAACATTGTTAAATTTGTTGACAGGGAAATGAACTACATGTTCCATGCGCTTAGAGCAGTGCTTCGCAAAGTAGGTTATTTGGGGGAATCCGTGATCATGGTACCTGAGTTAAAGGAACCCAGTGTTATAGCATAGAGGCAACTGTTACGTCAATAATCCAAGGATAATGATGCACGTACAAAGCTCCAGAGCTCAGGTTCTGCAGCGAAGACAACTGTAGCTGCCTAAACTGTGAGTTGCTACTCCTAAGTTACTTGTGGCAGATTCGGAGTGGGTTCGTGATATGGCTAGGAAAATTTGAAAAGGGGGGAACAGTACGCGATGTAATGAGACCATGTTCGGCTCACTATTTTCTGCCACAAAAACAAAAACAGAAGGAACTCACGGTAGTGAACTTCGAGATTTAACAAGGGTGTACAAGTACACGAAGGTCTGTAGCAAGTCTGCTGAAGAAACTGGAACACGTCTGTAGTCACCTGAAGTCTCCTGAAGTCACTTGAAGACATCTGGAGTCACCTGAAGTCACTTGAAGTTACTCGAAGTTAACTCAAGACGTCTGGGGCCACGTCAAGCCATCTGAAGTCATCTGGAGACGGCTGGAGTCACCTGAAGCCTCCTGCAGATGTCTGGAGTCCCCTGATCTCACACGAAGGCGTCTATAGTCTCTCGAGGTCACCTGATGAGGTCGGTAGCAACAAGAAATCACATGAAGAACTCTGTAGCCACTGAGACATCATCAGTCATGTCAAAGAAGCTCATCTGCACAGAAGGCTGAGTCTCGCACAAACAACTGATACTGGAACCATGTTGCCACAGATAGAAACGAATAACATTGTTAAATTTATTGACAAGAAAAATGAATTATATGTTCCATGCGCCTACAGCAGTGCTTCTCAAAGTAGGTTATTTGGGGGAATCCGTGATCATGGTACCTGAGTTAAAGGAACCCACTGTTATAGCATACAGGCAACTGTTACGTCAATAATCCAAGGATAATGATGCACGTACGAAGTTCCAGAGCTCAGGTTCTGCAGCGAAGACAACTGTAGCTGCCTAAGCTGTGAGTTGCTACTCCTAAGTTAATTGTGGCAGATTCGGAGTGCGTCAGCACGCGATGTCATGAGACCATGTTCGGCTCACTATTTTCTGCCACAAAAACAAAAACAGAAGGAACTCCCGGTAGTGAACTTGGAGATTTAACAAACAAGGCTGTACAAATACACGAATATCTGTAGCAAGTCAGCTGAAGAAACCGGAACACGTCTGTAGTCACCTGAAGTCTCCTGAAGTCACTTGAAGACATCTGGAGTCACCTGAAGTCACTCGAAGTCACCTGAAGACGTCTAGAGCCACATGAAGACATCTGGAGTCACCTGAAGTCACTTGAGAAGCACTACTCTAAGATTTTGGAACATGTAATCCGTTCGCCTGTCAACAAATTTCTGTTTTCAAGATTATTTTTTGTAAGTGGTGGCAGCATATTGCCAGGATATACTGTTCGTGCGAGACTCAGCCTTCAGTGCCGATGAGCTTCCTTGACATGACAGGTGACGCCTCGGTGGCTGTAGGAGACTTCATGTGGTTTCTGATTACACGAGACTTCATCATGTGACCTCAAATGACTCTAGACGCCTTCATTGAAATCAGGGGACTCCAGACGTCTGCAGATGGCTTCAGGTGACTCCAGTCGTCTTCAGGCGGCTCCAGACGTATTAAAGTGTCTTCAAGTGACTCCAGAGGGCTCCAGGTGTCTCCAGATGTCTTGACGTGGCTCCAGATGTCTTGACGTGGCTCCAGACGTCTTCAGATGACTTCAGGTGTCTTCAAGTGACTTCAGACGTCTTCAGGTGACTTCAGGTGTCTTCAAGTGTCTTCAAGTGACTTCAGGTGTCTTCAAGTGACTTCAGGTGACTTCAGGTGTCTTCAGGTGACTTCAGGTGACTTCACGTGACTCGAGATGTCTACATGTGACGCTAGACGTCTTCAGGCGACTTCGAGTGATATCGGGTGACTCCTGACGTCTACCAGTTTCTTCAGGTAACTTCTGCCTGTTACAGACCTTCGATTAATTGTGCAGTACTGACCTTGTTTGTTAGATCTCGAAGTTCACTACCAGGGTTTGTTTCTGTTTTTGTTTTTGTGGCGGCAAATAGAGGGCCGAACATGGTCTAATGACATCATATGCTACTCTCCTTTTCCAAATTCCCTAGCCATTTGATGAGCCCCCTCCGAATCTGCCACAAGTAACTTGGGAATCGCAACTCAGTTTAGGGAGCTACAATGGTCTTCCCTGCAGTATCTGACTACTGGAACTTTGTACCTGCATCAGTGCCCTTGCATTATAGAAGTAACCGTTTCCTCTATGCTGCAGCAGTAGGTTTCCTGAACTCACGACGCATGATCAGGGATTCGCAAGAATAATCCAAGTTGACAAGCACTGCTCTAAGATTTTGGAACATGTAATCCGGTCGCTTGTCAACAAATTTCTCTGTTTTCAATATTTTTTTTTCTAAGTGGTGGCAGCATATTTCGAGGATTGACTGCTCGTGCGAGACTCAGCCTTCTGTGCCGATGAGCTTCCTTGACATGACAGGTGACGCCTCGGTGACTCTAGGAGACTTCAGGTGGTTTCTGATTACACGAGACTTCATCATGTGACTTCAAGTGACTCTAGACACCTTCATTGAAATCAGGGGACTCCAGACGTCTGCAGATGGCTTCAGCTGACTCCAGTCGTCTTCACGCGGCTCCAGACGTATTAAAGTGACTTCAAGTGACTCCAGGTGACTCCAGATGTCTTGACGTCGCTCCAGATGTCTTCAGGTGACTTCAGATGTCTTCATGTGACTTCAAGGGATTTCAGTGACTTCAGATGTCTTCAGGTGACTTCAGGTGTCTTCAAGTGACCTCAGATGTCTTCAAGTGACTTCAAGTGATTTCAGGTGACTTCATATGTCTTCAAATGACTTCACGTGACTTCAAGTGACTTCACGTGATTCCAGATGTCTACATGTGGCGCTAGACATCTTCAGGCGACTTCGAGTGTTATCGGGTGACTCCTGACGTCTTCCAGTTTCTTCAGGTAACTTCTGCATGTTACAGACTTTTGTGTAATTGTACAGTACTGACCTTGTTTGTTTGATCTCGAAGTTCACTACCTGGAGTTCCTTCTGTTTTTGTTTTTGTTGTGGCAAATATGGCTGATTACACGAGACTTCGTCATGTGTCCTCGAGTGACTCTAGACGCCTTCATGTGACATCAAGGAACTCCAGACGTCTCCAGATGTCTGCAGACGTGGTGATCCCAGATGTCTTGAAGTGGCTCCAGGCGTCTTCACTTGACTTCAGGTGTCTTCAGGTTACCTGAAGTGACTTCAGATGACTGCAGATGTCTTCCCATGACTTCACATGAGTTCAAGTGACTCCAGATGTCTATATGTCGCGGTAGACGTCTTCAGGCGACTTCGAGTGCTTTCGAGTGACTCCAGGAGACTTGAGGTGACTTCAGACGCCTTCCGATTTCTTCATGTATCTTCTGCTTGTTACAGACCGTGTAATTGTACAGTACTGACCTTGTTTGTTTGATCTCGAAGTTCTCTACCAGGAGTTCTTTCCGTTTCTGTTTTTGTGGCGGCAAATAGTGGGCCGAACATGGTCTGATGACGTCATGTGCTGTTCCCGTTTTTCAAATTCCCTAGCCATTTGACGAGCCCCCTCCAAAACTGCCACATGTAGCCTGGGAGTCCCAACTCACAGCTTAGGGAGCTACAGTAGTTCCCTGGAGTCTCTGAGCTCTTGAACTTTGTAAGTGCATCATTGTCCTTGAATTATTGAAGTAACAGTTGCCTCTACGCTGTAGCAGTGGGTTCCTTGAACTCACGAGCCATGATCACGGATTCCCACGACTAACCTAAGTTGAGAAGCACTGCTCTAAGCTCATGGAACATATAATCTTTTCTCCTGTCAACAAATTTCTTCGTTCCCAATGTTATTTTTCTTTAAGTGGGGCATCGTGGATGGATTATTCGTGCGACACTGAACCTTCTGTACCGATGACCTTCCTTGGCATGACTGGTGACACCTCGGTGACTACGGACGTCTTCGTGTAACTTCAGGTTGTGCCAAACCTCTTCAGGTGACTCCAGACGTCTTGAGGTGATTTCAAACGGCATCAGGTGACTCCAGATTTCTTCAGATGTCTCCCAGTTACTTCACGTGACTTCGGGTGAACATTCAGGTCACTTCAGGTGACTCCAGGCATCTTCAGATGTCTGTAGTGGAAGTGTGCCCCGTGGGCAATTTTTCAGCCGGCGGCATAGAGCAGGTTGAAGGACCGGCGGCGGCGGCGTCACGCCGAGCCCGTGGGCTGTCAATATGTGTTCTCTTCCCTAACTGCGACGCGCGGACACCTCAGCCTCCGGGCGTCTCGAGATGTCTTGAGATGTGTCCAGACGTCTTCAGGTGACTTCAGAAGTCTTGACGTGGCTCCAGACGTCTTCAGGTGACTTCAGGTGTCTCCAGACGTCTTCGGGTGACTTTAGGCAACTCCATACGTCTTCAGGTTACTCCATGGGTCTTCAGGTGACTTCAGGCGTCATCAGGCGACTCTACGTGATTTCAAACGTTTTCAGGTGACTGCAGGTCACTTCAACTATTTTCAGGTAACATCAAACGTCCTCAGGTGACTCGAGACGTCTTCAGGCGATTCTAGACATCTTCGAGGACTTCAGACGTCTTCAGGTGACTGTAGGTGAATTGTAGTGGCTCCGGACATCTTCATATCACTCCATCCGTCTTCTGGTGACTTTAGACAACTTCATACGTCTTCGGGTGAGTTCAGGCGTCGTCAGGTGACTTTAGGTGACTCCAGACGTCTTCTGACTGCAGATATCTTCAGGTAACTCCAAATGTATTCAACCAGGCGTCGGGAAAGTGGCGCCCCCATCGCCCGGCAGTGTTGCTGCAATAGCCCTCTCCCGCAATTACGGAAGGGTCGCCGCGGGAGAGTTGACCCCCCACGTATAGCTGTGCGCGGCTGTCCCGTGTCTGGGGAAAGGGAATCCTGGTGGTTGAGTGAACCCAGAGGTTGTTTTGGACCCTTCGGGGCCCCTCTGGGAGAGCAACACACCACTTTGGCCCCTGCTTCCCATAGACGGGTGGTCCTGGAAGGCCGGGCCAGGACTATTCAGCTAGTCGCCTTCTCCTATTTTCCTTACTTTGTCCTTTCATCTCCTCCTCCTTCCTGTCTTTTCCTTACTCACCTTCTTTGGCGGCAAGGATCAACCTTGGGCAGTTCTTTCAATCTTTCGTTGAAGCTGCACTTGGGTATAGTGCAGAAGGATGTGTTAGTGTGCGGAGCACGTTCCCTTGGTTGGGGTCGGTGGTGGCCGACACACCTACTGCACTGAATACCACATATACTTACATGGACAATCAAACTTACAAAAGACGCGATCGGCCTCCCGAAAGAAGAAGCTGCAACGAAGTACTCACCATGAATTTTCTTAATGTCACTGAAGAACCGTGGTTCCCAAAGTATCTGATCATACATTCAGAGGACCAGAACTGCCCACTCGAAAAAATTTCTCCGTTTGTGACTGCAAAGGCTCTTGAGCAGTTAATAGAGAAATCCTATGATGCCAACAAGCTGACAACAGGTGACATCCAGGTTCAAGTTCAGACAAAACAACAGAGCGTAGCCCTTCAGTCACTGAAAAAAATTGGCGATGCGGCTGTATCTGTCACGGCACATCGCGCTCTTAACATTGTAAAAGGCATGATTTCTGTGGATGAATTGCTCCCATGCTCAGTTAGTGAAAGACAAGAAGGCTTAAAAGATCAAGGAGTTGTGCTCGCAAAAAGAATTTAAATGCGCAGGGAAGACAGGGAAATCCCAACTAAGCATGTAGTCCTGTCCTCTCAGCTCCATAAACTTCCATCTTCCTTGAAGGCAGGATACATCAGCTGTCAAGTAAGAGCATATGTTCCTAGCTAAAGGCGCTGCTTTAAATGCCAGCACTTTGGACACAGCTCGCAGACCTGCAGGGGAAATGCAACATGCCCAAAATGCGCCGAGAAAGAGCACACACCAGAGCCTTGCCAGAGCAACGTAGAGTGTGCAAACTATCGTGGCGAGCACCCCGTCTACTCCAGGTTGTGCTCCCATTTTAAGAAGAAAAGCAAATCTTAAAAATAAAGACAGAGCAAAAATCACATATAAAGCAGCTAAGACACAACTGGAATTTCAGAAAAAATGCACTTTCCCCGAAGTGGTGCGCAGGGGAGTGGACCACTCGGAGTATCCGTGGAGACCCAGACTCCTGGACCTCCACTCCACACTCCCCAAAGAAAAGGGCCACGGAAGTGTCCCCTCAGGCTGACCAAACCGCCAGCCCAAACGGGACGGCAACAACCTCATCAGAGGCTGTTGGCTCCCCTTCTGTTTGGGGCGAGATTACAAGCTATCCGTCCCAAAGCATAACCATGGAAGTTGACGACGATGACCGCTCATCACGGAAGTCCTCGTCGCGTCTTCCAGCTGGTTCTTCTCATTAGAAGGACAAGCGGGAGAAGCCAGGTGGTAGAGGTAGAGGAAAGCATAAGGAGCAGCAGAAAGTACCCGCACCAAGAATACAGGCTCCATAAAGCCATGCAGAGACAACCCGAAATTTACACAAAATACACACACTACACAATGCAGGTGTTCCTTTTCCTTCTCCTAATTATCTTAATGAATCCCAGAAATATCCTTCTGTGGAATTGCCGAGGCCTGCTGACAAATATAGACGATGTTCACGATCTTTGTGACACACACCGTGCCACCTGTATTTGCTTGCAGGAAGCATATCTCAACCTCATGCTCACTCAACTTGCCCCAGTAAAAGACAGGGTGAATTACATGAGCGATACCCTCATACAGATGGAAACGTCACTACAGATGATATCTGACAAATATGACACATTACTTGCTGATCTTAGCTCCCAGAAACAAGAAATCGGCGACCTGCGGAAAAGAATAGATAAGATAGAGAGCAACACAGTTGGCACTGATGCTCTTGATGCTATCAAGCAGTATAACAGAAGGAACAACCTGGAGATACACGGTATTTGTTATACTGAGAAAGAAAATCTACTGGACAAACTCTCCGAGGTTGCTGCCGCCCTTGAGGTACCAAAACCAGACATCAGTGTCATCGTAGCAATACATATAGACTGCCTTCTAAACCTGACAGAATTCCACCTATCCTAGTTCGTTTTACATATCGAACTATTTGTGAACAATGGCTCACGAATAGAGGGAAACTTCGAGGAAGGAAAATCAACCGTGAGAATGTGTACGTAAACGAAAACCTAATGGCCAGTTCTCACTTGGCGACGCACGACGCGACATCGCAAACGGGCGGCGGAAGTAGAGGCGCATTTCCGCCGCCCCGCCAAGGCGCATGATTTTCATGTTCCCACCAATGTGGCATTCCGTCGCCCAAAGCAGACGAAAACTGAAGAGGCGTGGAGTCAACTTCTTCCTCGGGTCCCGGGGAAGAGAGTTGTCGTGAAGGGTGGTGGTGGGACGACGCGAGTCCGGTCCGCGGAGAGAGCCAAGGCCAGTCCAGGTCGCAGCGGAAGAAGTTTATTTACATCTATGTACAGCAAGACGACTTCCGAAGAGAAAGTCCGACAAAGATCAGATCAAAGACCCTACACATGGGCGACGGGCCTTTTTGTTCAAAAACAGGGTGCCGCCCACAAATTGCACAAACAAAATCAAAGATGCAAATTTCACATTTCTCAGCCCCAGGATTGGTCCGTTACCGAAGGTCTCCAAAATGCTCCAATCCTGAAGCGAGCAAATTACAAAGGATACTTCCCAGAATTCGATAATTGTCACAAATAAACAATGTTACAAATCCAAAACCCATTAGTGTCTCAAAACGAAATGTATACAAAAACATAAAAGGGCTCGCAGGAAACGAGTTCCCTACATATGGCAAGTTTGGCCCCAATTCATGTTTCTGGAGTCCCCGGGGGAAGACAGACGACAGTGTTCCGCATGTCACAATGCCCATTCATACACGGACGTCTGGAGATAATCCGCATCTATTCACGGGGCAGTGCGTCAATGAAAGTTTCTTTAGACAAAACCCTCTGGAAAGAAATAGGCGACTGAGTAAACCGGGTTCTGGAAAACAAAATAAAAAAATACAAACAGCAGAGGGGTGTTCTCGACGATCATAGAAACTTAACACCTCCCCCCTTAACTATGTTGTGCGGGCTTCTAGCAAGCACAACATAGCAAACAAAAAGTAAAATGGACTGGGAATCATTGAACAAGTTCTGGAAAGCGTACATAGCACCAAATTCAAAATTGTCATAATCAATCTAACACTTTCTCTACAGTTCAACAACATGTGAGTCCCTGTGTCATCGAATCGATGGCTCACCACACCAAGCTTACAAACGAATACTACACTAATCGCGATAGGGCATCTGCGCATTTGTTAAGCGTCCCTGCAATATGCACCACTTCGAGGTCATATTTTTGCAGGCCCAAAGACCACCTGGTCAACCGAGCACTTGTAGACGCAGAGCGGGAAA
Source organism: Ornithodoros turicata (assembly GCF_037126465.1). Lineage (NCBI taxonomy): Eukaryota > Metazoa > Arthropoda > Arachnida > Ixodida > Argasidae > Ornithodoros > Ornithodoros turicata. The sequence continues at coordinate 74,108,390 of NC_088202.1, forward strand.
GGTACGTCAGGGGGTTGTGATCAGTCCTGACTTTTATCTTTGCTCCGAAGAGCCAGGTGTCGAGTCGGCCTAAAGCCCAAATAACGGCAAATGCTTCACGTTCTACGGCGGACCACTTCGACTGAGCACTAGTTAGCTTTTTGCTAAGGAAGGCAATGGGCATTTCCTTTCCTTCAACGTTCTGAGACAAACATGCCCCAATTGCCTTTTCCGATGCATCAGTTGTGAGGATGAAACCTCGTGTCGGATCCGGTGGAGTCAGCTCTGGAAGTTTCGCCAACTCTCTTTTGACCATTTCAAAGGCGGCGTCCGCCTCGCTACTCCATGGTAGTTTGTTAGGAACCCTACGGTTAGTTAGTGCCGTCAGAGGCAATACCATTTCGGCGTAGTTTGGTACGTAGTCTCTGTAGTAATTAAACATACCAAGGACACTTCTAAGCTGCGTTTTATCAGCAGGCCTCCTTAGCTCAGTGATGGCCGCGACCTTTTCCGGGTCTGGCGAGTGTCTGCCAGAGCCTACCCAGTGGCCTAGGTACTTCACTTTCCCTTCTCCAAATCTGCATTTCTTTACATTGGCTGTCAGGCCAGATTCCTTCAGTGCAGAGAGCACTGCCTCCAGGTGTTTCACATGGTCCTCCCACGTGTCCGAATGCACCGCCACATCGTCGATATACACACAAGAGTATTCTTTGTGTGCACTCAATATGCGATTCATTACTCGTTGGAACGTCGCCGCTGAATTTTTCAGCCCATACGGCATAACGTTCCATGCGTATAATCCCTGGGGGGTCGCAAAGGCTGTGTACTTTTTCGATTCCGGCTCCATAGGGATTTGCCAGTATCCCCTGGTCATGTCGAGAACTGAAATATATCTTGATCTAGAAACTTTGTAGATCAATTCGGAAACATTCTCCATAGGAAACTGGTCTGGCAGACTTACTGAATTTAGTTTTCGGAAATCAACACACATTCGCATGGTGCCGTCTCGTTTGGCAACGCACACAACGGGATGTGCCACCTCGCTCTCGACTGGGTAGATAAGCCCCCACTTTAAAAGTTCGTCAATTTGCCGGTCTACCTCCTGTCGTAGTGCCACAGGTACTTTATACGGGAATGACTTACTCAGTTTCGCGTCATCCATTAGTTGAATACGATGACAACCTACTTTACATATTCCCGGCTTGTCATCAAACACGGCTTGGAATCGAGAGATAATCTCCGCCAATTGCGATCTCTGCGCATCAGTGAGGTCGGAAGATATACTGCTAACTCCTTTTTGCCCTCTCAATTCCGCCAGTTGGGGAACTGTGTTAACGTCACCAAATTCTTCGTCATCCTCAAAGATTACACCAACGGCATTGACTCTAGTTACGTAGGGTCGTAACTTATTCGCGTGGATCCAGCGTTCCGTCCCATCTTCCAAAGTTACAACATAACTATCAGGACGCTTTTTGTCTTTTATTGTCGCCGGCCCTTTCCACTTGGATTTAAGCTTGCTCGTGCTGTCTGTTTCCAATATCAAAACAGCATCTCCTGGCTTAAACTCTTTTGTTCGAGCTCTTAGATTATATCGGGACACGTACTCCCTTTGTTTGGCAGCAATTCGTTCGCTAACATCCTTAGCCATGGACGCCATACGTTCCCTCAAGTGGGCCAGGTATGTACCAGCAGATTTATTTAAGCCAATGGGCGGGGTCCAGTCACCCGTCCACGTCTGCTTCAAGATGGACAATGGGCCGTTTGGCACTCGACCAAACATCAACTCGAAGGGAGAGGCTTGCGTGATTTCGTTAGGTACCTCTCGGTACGCCCATAGCAGGCATGGTACATACCTGTCCCATTCTCTGCCCTCCGTGTCGATTACGTGCTTTAGCATAGCTTTAAACGTCCCGTTCCATCGCTCGACCAAGCCGTTACTTTGGGGATGGTCGGGCGTAGAAAACCGCATTTTCACGCCCATCCTCGCTGTCAATTCCTGGGTGAGCTTGCTCGTGAAATTCGTCCCCTGATCAGAACAGATCAGTTCAGGTGTCCCGTAACGCGCAAATAGCTCTATCAGGGCTTGGCACGTAGCCTTAGCTGTTAGGGTTCTTAACCGGATCACCTCCGGCCATCTCGTGCCTAAATCTACAACGCTCAGCGCATACTTATGCCCGCGAGCGGACGGTGGATCCAGCGGTCCGATGCAGTCAATATATATGACTTCAAATGGCCTCTCCGGTCGAGTGAGCGGAGTAATGGGAACGCGGTCGGTTTCCTTGCTTCGGGAGAAGACCTGTCAACTGTGGAAGGATTGGCAGTATTTCTTTATGTCAGTCACAACAGACGGCCAACAAAAAGCGCTCTTCACGCGTTGCTTAGTCTTTTTCATTGAAAAGTGGCCTCCCCAGGGCGAGCCATGCGCCAAGGTGAGCACCTCTTTTCGGCGTGCTAGCTGCCTGCACAACCCTGAATCAGTTTTCTCCTCATGAAACAACAGGCCGTCAGCTACCACCATGCCATGGGTCCATTCCTTAGCCTGTTCCCACGAATCATTGAGTGATTCGTCAGCTCTTTGTTCAGAAGCAAACTTGCGCGATTCTACGCTGCCCCCAATTTGGTCTTCCGCGACTGCTTCCACTACACTTAGCTCAATGTGAGCGTCATTAGTCTGCTCGCCCTCACCTGGCCCTTCCTCAAACTGACATTGTTTCTCGTTACAATCCTTAAAGACCTCGGGACCCTGTCCATTTTCCACGAAGTCCGACATCATAGCTTCGGCTTCCTCCGCAAGAGTCTGCTTGACTCGCCTTATCTCTTCGTAATCCTCCGGCGTTAGCAGTACATCCACACCGGCAGACAGTTCGTTTGTTACCGCGCATACCGTCAGAACCTGCTGAGTGCATTCTCTTTCCGATTCTAAACCTAACGGAACTTCCATTAGCTCAGCTTCTGCGACATGACCAAAGGCGCCTCTCAATTTCACTTCTTGACACCCTTTTTCCCGCCATTTATCGGGCACCACATCCTTACGAATTACCGTTACATCGGCGAGGAGGAGGAGGAGGAGTGTCGTTGGGAGGAACCCGAGAGGTCTGCCTGCCTGATTAGGCGGCATGTTTCTCGGGAAGGGAAAGGTGGTGGAGAGGAGGAGAGGAAAGGGTGAAGTGGAAGACCGAGCGGAATCCGCTCGGGGGGAGGATAGCTGCGTCCATGGGCCGACTTCAGGGGAACTGTGCCGGCATACGCCTATTACACATCTGAGGGAAACCCAGGAAAAACCCCAGACGGCACAGCCGGCCCGCGGATTCGAACCGCGGACCTCCCAGTCTCCAAGAGCACGCGTTACCGCTGCGCCACCGGAGCTGGTCGTTGCATCGGCCCGGGAGTCAAGACGAGCATTTACCACTGTGCTGTCTATGCAAAGCTGCATCGTGGGAGGGTCCTTTTCTCCCAGCCCATTCGCCTCTCTAACCTCCTGGCACAATAGGGAGACCTTATTCACGGCGCTGTCATCTCCCCTTCCCTTTAGGTTAGACGTTCGTTCCTCGACTGACCCCGTTTTTGGTGGTGTCTTCGGACAGTGACTTCTATAGTGGCCTGTTTCACCACACTGAAAGCATTTCACCGTGCTTCCGCGACTGAAGTTACGACTTGGGGAACCACTGGGTTTGCTACTGACGCTACTCGCTGTTGATTGCTTTTCTTTTACCCCCGGTTGTGCCCTCCTCTCAGTAGGAAGGTTTTGGTTCTTTTGGGGCTTATGGCCCTTCTTGCTGTCGTCATAGTTTGCCGCCAGCTCTGCCAACTTGCTAGGCCTGAACCACGAGTCCGCCTCTGTGAGCATTAGATAAGACCTTGTGTCCTCGGGCATTACAGCTTTCAACCGATCAGAAATAACCAGGTCGCGCAAGTCATTCAACGACTTAACGTTACGACTAGTTACATAGTGATCAAATAGAGATTCGAGCCTCGTCGCGAACTGACCCCACGATTCCGAATCTTCCTTTCTTGCTTGAAAGAAAAGGCGTTTGTATTCGCCCGGTGTCAACCTTAATTCGGTTAGAACTTTTTGCTTTAGTTCCTCATACTTTAGGATTTGCCCGTTGCCATGCCTCGCAATTACGGCCCTCATCTTTTCGTTTAGATAGGTCAACAAGATCGGACCCTGCACATCTTCCGGTACTTCAAAATTAGTGAAAATGGTCTCGACCGCCGTGAACCACGCGGGTACTAATGCCTCCATTTCAGGCATCCTTGTCAGTACACCCTTTAAGTCCCTAGCGTACTCGCCTACCCTGGACCTACTCGTGCTCGATCGACTACTTATGCTTGCGCGGTCACTTTCAAGCTGAGCGATCTGTAGCTTAGCCTTGTACAACTCTACCTCTAACCGTAGCTTTTGCAATACGCTGTCGGGCACCTCCGCGTCTGACACTGGGTTAGTTACACCCGTTTCATCCTGAACAGCATCGTCAACGGGATCCGTAGTCCCGTTTCTAGACATACCTCTAGTGACTACAGACATGGTGAGCCCTCGAACCCGATAAGCAAAGGGGACTCACCGTCAACTCTCGATCTTCCCACGTCGATGTTCCCACGCCGATAACTTCTCCGGATTGCTGGTGAATCCAAAAGCGTGACGTTTTCAGCACAGAACGTTTCGTTTGATACAGACACTCCACAGCCGGTGATGAGCCTCTCACTTAGATGTCGCTCGCCGCTAACTTGCGCCGCTCACCGCTGCCTCCCGGGCGTCGTCTCCGTTGCTGACCACCTTGGTCTCCGACTTCTCACGTAGATAATGCCGGCACGTCTCCGTTCCAGCGAAGCAGGCTTCTCACGTCGATGTTGCCGCTCTTCGCCTTCACCTCTGGATCTTCTTGGTAACCGCTAAGGTTCCCAGCCTCTCGCGTAGATAACGCCGGTCTCACAGCAGACAGCCCTGACGAAACGGCTTCTCACGTAGATATGGCCCTCCTGTTCGTCGCTGTTTCTGCTGTCCACGAAGCCTCCCTCCAAGGTACCGCTCCGTGATTCCGCTGCTGCCTTGACTCAGCGTCGGCGACACAGGCTTCTCACGTAGATGTTGCCTCCTCCGTTCGTCGACATCCTGCTGATGAAAGGCCAGGCTGGTGTCGGCTCACCTCGCTGCTGTCAATCCCATCCTGTCGACTGCGCCAGTCAACTTCTTCCTCGGGTCCCGGGGAAGAGAGTTGTCGTGAAGGGTGGTGGTGGGACGACGCGAGTCCGGTCCGCGGAGAGAGCCAAGGCCAGTCCAGGTCGCAGCGGAAGAAGTTTATTTACATCTATGTACAGCAAGACGACTTCCGAAGAGAAAGTCCGACAAAGATCAGATCAAAGACCCTACACATGGGCGACGGGCCTTTTTGTTCAAAAACAGGGTGCCGCCCACAAATTGCACAAACAAAATCAAAGATGCAAATTTCACATTTCTCAGCCCCAGGATTGGTCCGTTACCGAAGGTCTCCAAAATGCTCCAATCCTGAAGCGAGCAAATTACAAAGTATACTTCCCAGAATTCGATAATTGTCACAAATAAACAATGTTACAAATCCAAAACCCATTAGTGTCTCAAAACGAAATGTATACAAAAACATAAAAGGGCTCGCAGGAAACGAGTTCCCTACATATGGCAAGTTTGGTCTCAATTCATGTTTCTGGAGTCCCCGGGGGAAGACAGACGACAGTGTTCCGCATGTCACAATGCCCATTCATACACGGACGTCTGGAGATAATCCGCATCTATTCACGGGGCAGTGCGTCAATGAAAGTTTCTTTAGACAAAACCCTCTGGAAGGAAATAGGCGACTGAGTAAACCGGGTTCTGGAAAACAAAATAAAAAAATACAAACAGCAGAGGGGTGTTCTCGACGATCATAGAAACTTAACACGTGGCCTTTCTCTGTCACCTTATTGGTCGCCAGTGTATCGTTCTCGCCACCTCTCGCCGACGTCGTCAAAGAGACCGGCATGGCAATTTTTTTGGCTCGACGTCTCTCCTCTTCCAACGCCGGAAATGCACGTCTATTTCCGCCGCCCGCTCGCGACACCAGCTCCGGTGGCGCAGCGGTAACGCGTGCGCTTGGAAACTGGGAGGTCCGCGGTTCGAATCCGCGGGCCGGCTGTGCCGTCTGGGGTTTTTCCTGGGTTTCCCTCAGATGTGTAATAGGCGTATGCCGGCACAGTTCCCCTGAAGTCGGCCCATGGACGCAGCTTCACCCTTCCACTTCACCCTTTCCTCTCCTCCTCTCCACCACCTTTCCCTTCCCGAGAAACATGCCGCCTAATCAGGCAGGCAGACCTCTCGGGTTCCTCCCAACGACACTCCTCCTCCTCCTCCTCCTCCCCGCTCGCGACGTCGCGTCGGGCGTCGCCAAGTGAGAACTGACCCTAACGACGACAAATAGGGATCTTTTCTACAAAGCTAGAATGCTCGGCAGACAACTTCACTTTAAGTTCGTTAGGCACAAGCAGGGAACAGTGTTCATGAAAAAAAAGAGTCAGATAAACAATTTCGCATCAGCCATGTTGCTCATCTCGACAATATTGCTTAAAATGTTACGCCTATCACCTAGACATGCAAACTGCACACCTTCCAAATGAGGTAAAAAGCTCTTTGTTCAATGATGTTGTGCCATCATACCTGTTCCTTCATATAAATGCCAGATCGATGAGAGCCAAACATGATAGTTTATCCCTATTGCTTGACGCTCTGTCTGTAGATACAGATGTTATTATGATCACAGAGACATGGTACAAATTTGATCATGACTTTTTCCTTTTGCCTAACTATAATCATTTTGTTTTAAATCGCCAAAGCTCCACTGGCGGTGGGGTTGCTATGCTGGTTCGCTCAAATTACTTCAACTTGCTGCGTGAATTTTGTATATCCAATTCAGATTGTCAAATACAATGTGTGAAGTACAAAAACGCAATACTTGCCGTTGTTTATCGCCCTCCGCAAGGTAGTGTCCCAACGTTCCTCGAACAGCTCGAGATACTTTTTTCATATGCATGTGAAAATAAATGTCGTTTGTCCCTAAGTGGTGACATTAATATTGACGTCTTGGGTAATTCACGCAGTAGATATGATTTGATTGCCTTGCTCAATTCCTATGGATTTTCAAATCAAATTCAAACTCCAACTCACATTACTGACTCTACCAGCACACTACTTGATGTATTTATCACAAATTACGATGAACATAAAATTATTTCCGGTTGTATTGCGAACGATATAAGTGACCATCTACCAATAGTAGCTGGTGTTTACAAACCATCCAAAGAAATTATGCCTAGCACAATTACATTCCAAGATGTTAGTTCGGCTACGTTGGGCATGTTCTGCGAACGTTTAGATGCTGTGGATTGGGAATATTTGAATGTCTATCAATATATTAATGCTGCTTATAATGCTTTCTTTTCACTTGTGAAACAAATTTATGATAACTGTTTTCCTTCTAGAAATATGCGAAAGGCTAAACGTGCAAAGAAACCTTGGGTCACTCATGAATTACTGTCACTTATCCGGAAGAAGTATGCACTATACAATGATTTCTTAAAAACCAAGAATTTAACTAAGTTTGAAGAATATAAGAAGTTTCGAAACTTTGTAAATGAAGTCTATACTAGGCAGCACTGGAAACTACAATGAAATTAATAATCTTCTTGTTGATGGAGAAGTTATTTCTGATGATGAGCTTGCTGACGTCTTTAACGACACTTTGTAAATATTGGAGTGCATGCTGGAGGAATATGCTCTTCACAAAATATCACTTTTAATGATAATACTATATTTTTTTTCCCGACAGATGCTTCCGAAGTGCGGTCTATACTTATGCAACTAAAACCTTCAAAGAGTATAGACGCCTATAACATACAGGCACGTCCGGTTAAATACGTTAGTGCTTATCTCGCTTACCCTTTATCATTAATTTATAACTTATCACTAAGTACAGGCGTGTTTCCTAAGTTAATGCAGACTGCCAAAGTCGTTGTCCCTTTTAAGGGTGGAGATGAAAATGATTTAAAAAGCTACAGACCCATTTCAGTACGTCCTATCTTCTCTAAGGTCCTAGAAACAATAATTCACACCCGTCTTTCAAATTTCACTGAAAAATTCGGCCTTATTGCTCCAGAGCAATTCGGTTTTCAGAAGGGAAGGTCAACGGAGCTTGCACTTCTGTATCAGAAAGAGCATATCTTGAAAATCTTTGAAGATAGTTTACTCACTCTGGGTATTTTTCTAGACTTCAGCAAAGCTTTCGATTGTATCGATCATAAAACATTGTTGTCGAAGCTCTTTTCCTTTGGTATTAGAGGTTTGGCGTTAAACCTTATTGATTCCTACCTAAGTAGTAGAAAACAATTTGTCTCGTTGAAAGTAGGTATACATCTTCCGAGCTCCTTATAAAAGTAAGAGTTCCTCAAGGCAGTATATTAGGTCCTTTATTATTCATTTTATATATAAACGATATCATAAACATCGATGCCAATGCACGCTTTTTTATTTATTCAGACGACACTACATCATTTGTTTCATCATCCGATGAGACCAGTTTAATATCTTTGGCTAATGCCTTACTCGAGAAAGTAAGAAATTGGGCGAAACGAAATTGTTTACACATAAATGTCTCTAAAACAAAAGCGGTGATATTTAGACCTAAAAATAAACAGGTAACCATGAATCTACCACTATGGTACGGAGATATGAAAATTCAATATGTAAATGACGTGAAGACTCTCGGCGTAGTTTTTTCGTACAACTTATCGTGGGATGAGCATGTGCAATATATTCAAGGAAGACTTTGCAAAGTATCTGGTATGATAAACAAGTGGAGGTATCTTCTTCTACCTCTTGCTTTATAACAGTCGTTTTTACTCCTTACTTTCCTATTGCATACTGATCTGGGGAACGACCACGTCGAATGAAAATCAAATTAATATGATTCAAAAAAGAGTCTTGCGTATAGTTGCTGGTCTGTCCTACACTGATCATGCAGAGTTCCTTTTTCATAAGTATGAGACTTTAAAACTAAATTCTTTGTATAAATATCGCGTATTACAGTTCTACAAAACGATGACAATGACAAGAGAGAGAGAAAGAAATACATGATGACGATGATATGGGGATGACTTCCGCTCATTGAGCAGAATGCTACCCCATTGCTATTGGGGGAAAATGAGAGGATGGTGATGAGGATGATGCTGACGACGCTGACAGGGCTTTAGAGAGAGTCGATCAGGCCGGTAGTTTGCAGGAATTTGATGAAGGGTCGCAAGACGGACATCTGCTTTCGTGTGTCCCATGGTCCCAAAATGAGTCTGAGGTCAGGGGGTCGGCTGTCAATCCGCGCAAAATCGTTTGCAAACAAGTGACAAGGACAAACAATCAACACTTAAGCATTATTTCGATAAATCAGTATAGATCTACGTATTCACTAAGGACTGTCCAAAAATTTCGCCTGCCGTTTAGTAGAACAAATTATGGTAAACAATCAATCACTTATCAGCTTCCTATCCTGTAAGTTATGTTGGCTTCTGTTGATACTGATATCTTTGCTTTGTCAGATTATAGTATGAAAAAGCTATTTATTGTATTTTTTTCTGGTTGCACGTTGTATTTTTGTTATTAAAGCTGCACGGATTTTTTATTCTTTGTTGGTTTATATGAAGTATTTAATGTAATGTAAGGGAGGCAGGGCCTAGTCAAGCCAAATGGCTTTTTTGCCCTGATTTTCAATACCTTGAGTGTAAAATAAAATTATCTATCTATCTATCTATCTATCTGTCTGTCTATCTATCTATCTAACCCCTGTAACCCTAATCCATTCAGACAATACGGAATCTCTTTAGGAAGGACCGATCCAACACAGCACGGGCTTCCGGAGGTGTCGCAGTCTTGACACTAAAACACCTTCCTGCAAGGCACATTCCAATAAACACAACACTTGAGGCTGTTGCTATTCAGATTTCTTTAGATAATGATACAACTATATGTTCTCTTTATATTCCACCATCGATAGCTGTTGAACAGAAACAAATAGAAGACATTTTGGACCAGCTATCCTCGCCGTTCATTCTGCTTGGAGATTTCAATGCACACAACATCTTGTGGGGGAGCCAAAGAACCGATAGTCGTGAGAGAATGTTGGAACGAGTCCTCCTTGCAAGGTCTGTCTGCTTACTGAATACGGGATTGCCAACATATATATTTGTACGCGCGATTTCCTCCGAGCTTACATCAGTCCGGTCTAGGGTGAATGATCTCTCTGGGACAGTCAATAACTTGAACGTCCGCCTTAATGACCTTAAAAACCGCTCTCGTCGCAATAATTTGGTATTTTACGGCTTTCCTGACTCGCCTTCGGAGACTTGGGCTGAATCTGAGAATACAGTCGTCTCTGCTTGTAGCACGCACTTGAAAAAGCCTGCTGTGGTCAGTTGCATTCGTCTCCTGGTTTCACATAGGAAGATGATGCGCGCCCAGTCGATTGACAGCGGTACGGTGCCACCAAAAGTTTAATGAAAGAAACCATCAAAAAATAGTCTTCTTTCGTCATTAGCCAGTATTACCAAACATACGCACAAAAACGGCCTGGGCGTCTCGTCAAAGTCCTTCTGTAACAACATGTGTGGCATCATGTTCAGTAAAAGGGGGAAAAGAACCAGAGTCTTCTGTCGGCATTATCTAAACATACGCACAAAAACGGCACGGGCATGCAGTGGCGTATCTAGAGCTACCTGCGCCCATGGCAACCAGTGAGTCTGCGCCCCTGTTCAGGCACATATCGAGGACACAGTTTGTCATGTTTTGTAAATACTTTAATGAAATCCACAGAACTACTACACATGCCGATGGCCCACTAACGTCACATGATGGCCTTTCTGGCTTTTGCTGCTGCAAATTTCTCGATAATGTCACTGAAATCAATTTTTTTCTGTTTCTTCTCGTTCAACACTTAGGACAGCAAGATCGGAAAGCCTGTCCTGGCCCATTGATGCTCTTAAATACGAAAGTATCAGCTTTAGCTTGCTAAACGACCGCTCACAGCTGGCAATTGAAACCGCGATCGTAAGCATTATCTGGACCGCAACCCGAAAGTTCGGGAAGACATTCTCATCTCCAGGAAGTCACATCACTTTACACCTGCCCTAGCCCGACAGACGGGTTCAGGTCGACCCTCTTGTTGGTCCGCCCGATACGAACTCTTTTCCTCGGGTCGATTTTTTTGCTCAGATATCTCTCACAAAGTCCCACTGCTGCGATCGGCTTGCTACCTAAACATCCTCAAATGCTGCTGTCGCGTCTCGAGTAACCGTGCAGGGTACTGGGATCTCCCTTTTGTTTAGGCTGCTTTGGTCTGTGCCGTGACAGTCGCTCACTGAGCTGGTTCGGTTAGCTCACGGTGCCCCGTTCTCGTCAAATGCGTCACGCGCCCAGTTTAGCTACCTCGTGGTTAACATGATGTCCTTGGGGATGCGTTTTCGTGTGGTCCGCACTAGGTTTCACACTACGACCCTCTAATGGCGGGTGCTTTAGATCATTTATGAATGTGCCAGGTTGAGTGCCCGACCTGGCACATTCACACCCGACCACATAATGGCGCCCCTGTTCACCTGGCGCCCATGGCACCTGTCCACACCTGCCACACCCTAGATACGCCACTGCGGGAGTGGCATCTCATCAAATTCCTTTCGTAACAACACGTGTCGCATGACGCAGCGAAGACAAAAAGGGGGAATGAAACAGAGAGAGAGAAAAAAACGCAGAGGGAAACAGTCCATAATGACGCATTGTCCTGCGAAACGACAAAGAAACAAAAACGGGGTATACCTCTCACCGGCCGTGTCCCGGTCCACAGCGCATCGCACACGAATCGTTCCCCTAGAAGTCGGCCCAGGACGCACATTTCCCCAGGGCGTCAGTCGTGACGTTGCCCATATACGTGAGGCCGACAACGGCAAGCCCTTTCACCATCACCACCACCACCACACGAATCGCATGACATGCTCAATAAAAGGGAAGGCACACACCCAAGCAGCACATTGTACTGAAAGTCGAGTGCAATAGGGGTGGACGGTATGTGTCTTATCAATGTTCTTTAGTTTCATCAGTCTGTTCACAGGCCTTCCACCTACCCGTCCACCCCTATTGCACTCGACTTTCAGTACATTTTGCTGCTTGGGCACACACGCCAAAGAACGCCTTACTATCACTCAAACACGGGCGCAACGATTCCGCGGACGTCTTATCAAGATCACTCTAACAGCGCGTGTTCCATATATTTAATAAAACAAACAAACGCGGGCATCGCTCAAGGACGCCGCAAACGCGCCATTCGAAGTCCGTGCCTAACAGACAATGAATCAGGCCATCATAAAACGTTCATTAAAAGCAAAAACAAACGCGGGTATCGCTCAAGGACGCCTATCATAAAACGTTTAAAAGCAAAAACAAGCCATCATAAAACGTTCCCTAAAAGCAAAAACAAACAAACAAACGCGGGCATCGCTCAAGGACGCCGATCATGAAACGTTTATTAAAAGCAAAAACAAGCGAACACAGGAGCCGTCAAAGTCCGTCAATTCATTCCACGAAAACAGAAAAAGAAGAAAAAAAGAGAGACAGAAATGGGATAATGACTCAGTACTTATCGCCGACCATTTCACAGGTCCCTAGGTCCCAGGTCCCTAGGTTCACACTGGGTTCACACAGAGCCGTGTATGCCAAAGGGAGTCTGGCCATTAATGGAACATGCCTATACCTGGAGCTCCACCCACTTTTTGAGCTCTCTGGCCAATCACGAGCCACAATACAGTTCGCTATTAACCTCAGGCTATCCAAGCTATATATTACCTGTATTAACTGGGTGCCGACATTTTCGGGAAACTGGATTGGATTAGATTGAATAGGATATTCCCTGACGACCTAGCAACAATGGATTTTGCGTCCACTTTTAACGGCGCCATCTGGATGGTGAGGGGCACGCCGGGAAGACGCAGAATAGCAGAAGGCAGAAGTAGCAGAAGCAGAAGTGCTTGCTAGCAGAACTGATTGGCCGGCAGAACCGCTAGTTGGAACAGACTGCCGGTATTATACGTATTTTAACTATGAAACATAACAAGACTGAACCAAGAACGGGCAAAGGTGTGTATATGCATAAAAGTATGTCATAAAATGAAAATTTTTGGCCATTTGTAGCGTTTTTCTCGCTATTTGCCTGTGATCGCTGTGGTTACTAGGCCTAACAAGGACGACGAAACATATTATTTTCAGGTAAACATCGACACTGGAGCGTAATTTAAAGGTGACTTGCAAGATAATTGCAACAGACTGTACACTTACGGAATAAAATTGACGTAACTTGTGAAAAAAAATTGTCATGAAATCCTCGCTTCGCCGTTCCAAGCTACGCCGCCATTTTCGGGAAAATTTTGGTGTTATGGCGGCCCGCATAGAAAACAGCAGCCAATGAAAAGCACTCAATTTGATTGACAGGTCGAGGCCCTTTTTTAGGCTCCTCCTAATGGCCAGACTCCCTTTGGCATACACGGCACTGGGTTCACAGATCGAGCAGCGCCATCTCACGGGCCAACTCAGGGCCGTGGTGGATGGAACGACCTAGTGGATGTAGCATCGCCAAAAGCACGTCCCCGTCTACGTTAGTTAGTTAGTTAGTTCCAGTACCTAAACCCTTTTAAGACAGGGTGGGCGCTTGTATCAAGTGCCTCAGGAGTAACTTGGCTGTCGCCGTAAAGTCAACTACACTACACCATAACTACACCGACTACACAGGCAGGTTGTCCTTCGCTGCCTGTGTTCTTCGCTCCCATTCTCGTAGGTGGCGCTTGGTGCTTGCGCTGGGTGGGAGAGCCCGCCGTTCGCATGGCCGCTCGGTTCCGGTCCGTCTGCGTGCGCTTTCTGGTGGGGAGTCCTCGAAGCCCAGGACCACCTTCCTATTCTCCTCGTGTTTTACCAGTTCCTCTCGGGAGGTGAGGTCCCTAAGCGCTTCAGGATGTGGTCCAGATCTTCATCTTCCTTCCCGCAGAGCAAGCAATAGGGGTCTCCGTCTTCAAAGAGCTCATGAGTTCTTTTTTGAGTGAGGAGACACCCTGTTCTGGCCTGAAATAGAAGGGCGCTGTCTCTGTCTCCTCTATACTCTGCTACAGGTGCCGGTGTTTGCTTGTAGGCCGCGTACGTCTCTAGGCTCCTCTTTTTTGACATTGCCTCCTTCCAGCGGTGTTCCTCCTTAGCTGCTATCTCTTTTCGGACTGTTCGGGCCCACTCCCTTTCCGACTTTGCCAGGTGTCGTGTGGTCCCTTCGCTGTATGTTCTGTCCAGGGTTGAAACTCTTCGGACCCAGTTAGTTTTTAAGCCTCGATACCTTATATAACGATAGATCCTCCTTGCATAACATTGGTCTGGGAGGTGTACAAGCCGTCAGGTAGGTGAGTTTCGCTCGGGCGTCCCGTTCCAGGTACGTGGACCATCCCATTTCACCAGTCACTGCCAAGTTAGCCGTCGCGCAATTGCCCCCCAGCAGCCATCGCCCCAATTCGTACTGGTGTCTGTCCAGTATCTTTAGAGTTTGAGGGTTGTATATGATGGCATCATTTGCATGTGTAGCTGCTGGTACCGCCATGGTCTTCCACAGCGTACGGCCTACTGTATATGGATTGAAGGAATTCTTCGCAAGGTTCCACATATGCCCCTTCAGCCGGTTGGACTTTGTGATGACGAGCCTCTCGTGCAGACCTAGGTACTGTGCATCAGCGTTGATAGTGACGCCTAAATACTTGTATGAGCTGCACCTTGTTAGACAGCTTTCTTGTAGGACCAGTGTGGGAGGATTGTGCACATTGAATCCCATCCACTGCGACTTTTCGGTGCTAAACTTAAGGCCGTCCTCTCTGGCCACCTTCCCGCAAATATCTAGGAGCTCCTGCATATTTTTTTGCGAGTCAGAGAGTAGGACGACGTCGTCGGCGAAGGCTAGACATGTGATCTTTGTTGTCTCTAACCTAGCCTCTGTTGTGATTGTCGAGAACAGGAGTCCTGGGCCTGTATTTTCCAACGTCTGTAGTAGGTCATATATGTACAGATTGAAAAGTGTTGGCGAGAGGGGGCAGCCCTGCCTCAGTCCTGTCGAAATCGGTATTTCTTCGGTTTGATAGTTCCCTAGCGAGTAGATACCTATGCAGTTGGAGTAGGCATTCTGAAGGAAATCAACGATTTCATTGTCCATCCCAATCTTCCGGAGCTTGCTCCATAGCCTCTTGTGCGGGATACGGTCATAGGCCTTTTCTAAGTCCAGGAATACAAGATGTAGTTTGGCATTGTCCGCCATCGAAGCCTCAATCACCTGCGTCAGGGTAAAAATGTTATCGCTCCCTCGACGCCCCCTTCGAAAGCCGTTTCGAGCTTCGCTGAACATGGTCTTTTTCTCACACCAGTCCCTGATTCGATCGTTTAGGATGGACATCAGGAGTTTATAGACGTTGCTTAGTATGGTGATTGGTCTGTAGGAGTCTAGGTGCTTACTGTCTTTTCCTTTTCCTTTGTATAATAGCTTTACCTTTGCCTTTTTCCATTCAGCGGGGAATTGCTTTGTGTGTAGGATGTTATTTAGAAGTTCCCTGAGGGCATTTCTTGCTAGCGGTTTCAGGGCCTTTAGGAACTCATTGGGTACCTCGTCGATACCCATGGCCTTCCTGTTGGCCAGATTTGCCACGTGCCGTTTCCATTCCCCCTCCGTTATTGGGTACATGAGATTTTCGAACCCGTTCGAACCTCTGCCCCCAGATGGCACTCAGCCGACGCCGCTCACGCGTCCTCCCATTGGCGCGCTCCGGGTGGGCGGGGCGCGCGAGGGAGAGGGAAAATCTAATATAAACCCTATATAAATATCGTATTCCAGCTTCTGCATTGTAAGTGAGCCCGCGGACATATGTTAGGAGGAGGCCACGTTCTTTGTTGCTACAGCCCTGGGAGTCAAGTGCCTTTCGAGCTAGAATCAAGTCTTTTATCCTAGGCTGCCTCCATGTCTATGAAAATAGAGCTCGAATTGAAATCCATAAACGAGGAGGCGCTATTTGTTCTGGCTACATATAGAAGCAGGGCCAAGCTGTTACATAGACTTCAAACTGACACATTAAGCGGCCTTGGTAGTTGCCATTCATTCCACCTTTCTCACCCTATGACCTTGCTCCAAATGCGGGAGAGGAAGACCCGGCCTTTGTGGTCTCCCGCCTTTCGGTGCATATGAGCATTCGGATGTTCTGGACGTTTGGTGCTTATGAGCAGGTTCTCCCCTCCTGCTCATTTCCACCAAACGCTCAAAACCGCCAACTTTTTTTCGGTGCATATGAGCGTTTGGAGGTTATGAGCATTTGGTGCATATGAGGCACAACCGCTGTTGGAGTACTTACTGACGTTTTTGTTCCGCACCTTAAATGCTTTCAACGCAAAGAACTGCAAGTGTCGTTGCTAAACGACAGATCTTCAAATTATCGACTGTCCGTGTGAATAGTGTTTATCAGGTTTATCAGCGAAAAGTGCGTACGTGGTCTTTCAGTGTCAGTCATTAAAAGTGAAGCGAAATAAAGCGACACAAAAAGAAACTGAGTGTTCCATTGCGCATACAGCTGTGTCACACGACATGCCACATTCATTTTGCATAAGCGTTTTTGCTGTAACTTTTCTTTTCGTTTTGCCCGGAGAAAAGAACGTGCACCGAAGTGTCCGTCCTCCGAAACGTCCGCACCGAAATGTCCTGCACCGAAATGGGCTTGTCGCCGCGCCTACGTCATCTGTCGTCTGCTCGAGCAGCGCGAGGGATCGCCGATGACGGCGCGGCGGAGAGAGTGATGTCGTCATGGATTATGTACCGTAGCCACCATGGTAGCCACCGTAGCTGAGAATCCCTGCCGATCCCTGCTCTTCCGGTACTTCTGCTCGTTTCCGTTTTCTGCAGGCGGTGAAAACTGCGTGGATGACATGAGCTCGGTATGTAAACATATCCCCATGTGTTCCCAGATTTTGGTGTTTTGGGTCTCGAGTCAGTTCAGTGATTCTTTGGAAACAGCAGTATGTCTGCCAGCATTCTTTACAATGGTCAATAAATGACGAAAGAAGGGGGCGTGCTTCATCCAATGCAATCCAATGCCTACACAGTTTATTCACACGTTTCGTAACTTCACCGTAACATCAGGATGAGAATTTGCTGTCTCCATCTTCTGAACTAGTAGAGCGTACAAATCGTAGAAATTATTCTGCTATGGCACTCGTACAGCACGCGTTATGTCAGCCGATAGTGGACTGCTTAACGGACGTCACTTGAGATTGCGTAAGGATTCTATAAACCAAATATCCCAAACGTAGATAAGAAGTATTTTACATCCAAAGGACACGACTATCTCACAAAACAAACTACAAGGCGAAGCAAAAAGCAAAAGCTGGTGTACTCCCTTTGACGAGCTCATTCCGCATTAGCTCTTCAGTGACAGATGTGCCATCGAAGCGTTCCATCTACGGGTACATCGTTGTATTGCATTCTTGTTCCGCTTTGAAATGGTAACTACCTCTTAATCTAGACCTCGATGGGATCTTGGCTAAGCTAACAGGCTGATCAAATGTTGCATCTGAGATATGTGACTTTTGGGCGTTTGGATAAAGCATAAAATCTGATTAGAAATGTATAGAAAGAGTTCAGTATAGAAAGAGTACATTACGTCCTTACTTTCACTTAGATTGGTGAAGCATTGCACCAGCATGACACTACCAGCACCTCGTCATTATAGAGCTATCCGACACCGTGTAACTGACCATACCCAAAAAATTAAGGTTCCAGGTTCTCCGATTTATCCGAAAAACGTATGCCCATTAAATTTTAAGCAATTTGGATTTATCCAAGAAAACTCCGCATGCATGGTTTCCAATGGTCGAGAACTGAGCAAGAAAAGCCATGCCTTGATGACTGGTTGGGTCATTTCCTTTGGTGTTGAGATTATCTCGCATCACGGGTTACCAACCTCTGCGACGAGGAAGGGTGGCTCTGTTAAGCCAGACCCACCGTGCAGCCGTCTTTCGCGAAGCGTCCGTGTAATGCGGTGAACTCCATCCTTGCTTAGAAGGCGTTCACCATTTGAGTCACTGAATAGGGTACCTTATTTAGTGACACTATTCGATATGAGGGCATTTTGAGGCCATTTCGGCTATTTTCCTGGTCTGCTTGGAAAGTGACCAGTGCCTATAGAGCTTTTTCTTTGAATTATACTTTCTCCTCAAAGTAGACAAGGAAACACAGATGACACACAAATTGTCAATGAAAAAATGGCTAGGAAACAAGCGAGCTGGTGAAGATGATGCATAATGTAAAAACCCCGAGACTAGGGAACACGAAGGGACAGACACAACACGAACACAACACTTTTTGAGACTTCGTGTTGTGTCTGTCCCTTCGTGTTCCCTAATCTCGGGGGTTTTTACATTATACACAAATTGTCTTCCTCAAAGGGCAGCTTGATGTTGCAACACTGACAGCGTGGTCGGATGCAAACAAAAGCTGCCTAACTATTATGTAGAGGAGTACCAGGGTTCCGAGGTGTTTACGTCACCAGATGGTTGAGTTGTCTGCAAGTTCCACAGTGTTACAGTGAGTGTTTTGGAGAGGCGGCATATCATTCTTTTTGTGAATATGTCGTTTCACAGCTGTAGCTTTTTCCCCTAACTTTGGATATTAACAGAGATATGATAAATAAAAGACAAAAACTCTGAATCATTGGAACACAATAAACTCCAAAAAACATCCTCTGAATATGTAAAAAATTAGACTCCAAAAGCCTAGTATCCTACCCATAATGCAAATTTCTTATACGGTTAATAGACATTCCATATTCTTAATTGTTTACAGTGCATGCAAGCAAGCTATCCACTCAGGCAGCTTGTTGTATAATCTGTCTTCCTGAGAGTGTGACAAAATGAATTATAAGAAGCATGAGCCAGTTCATTTGAAATTACTAAATTTTCACATTGTTTAATTTTTGTCATTTAGAACACCACTTACATTTCATGTGCTTAATGTCTTCAGGATTGCAGCAACATATGCTAAATCTGAACATGGTGATTAATTTTGTTCTACACTCGGAAATGACTAGATTTTTCTGCTTTTCAAGGGCAAAGGCCTTGGAAACTAACTTCTCTGTGTAATTTCATACCTGCCTAGGGTGCTGGAAGGGGACGCAAAAAATGAATTGGATACCTGAAATGAATCCTAGTCTTGTGGAGGAAGCTGGTAAAATAAACCAAATTGAAACTAACTGTCTTTATTACAAAGAACAGCACAGGAATCTTGAACAAATGTCTTACCTTTTCAACAGCTTATTAGCACACAAGCCCCAATCGTAAGACAAACATTTTTTTTATCCACTGCACTCCCAGCCAGATCCATAATGTGCCTATTACATTGGGGCGAGCAAAATTTGTGGAAAGCGTTTACATTGATAACTGGTATGTCTTCACAGGCATGTAACTCTGAGGACGACCAAGTTAAGCCATGGGAGAAGCCGTTAACCACAGATGAGATTCGGCTGCGAGCAGCCAAGTGGACCCTAGCTGATGACTCGCAGGTTTGTATTCCTAAAATACTTTGTGAAGAGCACAGCTGTGCACAGATTTTATTGCATAGATTATATGAGAGGAATTATGATTATGAAAGGGGGAGAGGTATCGAAAGGAATGGCCCAACTTGTCTGCCATAATAAG
Source organism: Ornithodoros turicata (assembly GCF_037126465.1). NCBI lineage: Eukaryota > Metazoa > Arthropoda > Arachnida > Ixodida > Argasidae > Ornithodoros > Ornithodoros turicata. Next base: position 74,128,158 of record NC_088202.1, read on the forward strand.
TAGCTTCTCACTGCTCCTCTTGGTCTGTCCATCGAAGGAATTCAGCTAAGTGCATAGGAATGTGTGTGAGCGAACGCAAATGTCAAGGCCATTGTGACCTTTCATAGACACAAAAAACTACCAACATACTTTTTAATGCAACAAATCTAATATGTCATCTTTTGCATCTATTTCAGCTCCTCGCCTACCTTCAATGCATGTCAGAAGACATCATTTCTAGGACGTGTGATGTTGGTAAAGACCTAGATAGTCTCGTTCATGAAACAACGGTAAGTGTTTTGTAATCCACGTACCCTCCTAAGATTTTATTGTAGAGCAGCTTTGCCTTCACTGAGTAGAACAAGCATTTGGAATTGTGGGAACAATCTGCCTCACATGTAGCCATTAGCATAACCCTTATTTGTATAAAAGCATTTTAAGTATATAAGCTCAGTCAAACAATTACCATCTCATGTTTTATAGGTGTCTGGTGTAAAGGTTAACAACGTGGTCAATGACTTCAACCTCCTCAGTAGTCTACAGTTTATAGAAAACGTAAGTATGTGAAAACTGAAGTGGACACGTGAAGTGAACCTGACAGTGACAGAGAAAGCTGGAAAAACAAGCAGTTATGTGACTAAAATATATCATCCTTCTTTCAGAGAGTGTACGATGAAGAGGCGAAGGAAGGAGAAGGCAGAGCTATGCAGAATGATCTGGCTGTAAGCATTAGTTAAACTTATTTATTTGTGGTAGTCTTGCATACTATTTGCATAATGAAAAAAATATACATTGAACATGTTACTGAGCAAAAATCCTGTGACTAGATAGTATTCTCAATCTCCCACAGAGGTATATGAAAGCAGAAATCTCTGATCATGTAAGTGGGTACACCCCATAAGTTTGGGGCCCAACCCAAGGAGAGGTGGCCGATGTGAATGAACTAAGGCTACTCTGCACAGTTAGTCCGTGCTAACATCTGGATCTAGTGACCATGAGAAATGGTTGACCACAGAAAGACCCAGGAGTGGATTGCAGCTGTTGAAACAGCGGCACAGTTTGGGGGAACATTGTCCTGATGCAAGAGGACCCCTTCTGTAGCATAGCACATTATTTGGTCTTTATTACATTCCACAAGCAATCCATCATTGTTGGGTAGTAGCCCCTGATGAGAGTCATTTGGCAATCGGTGAGCAGCACAGCCTCTGAGTCAGAGAAAGCCGTAGCTTCGCTTTGGGTGGTGATGGAACAGACCAAACCTTCTTCAGCAGTGTGCAAGAGGGTTGTTTCTGCTGTTTGGACTGGGCTCTGCTCTCTGGGTTGAAGCGGTGTGCTCAGGTTTCATCCACAGTCACAAATGAAGCATAGAAGCCTGCAGGCTGTGCACAGAACAGGTGGAGTTTGTTTCTGGATGTGGTGTAGGCCGTGCATTTTAATCAGATGTGAGCAATCTTATGACACATCTGACAGAAATCTGTCTGTGCATGTCAAGGTACTGGTCAAGATGAACTGAACTTCGCTTTTCGGTATGCTGTGACCTGAGCAGTGGTCTTGATGTCAACTCAGTGATCTGCCATGGCATTGTCATGCGCACCATGGATGTTTTCTTGTGCAGTCACTTCCACAAGCCTCACTGTATGGAGTTCATCTTCAAGAATGTCCTACCTTTGCTTGAATTCTGTGGCTCACGTGACTGTGCTGCAGGATGGGGCATCTTTCCCTGATATCATCACAATTTCTTTGTGGATGCATGCTGAAGTTAGGCCCTTCCGAGTCAAATATTGGATGACTGTACATGCCTTCGCTTTCTCCATTTTAGTTCAAATGAGCGAACCGCTACCTACCAACACCCACCACTGGAAAACTTCATGGCACACATGCTCCATTTCTGGTGCCGTCAGTCTTGGAGAGTGCCTGCATTCTATGCTAAGATTTTGTATCCGTGCATGCTCTCCATCTGTGTCAGGCAGAGAACGTATGGGACGCCTCTCATATTTCTAGGTGTGAACTTTCCTACTGTAGATAAGTCATGTCAGATGTTGCCACATTGGTATATTGACACATATACTGTATACACTGGGTCATAGGTCAATCCTGTGTATAAGCCGACCCCATTTTCTGAAGAGAAAACTAAGGAAAAAATATGGCTCATTGACTGGCTTATAAGACTAGGGTAGTTTTCTGTGCCCAGGTTTTCTTGGGGAAAAAATAGTCCAGATTACACAGTAGCCAGCTTTTGGATTGCCAGACATACAGAGAGTTCAGTGTACACTTCCATACTGCATGTAAATCACTGCTTTGTTGCACGTTGTACTGTTGGGGACATGGTTAGCTAAAATCGCCACTTAGTACTTCGCCGTCCCATGTTACCTCTGTTGCGCTTGAAAGTGTTGTGCCAATATTGTATTTGAAGGTGGACCCTGTGCTGCACATGTTTATTACTTGAAAGAAATAGTCTCGCAACACCTGGAGATTTGAGATGAGATAAACCACTGAGTGTTGATTTTAGACAGCCCCCTACAGTACAATCATAGTTACTGCAAGCTTGAAATCCTGAATTTTCTTGAAGCGTACATCTCATCAGTATTCATGGCATCGGAGAGGGACAAGAACTTAACACACACAATCACATTCTACCAACTCTGTGTGTGTGTGTTGTATTCTCATCCGGTCCCGGGCCCTGAATATTGTCGTAATTAACCAAGTCGCTCAAGTCAACACTACTTTGGTACTAAATCTGTTTTCCACAAATTTCCATGAAGCATCCATGTTGTGTTCTGTATCTGCTCAGCGATGTTATTTACGGTCTCTATGCATATATGCAAGGGTCATACAATAAATAAGTTTTCCAGTTGTGGAAAAATATTACACACTCATTTAATGTTGAAACATTTTATTTATACATTAGGACTTCTATGTTATGTGCCTACGTAGTCACCCTCTTTTTGCAAAAAGCTTTGGTACCGTGCTACCTGTTTATCACAGCATCTCTGTGCCACGCCATGTCCCATTTGAGACTTCAATCCACCCAGTGGCATAGCCAGAAGGTGGCTTTGGGGGTTCTACCCTACCTCCTAAATTTGGTTGTGCATTTGGAAAATGGGGTGAAATGCTCCTCCCCATCAAAATAAAAGTTTAATTTCGATTTGGTTACCCTGAGCTTATCACACACACTCGTTTTGCTACCTGTAGCCTCAGAGCAAGGAGGAACAAGAAGCTGCACTTCTGGCTCGAGTAACCAAAGCCTGCCAGCTGGGAATAGATGTAGTCCGATCAGCCCTGGAGCCTTTGGACTTGCCAGCAGAAGCGGATTCTGATGAGTCTGAAGATGAAGGAGGCATTCCAGCAAAGCAAAGGGCTCTTTCACCCATACTTCGGTCCAAGGACCCATACCTGGATAGACCTCTGCCGCACCTAATTGGCTCGCAGGCTTTCCTGGATGACGATTATGTTGGCCTTGGGGATATCTTGGCTGAAGGTACAATTTCAATTGACTATTTATGTGTGAGCATTGGCTTATGTGCACATCGCACCACAATATTGCAATTTTTGGGTGATGACTTGGAGTTGCAATGGGTTGTTTGTAAATCAGATATAACGCGTTTTTCCCTTTCAAAATGGTGACAAGGCTCATTCGAAGCTCATCAGTTCTGCGATAAAAATATTCTCATTTTGGGCTCATCTTAACTCTGACCTAGGGTCTTCAAAGTTTTATCTGGTTACATACAGGGTGTTTCACCAAATGTGTTAAAAAATTGTATTGAAAAATCTACTTCTCTGAACATTATGGGGTCAGTGCTATTTATTTCGGGGGAGATCTTTCCTACTGAACTCCGAAATTTGCCAAGGAGTAACTGCCTTGTGGTCATAATCATTTTCAGATGTGTGGAGCTGCCTATACTGCCTCTTTACGAGGCATGCGTTGTTCACAGCTCAACGCATGCTTCATAACGGCATACTGTTTTCTATTAGATTAAAGTAGCAAATTACCTACAGTAGAATCTCGATAATACGAATCTCACGGGGTAGCGGAAAAAATTGGTATCAGCCAAAATTTTTATCAATGAATTAAACCAAAATAAAAATTGAGGCAAGAAAATAGACAGTGATTGTTCATTTTTCATCACTGCAAGTGAAAGAGGTCGGTCGTAATGCTTTTGTGTCTCCATTTTCGGCCAATGCTGCCCACATTCGTGAGACGATTCAAAAGGCTCGGCACGTGCTTTCCACCTGTGAGTCGCGCGACAATGTTCTAAAGCACGCCGGCTTTCGGTGAAGCCGGCTTGCCGAATGGTGGCGCGTAATGTTGCCAGAAGTTATCCTGATATGTTACCTCCACGTGTTCTTGTTGCCGTTTTCGTAAGCCAGTGCGATGTCACACAGCTTCGCGGCTTATTGTTGAGAGGGGAGTAAAAATGTCAAAACAGAGATAATGTGATAACGTTCCGGGCCGTGTAATCCCTTTGACCTTACCTCCTCCACCACCACCAAATTCATTGCCTGCATTGCACAACATGATGTAAGGGAGTTTGTGGTGAGGATGATGAGGATCTCTCTCCCTTTTCAAAGAAGGAGCTGCATGACCCGCACGCTCGCGCATCACGGGTGAACGAGCTCTGTCACATCCTTGACTCGTTTGTATCACCCGTAAAGGCAAGATAACGCGTTCATATCATCCGAACTATAATACATGGGAAGAATAGTCATCCTGACCGGGACCATTAAAGAATTTGTATCGTCCCAAACCTCGTATCGTCCGTGACCGTTTCATCAAGATTCTACAGTACTAAAAGATGAGGTCACACATAGGTTTTTACTGCCTTCCATTTTTGAGGAGGGTTCAAATATTGCTCTTTTGTTTAGCATAAATTGTGGACAAACCTTATCATTGAGTCACATGTAGTGTGAGATCGATGCCTCACAGCTGTTTTCGTTATGTGCAGAAGACGAAAAGAGCAGCCGAGGAGAATATGAGAGTGAAAAGTCTGACAGTGATGTAGAGACGGTATGTTTCAGTGCAGACACATTAGTTCGATCCTACAAGCCGTGCTCAAGTCCATGTCCAACATCCATGTGTGTCTGTAATTTTTGTTGTTATAGGAGGATGAGGATAAAATGGCTTCCAGTGATAACCGCATGGCCGAGACAATGCAGAGAGAGTTTGGAAGGAAGGAGGAAGAAAGTGAGGAAGAAGAGATGTTTGAGGAAAAAGTTCCTGTACCTCGGAAGACAACTAGGATAAGTACCAGCAGCAGTGAGCTTCAGTCAGATGAAGATAATTTTCTGTCAAGTACGACAGCAACAACTCATGTCAAGAGGGGATCTCTGTCATCGAAAAAGAGTGGTAAGCATTGGAGTTTTGTACAGTGTGCCAAAAGCGATCTTATTGGCACACTCTAGAACGTGCTTGTGAATTTCTACTCCATATACTGGCAGATTTCCTTTGTATACTCCAGTTTGGCAAATACAGAAGAGGGTGTTTTGAATTTGAAGTTTTTGCAGCACTTGTGGCTGTTTGCTAAAGGATGTTATGATGTTATGAAAGGACGTTGTGAAATCATCTATGGAATGTACTTAATCGTGTTGAGTAATTGACGTTAGAGCTGGTATAACAGACAATGGACGGAAGGATGGCAGCAGACTTTTAGCCCAGATGCCACACAGAGTAATCAAAATGAAAAAAATACGTAATTTAAATCTCGTGTGGATATTCAATGTGCCGTACGATTTAATCTGGCTACAACATAAATTACTATAGCTCTATTTCACTGGTACTTCTAGAAGCCATAAAGGTATTTCTGCATAACTGAACAGTCCAAATTTATAGTCAAAATGCTCACATTTTTGTTACAAAACCATTATGCTAAATATCCAATGAGATTTGGAAATTTGTTAATTGAATGAAGACTTCGCCTATCAAGTTTAACAAAAATTTTATCGAGCTTAGCACATGTGGCACTCAGTATCTTGAAATAGTGCTGTAGTACTGACCTGCAATTTCTTTTTTTTGTCCAATGTGGCACCCCCTTTTTAGTCATTTGGTATTTCTGTCACAGTATTTGCTATCTATCTCAAGTTGAGTTCAGTTCAGTACATACCAGTGGTGCAAAAATATCGGCAATTTCGACATCGATAATTATCGATATCTGACAAAAAAATACAGATAAATTCGCTAAAATATCGATACTGAATATCGGTATAATATCGATATATTATCGATGTAATATCAATGCTTATGTCAATATATTATCAAAATTTGATATCAATATTCGCAAGAAAAAATCAACAAATTGATACCTCATCTACAGCTTTGAGATGCTTTGAGCGACGTTATTAGTCGCCGCATGAATTGGACCCGTAGCTTCCCAAATGTTAATTGATCCGTGCTAACTGCTCTTGCATAATAAAGGCAACTGACGCGCTAGCTTAGCGAGTAATGTAACAATAGCTGCATGTGGCCCCAAAATGGCAAACAGTAGCTCATAAGCCGGGACCTTATTGTAGCGGCAGCTTTGCGGCCTCCCCGTTAATCTTGAGTAGACAGGAAGCATCTCGACTTGTATTCTTATCAGTTAATGACGCGTTGAAAAAAAGAAAGCCATATAAGTGAATCCTGGTTAATATGATCGCAACACCCTGGCATGCGCACTTCATGACCAACTTCTGGGGAGCCATGTACGACAAACCTGTACTACAAACCTGTGTAAATCCACCCGATGAATATGACAATTCCGCATTATGACAAAAATCTCTCGAAACGGCCATGGTCATACCAACTCACTGTACTGACGTGCTGATTTGTGATCGGGAAAACAAAATTAAAGGGAAAGAACAAAATGGGCAGGCTAGGAACTTACGTTTCTGGAGTGGATGCACTTCCACTCTTATTGCAATAATCCAAGTCAAATACATCAGCAACCTTAGCGAGTGCGCGTGAAAACACACAGGGAAAACTCTACCGACATAAAAACGCTGTGTCCCGCATACAATTTTCAAGGGGGGAATTTATTAACATAAGCTTACAAAGCGAGGACAACACATTTGTGCCCATTCATGAGGTGGAAAAGTGCAAGTATAACCAGAAACAAAATCCCGAATTGTCTTGCCATATTTGCTAAGTAAGCAAGTACCTGTTATGGTGAAGGAAGATGAGCTGATCAGCCATCTTTGGCTTCAGGCGACTCCTCTTTTCAGATATTATCTGTCCTGCTGCTGAAAAAATCCGCTCTGACGGTGCAGAGGTTGCGGGAACGCAAAAAGAGCTCTGGGCGTATTGGCGTGTCATTGAGAGAGCGTCTCTCTCCGGCAAAATGTCAGTTTTAGCAATAAGATCCAGAAAGTCGAGGAGCGTCCCACCTGCTGAGGGCAACATTTCGTTAATATTTCCGTGGGTGGGGGAGGCCTGTATGGTGTAATGACAACATCTTCGGCCCAGAAAGTCGGAGGGTATGGGTTCAATTCCAACCGCTGGCACCCTTTTGGACTGCACCATTTCGCCGATTATACATTCCTTTGGACCTTAATGAGGCTGTGGGTTTTGTCGTCTTCTGTGTTTCAAGCCTCATTATCACTGAGTTACTTGCATCCCGAGACAGCCATTCATCGGGATATCTGCAGACATAAAGCTACCTTGAAAAACACGCCAGGGAGAGGCAAAAGTGTATGTATGTTACCAGCTGCTGACTGCAAACTATTCCACAAAGTCATGATTTATGATACGAAGAGTCCTTACGGATGCGGATACAATCTGTAATATTACAGTGTTATGGACAAAGACGGATCCGATGCTGTTCAACATTAATTCCGCTTTATGACTTGCATTTGGTGTGGGCTGACGCCGAAAATCGACTTCACACACGAAAGTCAGGTCAAATGATCCAATAACCCCCGGACACACGCGAACCAGGAAAGCCCGGTATGGGCCAATGGGAAAGTAACTGCTTCAAAAAATGAGTTACACGAAAGCTCAATGAACAAGACCTCCTGTAGCAGTTCAGGTTCTGCAGGAATCGAAGAGAGAGAAGAAATGTAGTTTGTACACTCAGTAACTACAAGTGCTCTTAGCTCGATGTCTTGAGATTTCCATGTAGGTTTCCGGGTGCATTGCCAGAATGACATTGCGGGAAGGAGTCTACGTCCCACTCGGCTGAGCGTAAAGTCTCGCTCTTTTCTCTTCAGCTTCTAGAATATCGATATTTGTGTAGACTAAATATCGATATTTATATTGTTTAAATATCGATATTTATATTGATATCGGTATCGATAAAAATATCAATATTTTTTAACATATCAATGTTGTTGTCAGGAAAAAATATTGATAATATCGATATGAATATCGATATCGTTGCATCCCTAACGCACACACGTTTGAACTGGTAGAAGTATTTATCAAGATTCTGACATTTAAACATTTTTCCTCTCCCACATTGTTGTAACGTACATATCCCACTCTGCAAGTGACACTATCGCACTGGGTAGTATGGGGGGGGGGGGATATGTTTATTAAGAAAAAGAAAGGAGTAGTATGGGGTAGTACTATGTAGCTCCTAAGAGGCAATGCAACACCTTCTGTTCAGCCCTGACTTGTTTGCTACAGTGTGATCTTCTCACATCCTTTAGTGGACACACCATCCAATGTAGAACGCGGTGTAGAGGACCTGTTCAGTGAGCCAACAGGACATCAAGATTCTGATGAGGAATCAAATTCTCCATTCAAAACGAAAAAGGGGGCCTTCTACAGACCTGGAAAGTTGTTTGATGATGAAGAAGAGGAGGTGACTCTTATCATCTATTCATTTGATCAATTTTACGACTTGTATAGTGTGTTAATACGGTGAAACCCTGATGGCACGACCTCATGTAATAGAAGCTACTGGATTATGTGGCATTTTTACTAGTAGTGTCAGAGATCCTACAGGAATTCTGTAATTGTTCTCAGTTGTTATAATTTATGAAGCTGAGTTTCCTGGACAGTAAAAGAAAAAGTGTATACCTCCACCCTGTCCCCTCAGGGTAATCACAAAAGTCAAATAACATTTTATGTTCGCTGTTCGGAATTCCTTTGAAAGTACTGTCTGCTTCTGTTAGCAGCACTACCAGGGTTTATTCTCTCACATTTTGCAGCATAAACCGCTTGCCAACAAGTGGTATATGTAAGCCTCCCGACACTAGTAACACGATGGGGAAAGAAAGTTATGCAGTTGTAAACATGAAACAATGACAAAGACATGATGAATGTGAGTGAAACTTATGAGTATGCAGGTTTTGTTCTTGTGCATTAGTTATGAATGGACTGCACATTATATGAATGCATCTCATCATCTCTGCTGAATGAATTAGTGCTCATGGAGGCTGAAGATGCTTTAACAAATATGTTCCTGAGCAGGAGTAAAGAAGGTAGTCCTAAACAAAGTGTAAAACCGTGTAGCTCCCAGATGGTGCAATTTTTTTTTTTCTGCACGAGTTCATAATGGTACTGCAGCAAGAGACGAGGACAGAAGGTTAAAACATGAAGTAGACAAATGGCCTGTAGACTCGCAACTGGGGAAATTTTAATCAACACCATCTACATATTCAGCCCTGTGCAGGTTACGCCCACATGAATAAAACACGAGCAACAACGGTATTTATTTATTTTTATTTATTTATTTCATCACACAAGTGATTGGGAGCAGAGGCTAAAAAGTCGCGGGAGACTTGACGAGGCCCCTACCCCCTGTAGGTATCACCCAAGGGAAAACAAGCGTGCCTCGAAAGATAACAAGTGAAAAAAATAAATAACCACAAATGGCAGGAAATCGACCATCTAAGGGGGCAAGATAGGGGACCCAAGATAACGTGTTTCCAAATTTGTCAAGGCAGTTGACGGCGAACTTATGCAACGATCTCCCAGTATGAATCCCTGTTGTGAAACTGTACCAACTCCCCCTATACAGTCCTTTGATTGACTGCTAAGGTCATACAGGAGACTTCCTTTAATACGACTTCCGATAATTAGTTTTTTTCACATAGCTCAATCGAATTCGCAGGTCCTGTCAATTGCCCATCGGTTTCTATTGATAAAAAAGTTTGTTATTTCGAACGTGAAAGCAGTCCACATCGTATATAATTTGACTGATGCGTCAACGAACCAGGCACCCACGTCGCCTGCATTGCACCACACTTAGCAACAGAAAAGCTCGCCCTAAAGCTCAGGTGGCAGGTGGTGACTGAACAGTACTGGTCTGTACCGGTAACAGCAAGTTTTAGTGCATCGTACGCTATCACCTTTGCGTACGTAAGAGATAGCGCTGGTGGTTCTGCGCACACGCAAAACATAAAGAGAGCTTCGTGCATTGTGCAGAATCATCAAACTGTATCTGCGTGCACTAGTGTACTACTCGCTAAAACTCGATCATTTTGGTGGTGGTTCTGGCGAGTCCCGGGTGAGGAAACGCCTCCTTTCTCGTTTTTTCTCTCTGTTTTTTGTCGACCATGATGGATGCGGCATTCACTGTAAAGGAGCATGGAAGGCACTTGGAACATATATCTTTTTGCTGTGTCGTATGAGAATACTACTTTCGGGAACCGTCGCGCAAAATATTTCATTTGGGAAGCGCGAATTTAGTGAGAAAATTGCTTTGCAAGAGAGCATGCAGTGGCGTTGACCCGGCCCGGCGGCTCCTCGCATCTCATGCCGTCAGGTGGCAGAGCACTTTTCATTGGCCACTGAGAATCGTCTGCTAGCGAGAGCGACCAGTCGAGACACGGGGCGGGCGGCACCGCAAAAAGAGAGAAAGAAACAAGTGCGCTTGCTTCAGTATATTGGTGAGGCACATGACTTTGAAAACTTGCAGCTGAGGGGAGCAGGTTTTCTGACCTGCGAGATTGAAAGCTCTCTTGCGCTCCAGGATTATGCGCTGCACTCGTGCTTTTGCGCCAGTGTGTGTCCCAGGGTTTGTAATCATAATTTCTAGTTCTCCCGACATGTACATTCTCGAGTCTTTCCATGATCCTGTTATGTATGGAATAGGCAGCTCAGTGCAACGGCAGTTTTGCCTGTGCCAGTCATCGTATTTCTTCCTTATCTAGGGTGACCTGTTTAAAACAGAAAGCAAGCCTAAGGAAGAGGAGCCTGCAATCAGTAAGCCAGTTTTATTTTTCCTTTTAGTTTTATTTTTCCTAGGCACAAAACTTATAGGTATCTTATCTGGGTACTTTTGGATTTTATTTTTCCCAGAATTTGGGGTGTGAAAATTGGCTGGTATGTTACTGGTACATTTATGCAACAGTAGTATACACTGTATATGCAATCATCTATACTCAGTACCAATATCCAAGGTGCATAAACAACTACACAAGAGAAACGACTGCAGCTGTTGATTGTTCAGTGCAACTGTTTGACGTTTTTGGCACCTATCCCTTCCAAGGGCACATTCCAAGACGGTTTAGCAACGACTGTGAATAGAGATCGCGGGTCAGGATCTGACGAAAAACGAGGAAAGTGACAATGGGTGGCGAGTGGCGCGTTCCAGCACAGTACCTGATGATTACCGTGGAAAGCTTTACAATAAATGAAAGACCACCTAGAAAGAGTGCCAACATGAAAATGCCTTGAGAAATGAAGCATTTAGTGTGGAGATTAAGTTTTTATATTTTTTTGCTTGTTTATTGCACCCCCTTTGTAGAGACACTTGTGCAATGAAGGAAGAAAATACACAGTCCAGTCTTGTAGTAGTGGGAACACAATAAGTTCCGGGAATGAAGCACTCTTTGGAATAAAACTTTAATATTCACAAGCTTTTGTGCAGAACCTGCACTTCATCGGGTAAAGACAGGCAGAAGGAAGAAGTGCAGGTTCTGCACGAAAGCTTGTAAATACAGTCGCCGTCCGATTTTTCGGACTCGGCGGGGATCGCGCAAGAGTCCGAATAATCGAGCAGTCCGAAAAAACGAATTTCGCTTCAAAATAAACTTTACTAAGCCCTAGTAGGCGGGAAAAATTTGTCGATGCTTTCCTAACGCGCTTCCAGCTCTGCCTGATAACATCAGCTTCTATTTCCCGAAGCGACATTTCGTCACTGTAAGTACACTGACAGAGGCACCGCCGTCATCAAGTCCGCAAGTCGGCTTCACCTAACGCATGCGTGCTTTAGGTGAAGCTCGCTTTACAGCGCTGTCGCGCGACTCGCGGGCGGACAGCACGTGCTGGGCCGTTGGCCAAAAACGAAGACGCAAAAGCGCTACGACAGACCTCTTCTACTCACAGGAATGGAAAATCAACAATCAGCACTGCCTATTTTTTTTCTTTAATATTCTAGTTGGTTGATTTCTTTTGATACGAATTTCAGATGATACCAATGTTTTCCGTCACCCCATGAGAGAAATTCGCGGGTTGGGCAAACAGAGTCCGAAATATCGAGCGACGGAGCTGCACGACGTCCGAAATTTTGGACGTTCTTATACATCATCTCTATGGGACCCGTGGCCGTTCCGCGAACGAGTCCGAATAATCGAGCATGTCCGAAAAATCGGGGTCCGAAAAATCGGTCGGCGACTGTACATATTAAAGTTTTATTCCAAAGAGTGCTTCATTCCCTGGACTCATTGCGTTCCCACTTTGTAGAGCAACACTTTGGGGTAATAAAGTGTGTCATTTATGCGAGTAGTTATGGTATATCTAAAGCACAACACTGAAATATGATGGCAACTTGACAGAAACATTTCATACCCATAATTTAACACTTGCATGACCCTGCCTAACTTGAAAGCAACAGGGTAAAGTGCCTCAGCAGCAGTGCAATTGGTCAATGAATGGAGGGCATAAAAATAAAGTGATGGTGCTATGTCTGACAGCTTTCGTGCTCATATTATTACAGCCTCAGTCAGGCTTTTCCTTCCTTTCTCCTCCCCCTCTCTCCCTATCTCTCTCTTTTTCCCTCTTGGATGAGTAGGTAGTTATCAGTTTTGCATTCCAGGGACACCAAAGCATACGGGCTACACGGAGAGTGGAAAGAAGATACCTGTTGGTGGGGTCTCCATGCTAGGAGGTGTGTTGAACATCTGCTATTAGATGTTTCTGCTTTGAAAGAACATTACTTCAAATGCCTATCCCTTTATTGTTAATTTGGAATCTGTTTAATTTCTATTTCACCTACCATTAGAGCCATACAGCTGATCATGTGAGTGCACATGCTGCCATATATAAGCGTAGTTGTGTAAGTAAGGGAACATGACCTTAAACGTGTAAACTATGGTAATAAACATTAGAGCTGTGTGAATAGCAAAATTTCCATTGCGAATAGTTTACAAATATTGCACCTGCACTGCGAATCGAATCCGAATAATTTCTTCAGACGGCGAATCAAGTTCGAATAATCAGAAAAGGCCCAATTCGAATAATTTACAATACCTCATGGTGAAATATTTTGGGGTGTTGTGCTCATTCAATGATGTTCTGCTCCGAACTTGTGAGCCTTCTCACCCAGCATAACATATCGTGAGAGAAGGGTCCGTCAGTGTTGGGTATGGTAGACTGCATTATTAGTGGGATGAACTGCATTTGGGGTTAGTCAACATGTTCCATGCAGCCTGCTTTGTGTGCATCTCCTCATTTCTATGTTTACATTGTGAATAATGTTAAAATCTGGGTAAGTTGGTAATCCATTTTTAAATACATTGTGAATTTCCTGTACTTTTTTAGAAACTGCACATATTTCCATCTGTTACTGAACATAACTCTGAAAGTTGGGAGTACATTTAGTGGAACATGCAGTGCCCAGAGTATAGTGTTGACCATGAGCTCACAGAAGTTGCAGGCTTTAGTGACAGAATATTGTAAACAGTGTAAAGTGGGCTTCACCTAACACTCGAGTGTAATGAGGTGAAGCTGACTTGCAGAATAGAGCCGTACATCAAAAGAACAAGGGCGGTAACGTGAAGTAGGCTTCACCTAACTCTTGTATCTAATGAGACGAAGCCCACTGGCAAAATGACGATAGCGACACTTCGCTTCAGTACTATTTGCAAAATATTCGAAAATTTCAAATGAACAAAATACAGAAGCCGACACTGAAGATTTTTGTTTAAGTTTAATTTGTACAAGCTTTCGCGTGGAGGTCCACGCTTCCTCAGGTACAAAGTGAAGTGGTGACACACATAAGTATATATAGTATAGACACTGCTGTACAAAGAAAGGGAAGAGGAAAGGAGATATGGTGCCACATGTCTGTGTACAATGAATAGCTGGGCAGACGGATAAGTGACCTCTAACCGTTTAAGAACAGTAAAAGGTGTTGTTGTGAACAAAAAGGCTCGCCAACCCAGTTTCGCGGAAGGGGGGTCAGGAGTATGGGAAACGAGTGGCCCAGAATGGACAAAAGGGAAGGTTACGGATTATCTAACGGAGTACCAGACGATGACTGAAAGTGGGGATTCAAGAATTGTGCACAAATAAATATAGATATATAGCTACTAAATTTACATAAGCGGATATAACGAGCCAGGACTAAGATTCAGACCATTTGGTGTGAGACACTTGAATTGCGAAATTAAGTAGGACTCTCTATTCTTACGTTTAATGTCGGTGCGGAACCCAGATTCTAGCAATATAATTTTCAAATCAGTTTCAAAATCGTGATTAGGTTGATTGAAGTGAATGGCAACAGGAGTTTGGCGGGCATTTAGGATATCAAATTTGTGGCCATAAAATCTTTTTCTCATTGTGTTGGAGGTTTCACCGATGTATTGTGAATTGCACTTGCTGCAGAATATCAAGTAACAAATATTGGGTGAATTACAGTGGAGTGAATGACGAATTTTCAAACAGAAGTCACCCAAAGTGCTACGGGCAATGGTGGACGGCGCGATAAATTTACAGGTCTGGCACCGTGTACTACCACAGGGATAACAACCCGGCGAGCGCTTCATCATGCATGATGACGTGAGGATGTCGCGCAAATTTTTCGATCTACGGAATGCTACTAGTGGGGGAGTGGGAAAAATTTCCTTTAATTGCTCGTCAGCATGTAATATATTGAGGTGGCGTCTAAGAATGGAATTGGTATTGACAAGTGATTTATGATATGTGGTGGATAAAACTACATTACGTAAGTCCTCTTTACGTTTCGGGGTGAATAAGGACTCCCTGGATAGGCTAGATGATTTGGCAAACGAGTCATGGATGAGTTCAAATGGGTAATTTCTTTTTTCGAAATCAGATACCATTTGCTGAGCATGTTTTACAAAATCAGTCTGATCTGAGCAGATTCGTTTCAGGCGCAAGAACTGACCATATGGAATACTCCTTTTCTGGTGATTGGGATGATAGCTTTCATAGTGGAGATACTGGCGCTTGTCCGTTGGTTTCTTGTATAGTTCAGTAGTCAGCCTACCAGATTTACATGACACTGTCACATCAAGGAAGTTGATGGATGACCTTGAATAGTTACAGGTAAATTTAATTTTGCTATGCAGAGAATTGAAGTGATCAAAAAATGACTGCAGAGATGCCTCATCACCAGACCAGAGGACAAAAATGTCGTCGACAAAAATGTCCTCTGGTCTGGTGATGAGGCATCTCTGCAGTCATTTTTTGATCACTTCAATTCTCTGCATAGCAAAATTAAATTTACCTGTAACTATTCAAGGTCATCCATCAACTTCCTTGATGTGACAGTGTCATGTAAATCTGGTAGGCTGACTACTGAACTATACAAGAAACCAACGGACAAGCGCCAGTATCTCCACTATGAAAGCTATCATCCCAATCACCAGAAAAGGAGTATTCCATATGGTCAGTTCTTGCGCCTGAAACGAATCTGCTCAGATCAGACTGATTTTGTAAAACATGCTCAGCAAATGGTATCTGATTTCGAAAAAAGAAATTACCCATTTGAACTCATCCATGACTCGTTTGCCAAATCCTCTAGCCTATCCAGGGAGTCCTTATTCACCCCGAAACGTAAAGAGGACTTACGTAATGTAGTTTTATCCACCACATATCATAAATCACTTGTCAATACCAATTCCATTCTTAGACGCCACCTCAATATATTACATGCTGACGAGCAATTAAAGGAAATTTTTCCCACTCCCCCACTAGTAGCATTCCGTAGATCGAAAAATTTGCGCGACATCCTCACGTCATCATGCATGATGAAGCGCTCGCCGGGTTGTTATCCCTGTGGTAGTACACGGTGCCAGACCTGTAAATTTATCGCGCCGTCCACCATTGCCCGTAGCACTTTGGGTGACTTCTGTTTGAAAATTCGTCATTCACTCCACTGTAATTCACCCAATATTTGTTACTTGATATTCTGCAGCAAGTGCAATTCACAATACATCGGTGAAACCTCCAACACAATGAGAAAAAGATTTTATGGCCACAAATTTGATATCCTAAATGCCCGCCAAACTCCTGTTGCCATTCACTTCAATCAACCTAATCACGATTTTGAAACTGATTTGAAAATTATATTGCTAGAATCTGGGTTCCGCACCGACATTAAACGTAAGAATAGAGAGTCCTACTTAATTTCGCAATTCAAGTGTCTCACACCAAATGGTCTGAATCTTAGTCCTGGCTCGTTATATCCGCTTATGTAAATTTAGTAGCTATATATCTATATTTATTTGTGCACAATTCTTGAATCCCCACTTTCAGTCATCGTCTGGTACTCCGTTAGATAATCCGTAACCTTCCCTTTTGTCCATTCTGGGCCACTCGTTTCCCATACTCCTGACCCCCCTTCCGCGAAACTGGGTTGGCGAGCCTTTTTGTTCACAACAACACCTTTTACTGTTCTTAAACGGTTAGAGGTCACTTATCCGTCTGCCCAGCTATTCATTGTACACAGACATGTGGCACCATATCTCCTTTCCTCTTCCCTTTCTTTGTACAGCAGTGTCTATACTATATATACTTATGTGTGTCACCACTTCACTTTGTACCTGAGGAAGCGTGGACCTCCACGCGAAAGCTTGTACAAATTAAACTTAAACAAAAATCTTCAGTGTCGGCTTCTGTATTTTGTTTATGTGATCTACAGGACTTGACTCCCCTCTTCGTATACGCATCCAAAATTTCAAATGCTGAATATGGGTTGTGAATGGAATTCGAACAGCATCAGATATTTGTTTCATATTCGAAATTTCGAATATTTGCACATCTCTAATAAACATGTTCATTTATGTACTTGGACATTCAGCTACTGCATTTTTTATAATACAGGTGTGCAGAATGTCATTGCCTAAAAATGATAATTGTCAAGAAGGCAATGTTTTCAAATTTCATCTCTACTGATAGAGTTCAAAAGTGCACTCCTCTGCAAATGATACATAATTTCTGCTGGTCGTCATCAGGATATGGAGACATTTGTGGCATGATGACATTTTCTGTTTATTTGTTTATTTCACTGAAAGTGGCTACATATTTTACTAGAAAATGAAGAATGTGTATACAGTAGTATACTAAAAGGGTGTCTTTTGAAGTTGTAAATAATGGATATCTACAAGAACAGAGCTGCAAAAAGGAGGGCACCTCCAGCTGGTGATGCCAAAATTTAGATGCACAAAGTAGAACAAGCAAGCTAGCTTACGCATTTACTCTCAGAAAGGCAACATTTCTTTGAGTTCCAGGAGACACATGAAGTGAAGTGAATAGGTAGTCCACTTCGTTGGTGCTTTCGCAAATTAAAGTAACTCTTGTCTTTTCCACAATTCACGTTATTACTTGCATTTAAATTGATAGTTCAGAAGAAATTATTGAAAATGATTAGTCAAAGAAAACCTTGAAGATCATTGCAACAATGGAAATCTAAATGTTTGGTTCCTGTCTGTACTTCAAACTGTTCCTGTTCTAAAATGTTTCTCAGGATATCAGAAGAGGTAAATGAACAGCTTGACAGTCGCTTGTTCACTCTCAGAGGCTGTGAAAAGATACTTTGCAGGGACCATGAAATACTCAGTGCATTAATTTTATACTGTATGAACATGTTCAAATCCCACAGAAAATTAAACATATTACAGAATCCTATTTTAATTCTGCTGTGTCACGTTTCTACTCATTTTCTTTTCTAGGTGCAGGACAACCACTCTTTCAAGCCATTTCAAGGTTGAATTCCAATCCTCAAAACGAAGAAGATAATAATGTTTCACCTGCAGTGAAGACTGTGACTCGACCCGAAAGCAAGGGCAGTGCTGAAAGCGAAAGAAAAGGTAATCAACGTTTCATATACTCCAGTTTGAATGGGGATCACCTTAATAGGAATATAAACTAAAAACCAGATTGTGAAATCTACCGTTCCTTTAATGCATTCTTGTTGTGATTTTTGCAGTCTTGTGGGATACTTAAGCTTTAAAATGTACTATTTAACATGACCTATACACTGTACAGCAGAATATCAAGATGACTTTTTGTGAGCCCCATAAATGAGAAATGACGCATATCTTGTGAATGATACAGAAATGTGACAGAAGAAGTTGGTTCCAGAATTGTGACCTAGATCTCATCCTGAAATCATAGACTGATCATTATGGACTGCGCCATGTGGAGTGAGCAGTATGCTGCACATTTTACGCTTGTGAGACCCCTTAATGAGGATTTTATGTGTACGCCTTCAAACAAAAAGTTGAGCATGCTGCCAAAAATAATGCAAAGAAGTATTTTGTTAGAAATTCAAGATACATTGATAGGATAAAGCTAAAGGGAATTAGGCAAGGCACATCCTCTATGACATCCTTTCATTTGCAACTATACTTCATTCCAAATTTTTACCTTTTTTGTATCCATCAGTGTCCCCACATTCAAGATTGGGATATGGCCACTGGTCGCCCCTCAGGCACTGTCCTCTATTTTCCTATAACATGGTTTATGTTTCAATGCATCTTTGACAAAATGTTCTCTCTGGAGTCACACTCTGTACCCGGAGTCAGAATGTTGAAATTCAAAATTTTAAAATTTGAAGTTTTACTTCTAATGCTCCATCAAATTATGTTTCACAGCACATAGCATAGTTGTTCTGGTTACTTCTAGAAGTTTTCGAGCCAGCTAAAAGGGAAGGGAAAAAGGAACCTAGCCCAGTGAAGAGTGTGGTTGAGGATTTTGACGATGATGACCTGTTTAGTGTGCCTCCAACGAAGAAAGGTAAAGTTCCTATGCATATCTACTTCTGTTTGTGATGTTCAAAGGGAATGCCCATATCACACTGAACATAGCTCTCACAGAAAGAAGGTATTTTGTCTTAACTGAATTTGGATGTTATTAATTTGGTGTGAAACAACCTGTTTAGTGTGACTAATACTACATGCAGCAGGCCAACCTAAAAGAGCAGGCCCTACACCTCCAAGCAAATTGTTTGATGCAGATGATGACGATGACCTGTGGTTATCTGGACCAAGCAAGGTATTCAGTCGTTTCTCCGTTTTATGCAGTTCTGCTTCACGCAAAGAACATGCACCACTGACATGCCATGGCTGATTTTAAAAAATGTACAGCACAGGTTAATAGTACACACCAGTGGTCAGCCATCCCGTACAGAAAAATGGGTACATGTAACTTTTTCGGTTAATACAGTAGCCGACAGATTCTTCAGACTCGTTCGATCCTGTGGACTCCGACGGGGAACGGTGACCTTCGCCATACGATTAATACATTTATCGACTGTTTTTCCGGACAGATCGAAGCCCGAAGGTTTGATTTTCCGCACCAAAACGGTTGTGGAGAAGCATCAAACACTGCTGTTTTCAGCACTGCGGTGGCTACTTCGAAACCGCCATTTTGGATTGTGCACTTGCATTGGATTGGTAATTGGAATCCTAGGCAAGACTGTTCTAAGGCTTCCGAACCGACCGTACCTCTAGGTGACACCATGGCAGTGGCACGGCTGCAGCTTTCGTGCCTGTGCATCGACACTTTCGGGAGTCTGGACGCTCTCCCGAGTTTCTATTTGTGCATGCTGTCGTTGTTCATCAGCTTTCGATGCTATGGGTACATCTGTTCGGTTAATTGTGCAGCCGGAAAGTGAGTCAAACTCTGCAGACAATCGCCGTGACCGTCCACAACCATCAACTGCAGGCATGGTGAACGTATTGTCGCTATTGTCAAATATGTCTGACGAACCTATAACGCTCGCGCAAATGCAAGCAGATATCATGATTAGAGCATGACGTTTTCGGGAAATATTTTTTCAAAAATTCGGGGGGTAAAAATCGGGTAAATAAACATATGCACTAAATTTGTGTGAATACTGGTGAAAAAACTTCCAGTACACTAAATTCGGGGAGAAATCGGGCTCAGTTACTCAAACTAACTGTACTGGTTTGGTGCAAACTGTGATGTAACTGCATTTGCTGCCAAACAAGTAAGTCAGTGCATTCCTACAGACATCCCAGTAAGGGCAATTTGCCGGGTAAAAATCGGGTTTCACCCTAAAGAGGCATCCTTCAATTCGGTGTGCAAATTCGGGGAAGAATCGGGTAAAACCCTAAAACTTCAGGCTCTAATCATGATACACAAGCGCCAGATGCGAGAGGGTGTTACTGTAGTCTTCTTTGGTGCAGCTGTGATTAAATAATGTTGAACGTAGTGATCATCGGACCACCTTACCGTCCGTTTGTCGTGTTTTTAGGACTGCTGTTTTATTCAGACTCTTTCCAGTCACCACCAAGTCCGGAAAATCGATCGGCTACTGTACACACTAATGAATGCTAGATGAACAGTAAAGCCTTACACTGTTTGCAAATTGACTTTTTGGGCAACTTCAGTTTGTATTTTTTTAATGTTTTGGGCAACCTCCAACTGACCATAGAACCAATGAATTTTCACATTCAATATTGAGGGCCACTTCTTCAAGGAACGCTTCAATATTTTGTGCTTCTGTGCCATCAGCAACCACGTCAGCGCCAGCCCCGTGAGCACTAAAATGCACACAGCTATGTCAACACTGTAAACGGATTGCAAACAAACCAGCAAACTGCCACTTACCAACCTATTATGCAGCACTAGATTGAGCTTTGTGAACGGTAAAAAGTGGGGGGAAGGGCAGTCTCATTAAGCATGCCATTCGTCATGACTGTACCTGTCACCATTTTATCTCTATTAAACTGTACTCGTAGAAGAAGCCATAAATGTGTCCTTACCTTGGTTTGTGTCAGGGCATGTATGCATTGGCATCTTTTCGACCAGCTCTGATATTTTAAATAAAGGCTTTGGGGAAAAGATGCGAGTGTTTGCACTCTACTAAAAATTGGGACTGCTCAATATTGTGGACTGATCCAATGGTTCCTAGAAGTTCAAAAAATCATTCGGTGATTCTTGGACAACATGTAGCAGAAACTGAACAGCCTAAAAGATTGTCCCCTAGCTACAGGATGCTTACAGTGCTCACAACTTTCATGTACTACTATATTGCTAGTACACCTTAGGTTACACAAACTACTGCAGTGGTACAAGCAAGTCTCTTTGTTGTGACATGTCATTGTGTAGCTATCACCAACTTTGCTTAGGCATTATTGGCTTCTCACTTTGTTAGGTTATTCTTCTAAATGCTGCTCCTGCACCTTTCTGTAATTCCTTGTTTTATTTTTGCACATTGCCCCTTTTGTGAACACTCTTTTGTGCTTTCTGTGTTCCTTCGTGACACAGAAAACACACATCACAGTTAGGTGCATTGCTAATTTGGCTTGATGGCACTTTGGGGTTGCCCCTTTTCACATTATACCACATCTGAACAATTGTGTTTATTGAAAGAAAGGTACCGTGCTCCTATTAGTCCTTGCTGTACTCTGAATAATGCTTGATTTTTATCACTTACAATTTGTCATCTGATGTATGTTGGTTCCCTTCCTTGAACAGACACAGTCAAGTGGCCCTCAGAATTATGGTGACAAAACTGTCAAGGTAAGCATGCCCTCAGTGATGCTGTGAAGTTGTCTGCCCATCACAAGATAGCCACTGTTTTCAAAATACCACTGCATTGCAGCAAATATAATAGTGATTGTTGCAGATAAACCTGCATTGCGAATCTTGTCATGGGCAATCAGGCAATGGCAACACACAGAATAGTCTTCTGTTACACAAGTCTAAGCATGCACGCATTGCACTGATGAATAGCATTATTCACCATGTTACCCTTTGGGTTTCAGTCGCATATGCCTCATATTTTTCAGCCAAAAGCACCTGCTGTGGCAGACAAAGCAACAGTTCCTGTCTCGACTACTGGTGGACTCTTTGATGATGACGCGGACGACCTATTTTCGTCCAGGTTGTTACAATTTCATTGTAATCGTCTCAGTTTTGCTTTCCCGCCATATCCTTTCTAAATTCTGAGCATTTTGGCACTTTGCGATTTCATAATGGGAGTATTGGATCTTAGTGTATCGATTGAGAACTTGGGGAAAGTATATTGCATAAATGGGAGCAGGTTTGTTCCATTTATAGTGTCAAAGTGCCTTTAT